>NC_136498.1:15676179-15818679 GCF_053919585.1 Euprymna scolopes
ATATATATACATATATATATATATGTATATATATATATACATATATATATGTATATATATACATATATATATGTATATATATACATATATATATATATATGTATATATATACATATATATATATATGTGTATATATATATATATGTATATATATATATATATATGTATATATATATATATATATATATATATATATATAAAGAGCAAATAGTTAATAAAGCATGTTAAAACACTTTGAAAAAGAGTTAAAAACATATTTAATCTGAAAAGGAAACACTTAATAAGACGATAGTCCTTAATCCGCGGAGTTTCGAAGAAATACTTTCCTTCTCATCAGAGGGTAGGAATTAGCAAAATGTGGGATCGGATTTTGCATACAAAAGTATTTGATGAAACTACAAGTATGTCAAAGATCTTACTTGATAACAAGATATTTTTGTTATCAAGTAAGATCAAGGGTTCCTTCCTTTTGTCGGGGGACCAATAATAAGATGATGGTAGTGGTAGTAGTGATGGTGATAGTGGTAGTAGTGATAGCTATTCAAGTGATGATGGTGATGGTTACACATCGACAATAAACTATCTTTTCACCAACATGTTGATGAAGCGAATCATGTAAAACTGAGTCTTAACAAGTTCATCAAAAATGCTCAATACTAGAATATGGAAATGCTGCAAGAATCCAAAAATATGCCAAAGATTTCGAAAAAAATCGAAAGATGTTTCCGAATTTTTAAGATGAGGATTGATTATCCGTATTACTTGGATTCTTCAGACTACTGTTCTCATCTTTAGTATTAGTTGCACAACGTTTTGGTCGATGTGACCTCCGACCTTCGTCAAATGTATTTTGCTGAACTCAGAAATATTTCTGTCAAATTTTAAATTTCTATCTTTAGGTTTTGTTGATGTTGTCACGTGTGTGTGGCTTTCATCTTCGAATGAGAAGTAATCGAGTAGGTTGCATGTGATGTTTGTTGGTTGTGTAGGGATTTTTTAAAAGAAGCTGACATTTCTTGTAGTTTGGTTGCCCTTGTGTATGATAGTAATCATGGATCTCTTTTTCTTTGTTTAGTCATTGGGTTAGGTCGGTAGGGTGTGAAAGCCTTTGAGATATGGTCACTTTTTACAATGACTGTCATCCATACTGAGATCATTGGGTTTCGTATATGCTTTCTATTAGCATATTGCTTTATTGGTTTCTTGGCTTGAGTGTCATGCTACCTGATGCTAGAGTTTCCAGCTATAGATGTGACCAGTTATGGCAGGTAGTTTTTATAGTGTGATCAAATAGGATTCAAGCTGAGAATATGTCAGTTGTACAGTGTGGCATTATTCGGTAATCAAGCAGGAATTATTCAAATTCCTGCTTTCAGCTTTGACCTTCGATTTGGGCAACTTTGATGGATGTTTTTTACAGTGTGTATGAAACATTGTTTCAGCATCGGCCTGGGGTCATAGAGATCTTCCTGTTTGAATCTAGTGCTTTGAAATTGCAGCTGTAAAATGGTGGGCCATTGTCCATTTTGAGGGATACTGGTACCTTAAAAGCAGTATCAACCAGCACTCTTCGAGAATGATGCTGTCATATTGTGCTAGTGATAGTTCAGCACGATTGGCACGCAAAGTGTAAAATGTTGCTTTGTTTATGCTAGCATCAACATCATGCCATTTGTTGATAAGAATGGCTTCAATGACAGTAATAAGTGTCTTGTCTTTTGCAGTTTCTATTGCAACTTCATCAATTGTCATTGTTTTGGGGTTGAGAGGATTTATATATTCCTCCACTATTTTCTGTTCCCTGTTGCTTGGTGGCAGATGCATTGGATGGTGGCTGATGGCTGAGATAGTCAACTAGGTTGTCGTGGCCTGGTCAATACATCACAGTCATGTTGTATTGTTGTGTTTTGAAAACCCAACATTCAATGTGTGATGATAGTTAGGAGTAAGTGTTGTTGAAAATTGATGTTAAGGGTTTGTGATCTGTATAGATAGTAAATGGAGCTTCAAAAATATATGTGTGAAAGTGTTCGCATGTCCATGTGATAGTGAGTGTTTCACATTCTGTTTAGGAGTATCTTTGTTCAACTGTGGATAATGTTCAGCTTGCAAACTGCACTACCCATCCATTTTATAACAGCAAAGCAAAGATGCCTACAGGGCTGACAAGGGTATATATACCAGTGTGGTTGTTCCGGTCATTGCTCAGGGTCTCCTTGATGTTTTTTTAGACATTTGCTGTGGCATTCAGTCTAGGACAACTGCATTTTTTGTTGTTGTTTTTTTTGTTTTGTTTTGTTAATTGACATAGTTCACAGGTCACGGTTGCATGATATGGAATGAATCATGCACTACAGAAGTTAGTAATCCCCAACAAGCTTCTCACCTCTGATGCATTTTTGGGGTCAGGTAATCCAAAGACTTGAGCTGATGTTTCCGTTACCAAAGGCGAGGCACAGGTATTGCAATGACCTCTTGTTATACTCACATTTGCCGTCATTCAGGGTGAAGCCTTTTTGTGAAGTCGTTGGAATATTGCATGAAGGCTTTGATCATGGTCTTGCTGGTTTGATCCAAAATACAAGATGTCATCACTGATGTTGATGGCTCCCCTAATCCCTGCATGTGCTTGACCGATTTCTTCCTGGAATATCTCACTAGCAGAGTTGACTCTGAAGAATAGCTTTTTGTACCTGTAGAGACCTAGATGTGTTGCAAATGTATCGGGATTCTTCAGCTAGTTCCAACTGATTATAGCCCTGATTGAGGTCTAGTTTGCTGAAGACGTTAGTTCCTGATAGAATGGTTTTCAGCTCATTGAATGTGGAGATTGGATGGCATATCCTTTTGATAACTTTGTTTGCTGTTCTCATGTCGATGCTAACTTTGATTTTATTTTGGTCTTTTTTCTATACAACTACAATAGGAGATACCCATGGGGTCGGTTCTTCTGCTTTTTCAATCACCCCCAGTTTCTCATCTTTGTGTATTAATTTTTTTATGTCTTTCCTAACCTGAAGGGGGAATGCGGTATCTCTGAGCAATAGGTGGCGTGTTTTCATTTACGTTTAAGTGAACTTTTTCCTTTGAGTTTACCAAGGCCAGTGAACAGATCTGCATAGTCTTCCAGAAGCTTATGGGTGGAGGATGGGGTTTGTGTATCAGAGTTACTGATGTGATTAACTGAAAGTAGTTTGAGCTTTTTTACATGTTTCCCAGCCGATGATAGGTTTTTCTGTGCTTTTTATTACATGAATGTCAGCTTGGTAAAATATGCCTATAAACTCTAGAAGACTGCTGATTTGGCCTAGAACTGGAGTGGTTTTCTTTGACACCAAATCCAGATATCACAGATTTTGTAGATCCGAGATAGGACGTTGGTCTTAAGCACTTGAAATCTACTTTAGACAAAACATAAATGGTGACACCTAAGTCAGCTAATACATTGAATGTTTGATGGCTATCACCAAAAGATACATTAAAACAGGGGAGGTTTTTCATTTTACTTGTATAGAATACATATGCTGTGTCACCTCAGCTGGTTGAGTCGTGTTTGGTGACTTCAATGCAGTTTACCAATTATCAACTGGTTTGGCTTGTGGGCATAGGAGATGATTTGTTCTCTGTTATCTATCCTTGTTATTTAGCGTTCTGAAACAGAGGGGAAAAGCCTGTATCTCTGTAATAAGCATACTGCTGTTTTGTGTTCCAACTCATAGTCAAATTCCAGGTATTGTGATAAAGCAGCCATATATGTTTTTGTTTTTTTTTGGGGGGGGGGTCTCCTTTTTTTTGTTGTTGTTGTTGAATAAGCAAAGCGACCCTCATTGCCAGTGTTATGGTTGGAATAAGAAGTAATTGATATTTGCTAAATATTACTACCACAGTGGGATAGCAGGGAGGATGTTGATGAAGGAGAGAGAAAAAAAGAATGCTGCTATTGTGTTTTGTATATTTTCTAGAAGTGTTGGTTGCTTCTATCAAGGAACACAAACCCTAACGTGAATTCCGTGTGAACAACGCACCGTTCCGACATTTGAAAAGACTACCGTAAAAACAACAAAGGACTTCTACTGATTCTATGATCCAACAACAACATGACAAAGAAAAACATACTGATGATGAAGTGTATCTTTGAAATATATTTTAAATTTCAATATAAATTTCAAACAAAATAAATATCTGTTTATTTTGTAATAATGCATTGTTTTGGCTTCAAACGTATCTAATACGTATTTCTTTTATTCAAGCTCAACCAGCGCTTCTATCAAGGAACACAAACCCTAATGTACATGCCATAATAGTATTTATAGAAAGATTGAAATTAACAACATCACGTTCGTGAGAAAGAGGTTTCAGAAAAGAAGAAAGGATGGGGCCAATCAAATTACAAATACGTTTTTGCACCTTATCAAAAGCCCTCAAATAGAACAGAGATTCCCCAGTTCAAAGATGACAATGGTTTTCTATACAATTTGTTACATGTGTGGCACTATATGTTAGTGCCCCGGTTGTGATGGCTGTTAATACGCCCCCCCCCCACCTCCACCATGACCAGGAGGTGATTTGGCCGCAAGCAGAGGGATACACAGAATGCAATCCCACAATGCCCTTCCTTTTCTCGATCTCTTTTTCATCTGGACGTATACTTTTGTTTCTCTGTAAATGAGAGGTGGCACTCCTTCCCTCCGCACTAGTTAAGGTTAGTTAGTTTTAATTGTGCAAGTTAATTATCACTCGTAAATTGTTTTTGTAAAAATATTGTAATATTTTCTTGTAAAAAAAATAAGTAGTTAATTATATTTCTGGTGTAATGGAATAACCTAACATCCCTTCATAGAAGAAATGAACTATAGATATATTGACCCTCTCACGTGACTGAGAGAGAAGGAAAAAAGACAGTAAGAGAATAAGACAAGATGTCGAGTAACTCTTATGTCACCTATATTCCCTTGTAAATTGTAGAGGACTAGGATATATAAATCCTAATTCCGTTACAAAAGAAAATAATGAAATGGATGGAAAGAAGGAAACAAAGATTCAATTGCTGGAATAGATAAACGTGTCGTTTATTTACTGTTGAAAGAATGAATGTTTCAGATATAACACGGGTTCATGTCCGCGCGGGTGTAACCATCGTTTGTTGCGGGACTTGGTGGTGTAGAAAGAAAAAGGAAATGTGTGTTCATCTCACGTTCGGGTCACTATCATTTCTTCGCGCGTGGGAAGAGAAGTGAGTAACGTAATGGAACGAGAAATGGCAGTCCATCATGTAGACAAAGAAAAGGATAGAGGGTTGACATCAGTTAAACTGTGCGCCATGTTAGAAGTCAGCTACGCGGTGGTGTTCTCTGGGACAAGTTGTATATATAGAGAGAGAAAGAGTGAGAATGTCAACCCAGTTTGGGATAGAGAAAGAGAGAAAGTGTACATACTGTCTGTTGGCTTTTTGTCCCACATAGTAGCAAGTGGTGTGAGGTACGCACGTGCACGAGCTTGCCGAAACGGCGGTGGCTGGTGCGCCAACCAACCACCTCGGAGGCTAGTCTGAAAAAAGGATTGGAAACAGCTTGTCTCTTCCTTTTATAGGTGTTTCCAGTGTGTCTTTTGCACATGTGTGGATTTTCTTTGAAAGGGAAAGTGACGTTGTCTTTGTGTGCGTACGTGTGCGCATGTGTGAGTACATGTGTGTATGTTAGCGTGTGTGTATATACACGTGAATGTGAGTGTATGTACGCGAACGTGAATATATGTATGTGTGTTGACGTGGGCGCGTATGTTTGTGTGCGCGTATGTATATGACAAGCAATATGGCTTGAAATGTGAACACAAGTTTTTATGTGAGACTAAAAAAGGCTCACGCAAAATAAACCTCTCTGTCTTTCACCCATAACCCCCTGTTTCTTGCTGTATTCTTATTTAAAGTAAGGATATAACAATTTCTCATATATTACCATTGTGTTGTGCGTCGTTTTCTATGTCTGCCTTGAATGCCTACATTAATGAACAAAGCGGACCTGGAGAAGAAGATTTCAACCATATCAAACTCTCAAGGAACAGGACGTCATTCTGGGAGAAGAACGAGCCAGCTACATCCAACATCTCAGGTATGCTTTTTCTCTTCATCTAGACAGAAAGACGTCTAATCAACAGATCTTCATACGCCTATAGGTGTACACGTGTCTGTTCTAGGATATGAACAAGCAACAAATTAAAAGAAAAAAAATCTAATAAAACTCAGAATTAAAAAAAATAAATATTTATTTAAATATGAAACAAAATATATGAATAATATTTACAAGTAAATACACTTTTTTAGTACTACTGCTATTAGCTTTGAAATTGATTATGAGGTCTGTAGTGTTGATGGTAAAAGGGAGATAAGAACTACTAACTTCAAATCAAATGTTTTACATATGGGTAAATCTAATAATATGAATATTAAAATATAGTTCTTTGCTTAGTGAGAAAATATACAGAAATTTTTTGTATCCAGTTCCTTCACATGATGCGGTGGTTGGCTTTTAGGAAGTTTATTTTGGCTGGATTTTCATCCTAGAAACAAACAATTTAACAACTGACGCAGCTAATAGTGCAACATCCTTTTATAGGTTTCTGGATTATTCCAGATTGTCCCCAAAACATTCTAAACAGAATATTTTAATAGTTTATTCATTTTTATAAGGAACTAGCCTGGGTGCCCGGCGTTGCCTGGGTGTTTGAAGGTGTGTGTTGAACAAAAAAAAAGTGGTAGTAGGCAGGCAGGCTCGAACCTGCACCGCAAAGGAGGAAAAGAATGTGAAAAAAAAAGTGACGTCTTCGCTGTTGCACCCATCGCTAAACCGGAAGTGACGAATGTTTAAATTAAGGCTAGTCAATCGAAAAGAGGGGATGACTCTCAAAAATATCGGTGAAAAAAGCGCCCCCTCATTTAAACAGAGAGGTGAGATTTATATTATAGACTAAGGGCGTTCCTCAGGACCGTATAAACAATAAGAAAATTGAAGTTGATTTTGAACATATTTGTTATTCTTAGGATAGAGGAATTTTTAATGTCTATGTATCATTTGCTATTTCGAGCAAAAGACAGGTATTACACATGTATGAAATAATTCTACCTTCCCTAGAATAGGTAATTTACAGCATGTATATGAAATAATTTTACCTTCCCGAAGACGGGTAATGTACGAGCCTTTCTAGTCTCGAACAAAAACATGCGTTCACATCTCAAGCAATTTTTCTTTCCGTACACATACGCGCACACAAACATACGCGCACATATATTCAGTTCGCGTACATACACTCACATTCACGTGCATATACATACACGCTAACATACACACATGTACTCACATATACGCACACATACGCGCACACCTATGCACACATGGGCAACGTCATTTCCCCTTTGAAGGAAATCCAAACATGCACAAAAGACCACCGGAAACAACTATAAAAGCAAGAGCAATAAGCTGCTTCTTCCTTTTTCAACTCGCCTTCCGAGCTGAGTGGTCGGCAAACCAGCCGCCTCCCTTGCGGGGCGCATTCGCCTGCGTACGTCACGTCCCCTGCTACTGTATGTGGGGCATGAGCTAACAGACAGTACGTACACTTTATACGCTTTCTCTCTCCATGAACTGGATTGACTTTCCCACTCTTTCTTCCCCTTTTGCCTGGGTTCGTCAACCAGACAAGTTCGCGTCCACAGCTCTCGGCTTGAAGACATTTCCACGTGGGCAAGTACCGCCATGTGCGCACAGCTTTACTGATGTCAACCCTCTATCTTTTTCTTTGTCTACACACTGGACTGTCATTCCTATTCCCACTGCATTACTCACTCCTTTTTCCACGCGCGGACATTAATACGTGTTACACCTAAAACATTCATTTTTCAACAGAAAATAAACGACACGTTTATTTTATCCAGCAATTGAGTTTTGTTTCCTTCTTTCCATTCGTTTCATTATTTTCTTTTGTAGCGAGTTAGGATATTTATATCCTGGCCCGCAACAATGTACAACACCTATTTAAAATAAGTTTACCTACCCTCGGACGGATAATTTAAATACATATACGCAACAATTTAACATACTCTCAACAGTTATTGTGCAACATATTTTTTTTTTTTTTTTTTTTTTTTTATTACATTTTCACCCCAAACAAGGCAAATTGCCACTTTGGTGTAGGGGGCTACTATCAGGGGCAACAACTACTGGGGTACTATGTAGGGATTTGGGCAGCAAGGTGTCGGTTCACGTTACACTTGAACTTCTGCACGTCAGTACTGTTGGGGAAGCAGGGACCTGGAATGGAATTCCAGAGTCTTGCGGTTCTGGGGAAGAAACTATTGGAGTAAAAAGATCTTTTACATCTAGGGACCTCTACAGTGTGGGGGTGGGATCTAGTAGCCTGTCGGGTTTGTCGAGGGTGCTCGCGTCGTGGGGGCACAAGTGATTGCAGTTCATCAGAGCATTCACCACTAAAATACTTGTAGAACAGGCAGAGGGATGCAACATTTCGTCGATGGGACAGAGGCTGAAGCTTAGATGCCAGTTCAGGGCCTATCAGATTTGCGACTCTCTTTTGAACCTTGTCAAGGAGCGAGAGACTAGTAGCAGATGCACCAGCCCAGATGTGGCAGCAATACTCCATACATGGGCGAATGGTGGCCTTATAGAGGTACAGGATACTTTCGGGTGTTAGTAGTTTTCTAGCACGGTAGAGAGAGCCCACCTCTCTTGCAGCGGCCCTGGCAATGCCTTCAATGTAATTGTTCCAACTCATGTTTCCTGTGAACGTTAGGCCAAGGAGTTTGAAAGATGGACTCTCAGATAAAGAGTCGTTGGCCATTGCTATTGGTGGTAGAGAGGGTTTCTTGTAATTATTGAATGAAACTAGTTTAGTCTTGGCAGCATTGAACGCGACCAACCACTTTTGTCCCCATTCCACTACAGATTGGAGGTCTTCCTCTAGTGTTTCTGCCATTTCTTTAGAAATGTGTTCATTCGTCTTCCTGTCGTGTCTGCCATAGAGTGTAGTGTCATCAGCATATATACCCATCTCAGAGGCAATGTTGTCGGGGAGGTCATTTATGAATATCAGGAACAATAGAGGTCCAAGGATAGAACCCTGGGGCACTCCCGCATTTATATCATATTGTTTAGATGTGCGACCGTCGAGGACTACCTGGATTTTTCTCTTATCTAAGAAGGATTTAATTATGTTAAGTATTCTACCAGTGATACCGTATGATCTGATTTTACTGAGGAGACCCTCATGCCATACCCTGTCAAAAGCCTTAGATATATCTAGAGCTACCGCTCTGCCTTCCCCCGCTTTGTCCAGTGATTGGTATATACGTTCAGAGATCACGGTGAGGATGTCTGCTGTGGAACGGGCTTGTCTAAATCCATATTGTTTGTCAGTCAGTAGTTTAGCATCTGTAAGATGATGGATTAGAGCGTGGTTAATTATGGTCTCAAATATTTTGGCAAAAAGTGGAAGGAGGCTAATGGGGCGATAATTTGATGGGTCTGTCCTTTCACCAGAATTCTTGAATACTGGTACAACAGAAGCAGTTTTCCAACAGCCCGGAAAGCAAGCTTCATTAAGACATTTGTTGTAGAGTTTGGAGAGAACTGGAGCTACTTCGGCTGAGCACTTTTTTAATAGCACAGCTGGGATAAGATCGGGTCCACATGCTTTTGAGGTGTCAAGGTTTTTTATGATAGCATGCACCTGAGCAGGGGTGGTTTTCAGATCGTCTAGTGTGGCGTCTGTCCGCATAGGAAAGTCAGGTAGGGGGTGGTTGGAAGGGTCCAGTGTGGAGTTTGAGGCAAACCGACTGGCAAGCATGTTAGCCTTGTCGGTTGCTGAGGAGACAACCTCGTGATTGTTGGTTAGTGGGGGAATTGTCGATTGCCCATTATTTACTACACTGTTGTAGATTTTCCAGAAGTCTCGAGTTCCTAGTTTTTGTGCTTCGATGCGCTTTTTAGTGGTTTCCGTAAATTCTCTCTTAGCTGTCGCTATTTCTTTCTTAACGTTATTTCTAGCTTCTATATACTTCAGTCTGTTTGAACTGGACTTATGTCGGTTAAACCTACGGTATGCATGCTGCTTTTGAGTAATGGCAGTTGCACAAGTCGACGTAAACCATTGGGGAGAGTGGGGCTTACTATAAAATTTCCGCATGGGAACATGCGCTTCGATTGCAGTTTTGAACCAGTCAGTGGTCTCGTTTGCACACTGTTCAGCAGGGAGAGAGAAAATATTTTTCCATGGAGCATCTCTAATTAGTTCCCTGATGGCTTCCCAGTCAGCCTTATTATAATATCTCGTTGTTTTGAGCACTGGCTCTTCAGTTTTGGGTCTAGTGTTTAGGGCGATTTCAACCATTATCACTGCATGATCAGCGTTCCCGAGTGGGCTGTGGGCCTTCGCTATGCAGTCATCGGGAACTGTGGTCAAAAACAGATCTAGAAGTGATGCGTGTTGTTCTTCCTGGTCAGGGAAACGGGTTGGAAACGTAACAATTTGTGATAGGGAGTGAGATATAGCGAAGCTATGGGTTGTGCTGCCCGCTGCATCTGTGTGAGTAGAGAATCCAAGCCAGTTTTTGTGGTGGACATTAAAGTCACCAAACACATGTATTTGTGCGCTAGTGTCGAGGGACAGTGCCGTGTCTATGCTGTCAGATACTTTGTTTATTATGGAGCAGTCCTGAGTCGAGGGAGAGCGGTAGAGAAAATAATAGTAGCTAATACTGTGTTGCACGTTTAGTCTAAAGCACATAAAGGCTTGATCATCTGTTTCTAGGTTTGTTTCTCTAGTCAAGGGAAGGGTATTACGAATGTAAACTCCAAGTCCGTGCATATGTCTGTCAGAGTCCTTACGGCAGAGTGGGAGATATCCAGGCATGTTAAAGTGGTTAGAGGAATTTCTCTTCCCACCAAGGCTACCATAATTTTAAGAAAATTGGAATCATTTTTTGAAGGTGGATCATTAAGATTTCCAAATTAATACTGGCTCTGTCGGTGAGGCATTAGAATATGCCGACTGCCTCCCTGCAGAGGGTAAAAGTCCCTCAATGGGGGTCCTGAATAGAACCTTAAACTATATCCAGTGGTGAGGCCCCAGCTTGTGGGGTTTGGGGAGTGTGGAGCCACCCTTTAATTACCATTGCTCCCAGGTCCACTCTGACCCGGAGTGGTAGTACCTGTTAGGGTCCCAACTATGGGTTAAATAGAAACCGACGTGAAAACAACAAATATATTCTATTAAAAAAAATTTTCTTCAAAATCTTTGGATTCGGCATTAAATAACCCGAAAAGGGTTGATATGCCGTAATACAAAAACAACCAACCAACCAAATTAATACATAAATACATTGTCTTGGTTAATGATTTGGCAACCCTTGCTTCATTATATTATAGGTGTCATAACACGTTTTATAAGGAAAATGCTCTCTCATAACAGTGGTCTGATATTTTGCTGCATGCAAATGTTTGTTTTTCCTTCTTTGTCATTGTCGTATTTATGTCTCTACCTTCTTTCTTAGTTGCAATAGAACATAGTGTATCCTGTTCAATTCTGGACAACGGATCTTCCAACATTGTTTGTTTTAATAGAAATCACTCCAGACAACGCATGAAACCACTTGATTCAAGAAACTAAAAGAATAAATAAAAACAATACTTCAAGGTCAAAAATTAGCAAACAATTAGATGGATAGGTTCCAACCCAGAAAACAGCAATTCCTCCTTCTTTGTCAAAAATGTCACTTGTGGCATGTGAGGACTAAAGGATAAAAATAAAAAAAGCAAAAGTTACAAGGCTGTCGAAAATAAACCCAAAGTCCACTTTCTACTGTCATTAAGCTTTGAGCTTTTGTGCAGGAGTGTAGTATCTGTTCTGATATTACTCTTTATTTTTTTATATACTTATGCAATTCACCGAATGTGCTGTAACAGAGCGCGTATGGGCGTGTGTGAAAAAATATTAGCAGCAGCAGCTGAAAAAAAATATTAGCAGCAGCCGTTAAAGCATGTATGCAAATTAGCAGGTGTGTGCGGGCTTGCGTCACAAGAAAAAGAAAAAAAGGACAGCATGTGGTCAAAATGAGAAGTAAGTTGTGTGCCGGGAGAGATGAACGTGTGAATACGAGGGCAAGAAAGTGCTAGTGCCAGCATCAGGTGGCAGAGGAACAGAGACTTTTAGAAAGTGTGCGTGTGTGTGTGTGTGTGTGTGTGTGTGTGTGTGTGTGTGCGCGCGTGTGTGCGAAAAGACTTTGGGAATATAATAAAATGCGTTGTTTTGGAAGAACCACGAATGTATTACGTTTACACTTGAAAAAAAAATGCAGAATTGGATTTTTATTTCTTTCGTGTTTTATTTATGTTTGTTACATTGCTATTTTTTATGTTTTTATTTTTTCATTTTTAAAGATTTTCAAGTTAAATTCAATTTTTACAGTATCTTTTTTTTATATTATTTAATTGTTAGGTCAAAGTTCAGAATAGTTTTATTTTTTTAAGTCCCCCTCCCCCTACTCCCCATGTTTAGAATGGATTTCTACATAATATTGTTGTTATTATTTCAGCACGGCCCGTATTCTGCATAAGTACCTATCTTTTCTGTCGTCGGTCAATGAAGGATTCTTGATTGGGGCAATTTTAATTTTTCTCCCAATCTAGAGAGTACCCCTTTCTAGGGAGCAAGATTTCCCTCTACAATAAAAACCGACTTTGTATCTAATTTTTCCCTAGTGGGAAATGAGGGGGGGGGATAAATAGGAAATCCTGGCTTTCCTACCAGTAAAATTTGGCCAAGATCAAAGTGTAGTATCTGTTCTTCAGATGCTGCACTTCCATTTCTTGTTCTCTTTCAGTGGAGGAACAGTCTTTCACGACTGAGACAATTTTTTATTTTTTTTACCTTTTCTCCACGTTAAAAAACGACCCTGTGGGAAGGCATTGTAAATAGGTACAAGTAAAAATTTAGTTCTCTCCCATTGCAAGAACCAGGGTCAGAAAGGGGGATTGAGAAGTCAGCATCCCAAAGGAGGGGCACTCTGACCTTCAAAAAGTTCCTGAGCAGTTTCGTCGGCATTCCCCAGTAAGAGTGTTTCAGGTGATTAGCAATAAACTAACTCCTTCTCAAAGAGAGAAGGCAAAGCCTGGGAGGGTGGACCTCCTAGAACTGCACAAAACTAAACTTCCACCACAAAATCAACAGAGGCCGGATTATTACAGGAATGGTCTAATATTTGTTGCTTGGGCCTAGTAGCTTATATAATGCAAAAGGCACGCAAAACAATTAATACAATTTAATACAATTTCCTAAAACTCAGTTGTTAAAAGAGCGACCTAATACCCATTCGTGTTGATACTTGTTCACAAGCAAAGGAAATTTTGTAAAAGTTCAGTTGTCGGCCTTAGACAAGGATCCGGTCGTCGTTAGGCTGAGAGTTTTTTGTTTTTTTTCTGACTGAATTCATTTTTGCGAATGTAAAACTTCAAAACTGTTAAAAAGTTCGTAGCTCGCTCCACGCTCCACTTACCAACATCAAATTTCTGGTCGCCATGGACGATGATAAATTATCTACAATTATTAAAGAAACAGAAGCAAATCTAATACGATTGAAGGTTTGTTTTTGTTTTTATTTTCCGTGTTGTATCTTTTCAGAGTTTTTTTTTTAAGTTCGTAAACTTTAAAAGAAATGAATAATACATGCGAATGTGAATTGCTTCTTCGGTGGTTGTGTTTGTTAATTATAACATCGGTTATTTAGTAAAGTTGGTTGCATACTTCTGCTGTTTCCGGGCCGTGCTGAAATATTAACGTTATTATTTAAAAACCCATTCATAACATTCTGAGGTAGGCTTTGTTAACTATTCTGTACTTTCACCTAATAATTTAATAGGCAAAAGATACCGTAAATATTGACTTTAACTTATATAGCATGGTCTGTACAGTGTAGAAGTATCTTTTTTTTTTTTTTTTTTTTTTTTTTTAACAATCTAATAATTTATCGTGGCTGACATACACGAGTGAGGCTCCGATGTTGTACGCAAGCAGCACGTTCGAGGGAACGTTCATTATTCTGAAAAGGAAAGAACTTTGGCGTGTGTGAGCTTGTTTATTATTATTATTATTATTATTATTATTATGGCTTGAACTTTGCGCTTTTTGGATTATTTTGTTATGTTTTTTTTTTGTCGGAGATTATAGTTATAGGTAATTATTAACAGGAAACTTGGTGCAAGTAGTCCAGATTAAAAATAAACAAAACCTTTGTCGCGAAATGTTGTCGGTATTTTTCTCATATCGAAACCTTGAAATTTTATTTGGTGTTAGTGCACTTATTGATCCGCACTATTTTTTAAATAGTATTTTCAAGTTTAATTAAAGTTTTACGATATTAAATTATTAGGTGAAAGTACAAAATATGTACACAACACCTTCATATTTTTTTTTATTTATTTTTTTTTTTTATTACATTTTCACCCCAAACAAGGCAAATTGCCACTTTGGTGTAGGGGGCTACTATCAGGGGCAACAACTACTGGGGTACTATGTAGGGATTTGGGCAGCAAGGTGTCGGTTCACGTTACACTTGAACTTCTGCACGTCAGTACTGTTGGGGAAGCAGGGACCTGGAATGGAATTCCAGAGTCTTGCGGTTCTGGGGAAGAAACTATTGGAGTAAAAAGATCTTTTACATCTAGGGACCTCTACAGTGTGGGGGTGGGATCTAGTAGCCTGTCGGGTTTGTCGAGGGTGCTCGCGTCGTGGGGGCACAAGTGATTGCAGTTCATCAGAGCATTCACCACTACAATACTTGTAGAACAGGCAGAGGGATGCAACATTTCGTCGATGGGACAGAGGCTGAAGCTTAGATGCCAGTTCAGGGCCTATCAGATTTGCGACTCTCTTTTGAACCTTGTCAAGGAGCGAGAGACTAGTAGCAGATGCACCAGCCCAGATGTGGCAGCAATACTCCATACATGGGCGAATGGTGGCCTTATAGAGGTACAGGATACTTTCGGGTGTTAGTAGGTATTAAGAATCTATGGCCAAAATATTTAAAAAAAAAAAAACATATAACAAAATAATCGCAAAAGCGCAAAGTTCAAGCCAAAATAAAATTTAAAAAAAAAACCACACACGACAAAATTCTTCTTTCCTTTTTAGAATAATGAATGCTCCCTGGAAGAGCACTGCCAGAAGTTGCCATTAAAAACTAGTGAATAAACATTTGATTATTTAGACTCTGTTTCGAACCTTATAACAATATGAAAATGTAATTTCAAACCATAATTTTTTTTTCAATAAAATGAGCAAAGACCAAATTTAAAAAATAATGAAAGGTTTAATTTTTAAAAATAATGAAAGGTTAATTTTTTTTTTCATCCAAATCTAATAAATATATATAAATGTCAAAAAATCACTTACCTATAAAAAAAAATACTAAGCAATGTGCGCTTCCATTCTTCATTTATAAGAATTGCCCATATTTATATTTTATATTCCATGTATTTTTAAGATAAAGGATTTTTTAAAGTAAGGGTCCCAGAAAACCGCATTTTCACAACTCGTTATCCGCCATTAGCCAAAGCGGTGTTTCTGCAAGTTTTCAAGTTGTCAAATACAGAGACCTCAAAGGGATATACATAATTATTTCCAAAACGTAAAAACAACACATTAGACCAAATACATTTCAAAAGTAATGTCGATAGTAACTATATGGAGAAACAAACATTTATCTCCCCATATCTCCCCTTTGTAATTAATTAGATATTTGAAGTCACTAAAGTTGGTTGATATGGGTTACCGTACATAAAAAAAATGATCATATTTCACTCATCAGTTTTTGCCGATTAAATGCAAATCACTCAACGAATTTTCAATTTTTCTTTTCTTCTTTCAAAGAAATACATGAGTTTTTGATTTAATATATTTTATTGCTTCTTTATGGAGTGAATTTTTTTTATTTAAATATCTAAAAAAAGAAAAAACATCGAATGAAAAAGAAAAAATTGTTGTAATTGTATGAAATTTTCTGGACAATATAACAAGATTATAAGGTTTCACTTAAAAAAAAACCAACGGTTTAAAACTTTGGCCTTTACAGGTAAATATGCAAATAACTATTCTTTTTTTGTTGTTGTTGTTTTAAATTAGCTTATTTTATTTATTGATCTTTTATCTTCAATTTACAATATATAAATCTGAGGTGAGAAAATTAATTATTTTAACTTTGCGGAAAGAAAAAATTATTTTAGAATAAGTAAGATCAGTTTCATGTACAAATTTAAGGTAAAATGATTCTCCATTTTCGGGCCATCTTATCGTTTTAGGGCAGTTAATCAACTTTTATCTAGATTGTTCTGAGATAAATCCTTGTTTTTGGAGGAATTCTATCTGGTGGATTTGTATAATGCATGCACCCCTTATATTTTTTTTTTTTTTTTTTTTTTTCAGATTTTTTGCACACATTTAATGTTTGCACTCGTAAAAACAAACATGGTGACCAGCGAAAATGATACGGAATACATTGAATAATTAAGGTCTTAATCGTTACCCTTAGATTGAAAAATGAAAAAGCCTTTATATAAGTGGGGGGGGGTGCGTGTTCTCTTCAAGTGGTTTCAATTTGGGGAATTGATTTACTAAAACGTTGTATTCAAAGTTGATCATCCTTTACAAATATTTAAATAGTGAATATTTTGCTTGGGGTGGGGGAGGGGGCTAATCTGGTAGATTAGTGTCCAGTCGATAATAATCAGCTGAAAAAGTTGAAAAAAGATGAAAAGAAAAAAATTAAGGGGTGTGTACATTGTACAGATCCAGTCAATATATTTGAGGAGGGGGGGTACAACGGAAAATGTTGCTGTATATGTTTACCAAATAAATTTTTAAACCTTTTCTTTCTTTTTTTTTTTTTTTTAAGTACTAATGTTTCAAGTTTAAAAAGAAAATCCCTCTCCCCATATGCTTCTAAATAGGAAGTCATCTATAATATAAATCTCACCTGTCTGCTTATATGTATGTACGTATGCTTAAAACTTTCGACAGTGAATCTCTCGAGAATCATTGAAGCGTGTTTTTATATATTATATATTTTACCAGATCAAAATAAGACAAAACTTTACTCATACAGATATGGCAAAATGCATAACGATGTAGAAATGGTTTTGTTACTTAGTCGAAACTAATCCAAACTTGATCACGATCATGTTTGGTTCAAGTTTATATGGGTTCTGTTTTTTGGGGTCACTTTGTAATTAGATAAATTTAAAAAAAAAGCTTTTTGAAGACATATGAAATTGGTATTTGGACATATTCTTCCTAAGGTCAATATTTACTATTACTACTATTAATAATTCACTGTCCCAGCAGACCATAGGGTGAACATTAATGAGACAATTAAGTTGTTCTGAAAAACAAGATTTGAATGAGATCTTATAATGCATATATATGATTCCAATTCCGGTTATAAAACAGATGAGTATCAGCTGAAGAGAGCTTGATATGAGTATCTAAAACGGTCCTCTATTATCAAGTTTGAAAGCTGAAATCATAAGGAAAACTCTTGAATGCAGAAATCAACTTGCATAAACTGCAAACACAAACCAATCACATAGAAGTTACAGTAGAACTAAAACAAAAATGATAGGAAGAATACGACCACATGACCAAGAGAACTGAAACTGTACAAATTTTCATCGGCAGATTACATAAGCAGTCAGAAAATGTCAAAGTGAAAACTGCCAAACGATTAATTCAGAATCCTTCCTTCCCTTATGTTAAGAACTAGCCTGGCTGCCCAGCGTTGCCCGAGTGTTTGGAGGTGTATGTTGAGTAAAAAAAAAAAAGTCGCAGCAAGCAGGCTCGAACCCGTACTGCGAAGTAGGAAAAAATGTGAAAAAAAATGTGACGTCTTTGCCGTTGTGCCCATCACCAGTGGCGAAGGTTTAAATTAAGGCTAGTCAATCGAAAAGAGGGGATGACTTTTGAAAATATCGCAGCTCTCGACAATATTGTTGACATGATTTCTGTGGGTTCTTTACCACTGAGTCCTATACAGCATCAATGTTTTGTGTCACACAACCATTTACACATGATTATGCGTTTTTCCATGTATCTGAAATATGGGTTTTACTACAATGTGATTGGTAGTTAAAATCTATCTATCTATCGATCTATCTCTGGTTAACCGTAGAGGGTGCCTCTGCAGAAACTCTCACCAGTTCTCTCCACTCCCGTCTGTCCTGTGCTATTGAGCCCGTCCATTACCTGGTGTTACCCTCCCATCTCTTTCTCTGTCCTCCACACCATTTCCTCCTCTTACTGTCCCCTTTATTATTGTTTTAGCAAGTCCTGTTCATCTCGTTACATGGCCATACTGCTGTAATTTACGATGTAATTTACACTGTAATTTACGCTATAATTTACGATGTAATTTATGATGTAATTTACGATGGCTAAGAGATTTCCATAGGGCCCACAAGCTTGCTTTATGCAGTCGGTTACTTCCTCATCTGTAATGTGGCCATTTTATGAAATACAAAGTATTATGTCATATCACCTCATCTCAACTGCTTGTATCCTCTTTTCAGACTCTGCTGTTAGGGTCCACGATTCACAAGTGCACAGGAATATTGATATTACAAATCAGCGCATGAGCCTGATCTTTGATTTGAATGATAAATTCCTATCTTTCCAAATTGGTTGAGTTTTGTGAGAACTATGGTGGTTTAGCCAATTCTAGATAATATTTCAGGTTTGGACCCTTCATCTGAAGCAATTGCCCCAAGATATTAAAAGCTGTTTACAGCTGCGAGTTTCTGACCATTCACTTTGATGTCTGTTATTGTCATCGGCTTTGGTTTTTTTTTTTTTGGGGGGGGGGGCACTTAGTCATCAGCAAATCTTAGGTTTATGATGGTTCTCCCTCCAATGCTGACTGTCTCAATATGGTCTTCCAGGGCATCATCCATGATCCTTTCCAGGAAGATGTTAAATAATGTGGGAGAAAGCAAACAATTTATCTTAGTTCAACTGTTGTCCTGAATCAGTTGTCTATACTGTTCCTATTTACTTACCTCTCCACGAGGGCAGAGTTAGACACAAGGTCGTTTTTTAATGTGAGGGAAATCCAGCTCCCCAAAAAGGGGCACTCTGGATAGGAAAAAAATAAAAATTATCTCAGTCATGAAGGATTTCTCCTCCACTGACCAAGGACAGAAAAGGTGAAGTGTAGCATCAGAACAGATACCACACTCTGATCTTGGCCCAGAGTTGCCTGTTATTAAAATAGACAGCACAAGTTGCTTTGTCATACAGATGCTTGATGACTGGTGAGGTTTGTTAAAGTAGTCCTCCACACAAAACGTTTTTTCCTTGATTGGCCATGACATGTTGGGAATATATTTTCCCAATATCTTATGCACAAGGTTGATTATTATAGTCTTAGAGAGAAAATAAAAATAAAATTAGTAGTTTTATAAAAAAAAAAAAAAAACTGTGGCTCCTGTTTTATTGGGGTTGGGGGGGGTCACTCTATACAAAATATTGCACTGGGGGTGGGGGGGCAGATTTGCGAATGACTGTGAGCAAATGGTGCACCCACTTTACACATAGATTTAAATCTTTTTGTTTTAAATAAACTGTAATGAAACACATTGTTTATTTATTAGATGCATTGCTATTTAGGTCTAACTTGAAAAATCCGACTGACCTAATTGTATAAATTAGGCTATTGCTATGTATATATGATAACTCTTCCCCCATAAGTAAAAGTAAAAATTTTTTTGGATTAATTGTTCTAAAATCTAAATTATTTGTAAAGTCAGTGTATTTTTTTTTTACCCCTGAAAAGTTGTAGAAGTTAAGGGTTGTGACTAGTGATGGGACGATTCCAATATTTTTACTGATTCCGATACAATTACCAATTCCGTTCTAAATTCCTATTTCTACAATTACCGATTCTGATTCTTTATAAATCTGTAAATATTTAACTATAAAGTTGTTACTTTTTCCCGACTACCATAAGCACACATGTTAAATGTGCAGATATTTTTTTAAACGTAAAAACACACTTGTGAAGCGGTGATCTATAGATTTTAGTTTTACTGGAAGTTTAAAATCAATAAATATTTATTATTTTACTAGCAGAGTGGGAGGTAGCAGCTTTGTGCGGGCATAAAATACGCTTAAATATGATATTTTAATTTGTCCAGATTTCATATATATTATTATAAGTCATGATTTCAAAAGTAAAAAAAAAAAAGTATTTAGATGCCATCAGCTAGAATTGAAACTGAAACTGTAACATTCACAGCTGGTGACATTATCACTGTACCAATATGACATGCATATAAACAGATTAAAAATTAAAACTAAAACTAAGATGAATGTACACAATGTTTAACGATTTTTGCAATTTTAACCGACTAAAGACCCATAAAAAATCCAATCATTTGAGGCCACTAACGCCGCTCTGTGACTTTTAATTTCAGAGGACATAGAGTTTGAAAATATGAAGACAGACGTATAGACATTTATGTTTAACGATTTTCGCAATTTTGGTTCATTTTTGACCCTTAAACACACTTTTAACTGGCTAAAAACCCATAAAAGAAAGGCCCATAAACAATCCAATCATTTGAGGCCCCTAACGCTGCTCTGTGACTTTTAATTTCAGAGGACATAGAGTTTGAAAATATGAAGACAGACAGACGTATAGCCATTTATATATTAGATTATTACTACTAGTAGTGGAAGATTTTGTTTTAAACAAAACCAAATAAAAAAGATAATTAAAGTAAGCGTTTTTGGCATCAGAAAACAGATACAACTTTTTCAGATTCTGATACTGATTCCAATACCCCCCCAAAATTCTGATTTTTTTTTTTGATTTCCGATTCTGATCGATCATCACAACACTAGTTGTGACACATAATCTTAAAAAAAAGTTTTTTCTAAAATATTTTTTTTTAACTTAATCCTTTTTTTTCCTTTACTTCTTTTCCAGCAACAATACAGAAATCGAGAGCTGCCTCCCCAAATCACGCATCATAAATATGGTAAGTGCACTCATCAGATTCACAATGCTTCAAAGACACATATGAAAAGCAACAGATTCAGTACAGACCTCTGATATACTTTCAACCATATACGAGCCTATTCGTGATATACTATCAAAACCCCCAATACTAATGATTACTACAATACTATCTCACTGATTACTGTACACGCAATAACCCTTAACCCTGAGTGGCCTTCGGGTCTTGATAAGTGATGACCCCCATGTAAAAAAAAAAAAAAAAGTTAACATTAAAAGTATGTCACTATATGATATTAATTCTAACACAATTTTGAGCATTTCAGTACATTGCTTGAGCAAATTCTCACCAACCACTCATTTGTCACTACTAATTTACATAAAACTTACCAAACAACCTTTCTTGGCACTCTGCTAAAAGCTTTCTCCAGTTCTGCAAAGGCGAGTTACAATTTTTTTTCTTATCAAGGTATTTAGCTTGCATTTGTCTTACGATATACTAATGGCGGGGTTGGCCGACTTTGCCCGAGTGTCAAATACACTTAAATATGATATTTTAATTTGTCCAGATTTCATATATGTTATTATAGGGATGTGCTTTCAAAAGTTAAAAATAAGTATTAGGTGCCATCAGCTAGAATCGAAACTGAAACTGTAACATTCAAATCTGGTGTCATTACCACTGTACCAGCATATAAACCGATTAAAAATTAAAATTAAACTAAGATGAATGTACAAAATGTTTAACGATTTTTTTCAATTTTGACCCATTTTTTTACCCATAAAAACTATTTTAATCGACTAAAGACCCATAAAAGAACGGCCCGTAAAAAATCCAATCATTTGAGGCCCCTAGTGCTGCTTTGCGACTTTTAGTTTCGGAGGAGATAGTTTGAAAATATGGAGACAAACAGACGGACAGACAGGCATATAGTCTATTATATATTAGATTTAGAATTCTTATTCTAATTTTGATCAAAATATGCATAACATGATTTTGATTCTATAAATTGTCTAAAATTTAAGACTTTTTTGCAGCTGCCTCCCTAAATCATGCATCATGCATAAATATGATAAGAATACTCATTGGATTCAACTTTTTGCTTTTCTTATTTTGTCCCCCACTTATCAAGGCAAAGCGCCATTTGAGAATCAGGATTAATGAGACAACATGATTGTCAGCCAAGAGATGGAGAATACTATGGGAGTGTGGTGCAGCTCCTAGCTACAGGTAGTGTATTTTAGTGATTGCATATCTTTGCAAAGTGCCAGAAACAGCGCTACCAATTAATATATGTAATGAAAACAGGACAAGAGATTCCGTCTAGTAATGTTTTATTCAATTAAGAATCTTACTACTCGTCTACTTGACAAGTGGAAATGTACAGCTTTTATAGCTTGGATTATCAAAGAGGAGATAATCCATATTCACAACCTTATACATGGAGTTAAATGGGCGAATAAAAAAGATGGACAAAAACATGAGTGGATCACCAGTTTACAAGCACTAACTCAACAACAGAATAATTGATTTGAAAAAACAAAATACCAGTACAATATTTAAAAATATATTGGATGTGTTTGCAATGTGAAATGAATGGTTTTGTTCTATTTCCAAATAAAAAAAATTAGCCATTAGTATTTAAAGTGTTTATGGTATGGAATAAGTGAAATTTATATATATATATATATATATATATATATATATACTAGCAAAAGTACCTGGGTTCAAAAACAGCCTACAGAAAATGGACTCTGATTTATGAAAGTATGATAGGTTATGAAAAGGAAGGGTTGTAAAGAGATAGCTTCGAATTTGGTGGGTATCAAAACCAAAGCAAAATAAGATGAAAGTAAAAATAAAATAGATAAACCCCATAATTTATTATACCATACCTGTTCATACTGAAACACTTATCACAATATTTTGTGGATCTATATTAAAAAACCTTGTTAAACTTTGTGACATATTTCCATTCTATGGAGGTCAGGCGCGAACAAACACCCCATAATTTTATTATACCATATTTCTTCAAACTGAAGCATAATTATCAAAGTATACTTACACAGATAGATATGAAAAGTCTTTATTAAAGTTTGTGCCTATTTCCATTCTATGGAGGCCAGGCGCGAACACAGACCCTACAATTTTATTATACCATCCCTATTTAAGTTAAAACATACTTATCAAAGTATTATTATGTACATCTATATCAAGAACACTTGTAAACGTTTTTTTATAATTTTAAAAATTTTTATTTCCATACTTTGTGGACCAGGCGCGTATGCAGACCCTACAATTTTAATGAATCATCATTATGCCAGATCAAATATACCCATTCCTGTGTCTCGATACATCTTCTATCATTATATGTGATCAGTTTTCTATAATAGTCAACCATATATGAGCCTATTTGTGACCAGACACACACACAGATGTTCAGCTTTATATTATAGATATAAGAACAAGTAGTTAATAAAACATGTTAAAAACACTTTGAGAAAGGATTAGAAACATATTTAATTTTAAAAAGGAAGCACAAAATAAGTGGATAGTCCTTAATCTGTGGAGTTTTGAAGAAATACTTTCCTTCTCATCAGAGGTAGGGATTAGCAAAATGCGGGATCGAATTTTGCTTGCAAAAGTATTTAATGAAACTACAAGTAAGTCCTAGATATGACTTGGTAAAAAATAGTGAAGCAGGGGGAATAGGGTGAAGAAAAAGGTGATTTCATGTCAATGGATGGTCTAGTGAAGAGTAAAACATCCAATAACGGCAAAATTCAAAAAAGTTTATTAAATTTCCATTTCCACAAGTAAAATCCAAAGGAATCGCATTATTGGAAGATGTTTTAAAGTAATCTAAAAGGCAGAATTCCGTGGAATAATCACAAATAGGTACAAGGAAAAAAGTGAGTGAGTTCAAATAATATTATTAAAAGAAAGATAAATTGTGCGTAAAAAGAAGAAATGGAGAGATTTTAAAACACAGCTGCCAAGACTGATTTAAGAAAAATGAGTATATATATATATATATATATATATATATATATATATATATATAATTTTAAGATATAATGTTGTTTCGGTTCTTTTGTGAATGAATATAATCATTAGAATTCAAAATGTTGGCTGTGTATATAAAATGAAATGAGTGTTTCTTTGTTTATATTTGTTTATTGATTGATTTTATTTATTTATTATTAATTTCATTTTCTTTAGTTTTAAGTAGTTAACCTTTAATATAAGTTCACTGATTAAGAGATAAATTGTAGAAGCCATTATGCTGTTTGATTGTGCTTGAGTTTGCAACGAGGCCTGATTCCAGAAATCTTTGCCAGGATTTATTTAAAATGAATTTGATGAGTTTAGCTTGTTTAACGTTAAAAGTATAATTATGCTTCAATGAATGAGAGAATAATGCATTCAGGGAATTGCTATGTTTTATATCTCTTTTATTTTTTTCTCAAGTCCCCGTTGAGTTTCACAAACATATTTGATGACAATTATACAATATGACACTATACACATTTTGAAACGACTACTTTTTTTTTTTTCTTGGTAAAATCCATTTCACATTACAAACACAACAATATATTTTTAAATATTGTACTTTAAATCAATCATTTCAAGGAAGTCTTGAAATAAAGACAAAACGTTGATGGACATATAATTTTGCTTTGTTTCATTTTTCATCTCTCCATATATATATATATATATATATATATATATATATATATATATATATATCTTTACAATTACACAAATGCAACTTTGTCTGTGTGTGTGAGTTCGTTCCTTATAGACTCCAAAACGGCTGAACAGATTTTCTTTAAATTTTATAGAACTTTAGTCTGGGAATGATCTTAGTTAAGTTTTGTCTCAGAATACCCCTGTGTTTTTTTTTTTTTTTTTTTTTTTTTTTTTTTTTTTTTTGCATGACATGGTCTGTAGGTTCAAACCCCGCATGTAAATTTCTTTGTGTTTTTTTTTTTTTGTTTTTTTTCTGTTAACTGGAAAGAAGTTTATACAAAATAATTTTATAAAGGAAACAGTAGGTGCTCTAGAATGCAATGTAGAATAACATATTTTGGACTAAGTTACTGTATGGAGACATGTGAAGCTTCCTCCTGGGCGATTTCACGGATTTTGATGACAATAAAAATATAGGAGTGTGAAATATTTGTTTATCATCATTCAATCCCGGGTAACGTTGGGTTTCCCTGCTTGTATATATATATGATTATTATTTTATATTAGCACCTATCGTGATAAGATGATGCTCAATATTGTAGATATAGCATTAATATAAGAAATATTGAAAAGGGGGGAAAAATAAAATTGGAGAATTTACAAAATTTATTAAATCATGCAGTTTTTCAGACAAGAAGTATCAAAAATTTCCTTGCTTGAACAATTAATGATTTAATAATTTTCTTTTTTAATTTTCCAATTTTATTTTCATCATTTTCTTACATCTCTGCATTGAAACCACGAACTATAAATTATACTGCAAATGCTGGATCTAAGTAACAATAATATCACCTGGTTTTTCCTTCACCAGACAGCGGAATACACCTACATATTTTATGCTATAAACTAAAAAAATCTTTAACTAATATCTAACTTTCTGCTAAATCCACCACTGTATGAATCCCTTGATTGGAATTTAATTTTTTTAATCAAAATAACAAATTGGAACTTTCCTTATTTCGCTGGCTAGTCAACATCACTTCCAGTTTGGTGATGGGCGCAATAGCAAAGGCGTTACGTTATTTTTTGTTTTGTTTTTTCACATCACGGTACGGGTTCGAGCCTGCCTGCCTGCCTACTACCACTTTTTTTTTTTTTTTTGCTTTGCACACACCTCCAGACACCCAGGCAACGCCGGGCACTAGGCTAGTTATAAATAATCCACAATCCATCTCTAGCAGTGCATTACTTCTTACTTTCTGTAAATACATACACTTGTTAACTACACCTCCTTATCTTTTTTCTTTTCAGCCTTTTAAGGCCATAGCAATATGGTACCCCTTCTTCTCGTTAGTAAAAATTTAGAACACTGTTCTTCCTTTAAGTTGTTTGAGCCATGAGACTTATATACCAAAAAGAATTATTCGCTTTTTTTTTTCTTTTTTTTTTTTTTTTAAAGTTTCAGAAATCAGTATGAGATACATAGATATCCAAGTGTTTAACTATAATTCTCCTTTACCTTTCAAAAAGTGGAGTTAGTTTGACCAGATTACTATGTTATAGTATAAATATTTGGTCTCTTGGTTTTAACCAATTCCAGGAGAAGAATTTACATAGTCTGGTGGAGTATCCAGCTTAATGCTGTTACTAAAGAAAAAGTGCATCATTTCTCGTTTTGTGAGTTGTTATGTAGCCATACAAAGGAGATCTTATTTGGAATTTGAACGCAATGTTATTTTGAATATTTGATCTGAGTTCACTTATAAGATGAAGCATCCTTGTGTCATGTTCTCCTGACGAACCTTTGTACAAAGATCAACCTTAGACATTCAAGAATTTGATTATCAATCAAATTCTTTCCAATAGACAATCAAATTCTTTCCAATAGACATTCAGATTTGTAGGCATATGTGTAATGACAAGACTTTTATGATTTCTAGCAATTTTTTACAAGAAGGATAAAAATTTCTTTCTTTAATTTTAGCTGGAGGGAGTTGGAACATGCCTTCAATTGATATGGAGACGTCAGCAAACCGGGGATCAGCTCTAGTTTTGGGTTTTCTTAACCAAATAAAAGAAAAACTGGATGAACAATCACAGGTCAGGCTCACAAAACTAGACCAGTTTTCTTTTTCTTTATATAAATTAAGAATAGTGTGTGTGTGTGTGTCAACCATTTTTTTTTCTTCTTTATGTCATCCATTTATGTGTGACTGTCTTTAACATTTATTTGTCTCTAATGATTTGTGTGATGGCAGCATTTCTATATGTACAAACAGGCATAAGACATTTGTGGAAAAAGTCAATATAAAATTCGACTATATTTAAAAAATGTTTTTATCAAAAGTAAATAAATATAAAAAGATAAAAACCATGATTTTGGACTGATTTTTTGTGGTATTTGCAATGTAATTTTACAGTGTGTGTGCGTGTATGTATATATATGTGTGTTTAACTTTTGCTAAATTATTTCTCAACAGGGTTTATTAAACCTATGTACTTATATATATATATATATATATATATATATATATATAATGATCATTCAATATATATATATATATATATATATATAATGATCATTCAATATATATATATATATATATATAATGATCATTCAATATATATATATATATATATATATATATATATATATAATGATCATTCAATAATTATTATAGTAAATAATTATATATATGTGTGTGTGTGTGTGTGTGTTTGGGGGTAAACTCTAAAACTAATTAACCTATCAGTACACACTTTGGAGCATGATAGTGAGTAATGTGAGTTATATTTAGTTTCATCTGCATTTATGCAAGTGGGGGAGGTCTGAATGCTATTTACCAATTTTCAGAAACCTTCTATTTTAATAAAATCATAAATATTAGAATCATGGCTTCCATTCTGTCTCTGGACACAATGGATATCCTTTGTAAGAGTGCCTGCACATGAAATCTTGAAGCAAGGGTTGCGCAATCACAAACTTCATTTCTCCTGAGTAGACACTGCCTGATTCCAGTGGCAATATTAGATATGAATTAATAAATATTCTCAAAATTTCAGTTTCTTTAGAGTATTTTAAAGTGTCGTTATTGGACATAATATGAGCACAGCTTTGAATATTTTCAATTTGCAGAATGGGTATTCTGCTAGTTAATAAAGTTAATTTACCAAATAACAATTTTGCATCACTTTTATGCCCACATCACGATTAAGCTCAAGTTATGTATACAACTAAATCTTATGTTTAGAATTCTTATTCCAATGTTGATCTAAATCCATTCATTCATTTATTCATTATTTTATATGAATCAGGTGATTCTACTGTTGACATTGGTTTCCCTGATATCTTTCTAGTTAGTGAAAGTGTTTTTGTTAAACAAATTGGAATTGAACTTGGCACACCCAGGTTGCTAGTCCATATCATTAACCATTTAGCCACCATCACCTCCCAACCCATCGACTAGGGTTCTATTATATGTTACATAGAATGTATCCTTAACTCATTTTAAAATTAATTATTTCAAAATCAAATTATGTCATCCCACTGGCTTCATTTATATTGTATGAATCAGATGATTCTATTGTTGGCATTCGTTTCTCTGATATCTTTCTAGTTAGAATCCTGTCTAGAGAGACATTGGGTACTTACAGAAGGGACCACATGAAGGTTGCCAACATCGTAAGTGAAAATGTTTCTGTAGAAAAACTGGAATCAGACTTGGCACACTCAAGTTGTAAGTCTGTGTCTTTAACCACTTAGCCACTGTCCCATCAAAATAAATAATTTAAATAGTTTGGATTCCAGAAAATGTTTTAAATTTAAGGCTTAAGCTTAAAGGGTCTTAAGAAGAAATTAAAATTCAGAGAATCTTGTTGAATGACACTTAATAAAATTCAATGCAAATCTGAAATATTTTAGTTTTCAAATGGTAGCTTGTGTCTATATCTTGTCCTTAAAACCCTTAAAATTTGGGAAATATTTATTGATATTTAATACCTATTCTTAAAATTTTGGTAAAATCTTGAACATCTGAATTTTCACAAATGCTTTCTAACCCCTTTTTATCCTTTTTGCATGAGATTAAAATGTCACTCTTTTCAGCTCCTTTGGACTACCAAAAGCACGTATTTTGCATAATCAAAACTGTTGTTCTGAAATCATAGCCCCACGTTCGCTCCCATGCACAGCCACCATTTCCTTGCAGTAGGTACATGCTAGTTATGGCTGCTTATCACTCGATCTCTCCATACCGTCAGCATAATTATTGTACTGGCCAATCAGAACGAATGATTTATTTTGCTTGGTGTTTCCTTAAGCTCATTCATATATAAGTGTGATTGGGATTATATAAAAAGTTAAGATAACAAAACTTGGTTAATTCAAAACACAAGGCACTGAGTTTTAAGACTTTATTTTAATATTCTTATGAACAAATGTGTTAATAACATGATTTTTTTTGTTTTTACAATTTATTGCATGTCTATTTTTTAAATGTTTATTTTTAATTGTTTTTTTTTTCCATGTTTTAAATGTGTTTTTAGTAATTCTTTTTAGCATTTTTTTTTATTGTTTTATTTTCAGACTCTCCACAAAGTAAATTCCACAGTCCAGAAACTTGAAGCTGAAAATTCTCTTTATAAACAAGAGCTGATGAATGCGCACAGTGAGTAACACTTCATTTTTACGTTACAGTCTGTTCACATTACATTTAAACTTCTGCATGTCAATACAGTCAGGGAAGCAGAAGAGAATTACAAAACCTAGCAGCTCAAGGGAAGAAACTATCAGAGTAGAAGGCTTTCTGGTATCTAGGGACCTCTCCAGTGAAGGGGTTGGATTTCGCTGCTTGTCGAGTTAGTTATTTGCATCAAAGGGGCATAAATACTATGAATTCATGAGAGCATATTATATTGAAATACATGTAAAACACTGACAGGGGTGCAACGTTGCGGCGATGGGATAGGGGCTGGAGTTTGATAGCCCAGATGTGGTAACAAACTCCATACATAGGCGAATTGTGGCGTTTTGGAGATACAGGATACAGTTGGGTGTGATTAATTTTCTAGCACGATAGAGGAAGCCTATTTTCTTTGCAGCACATGTGTGCTAGTTAAGGATACATTTACAACTCTGTCTGACAAGTTTTGGGTCATTTTTTTTTTTTTTTTTCTTCTCTTGGGCTGAAATATGGTTCTGTACAGTTTTAGGTAGTTCACTGTCCCAGGCTTTATCTTCTCTCTTTGGAAGGGAATTAGTTTATTGCTAATGCCTGAGCATCTCTTATTAGGAAATGTCGATGAGCTGCTGAGCCATTTTTTGTAGTGCAGAGTGCTTTAGCTTTTCAATCACTTGACCTTGTGTCTAACTTACTTCCTGAGAAAGTAACTATAATCATATATATATTATATATATAATATATATATATATGTATATAAATGACAAAAATCTATCTTCCAAAATTCATGATGTTGACCATCTTATAATTTATTCTTTTCATTCAGTTGACTTATACAGTTCTTGACAGAACAAAACAGATACTGTCAAGAATTGTATAAGTCAACTGAATTAAAGGAATAAATTATAAGATGGTTAACATCATGAATTTTGGAATAGTTTTTTGTCATTTATTCTCTATATTGCTCTGTAATTACATTGAGCTTCTTGAATAAGGATTGGTATATATTATAAAATATATTTCTACAGAAATATATATATGTACAGGGTGATCCAAATTGACTTGGCACACTCAAGTTGTAAATCAGGATGATCCGAAAGTAACTCCCTATTCTAAAATAATTATAATATATTTTTTAAATATAATTTCTCCAATTAATGAATATGACAAGAAACTATTACATGAACTTTTATTTAAAATTCAATTTCACGTATTCGCTCTTCAAGATTAAAAACCAAATTCATATAACAGATCTGAAAAGAAAACAAAAGCATAGATTTAATTACCACACATTAAGTAACATACACACAAAAATTGACAAACATATTACTGCATTTGAATAAATTATAGTCATTTTAGAATGGGGAGTTATTTTTTAATCACACACACACACACACACACACACACACAAAGTTCCTTTTATACAGGATGATCCTTATTCTAAAATAACTATATTTTTTAAGTATAATTTCTCCAATAAATGAATATGAGAAGAAAATATATTACATGGACTTTTATTTAAAATTCAATATGAACACCACCATTCGCCACCAGCTTTTCAAGTCGACCATGAACCGCATCAACTGATTTCACAAGAAACTCTTGCGGGATGGAACAAATAACTTCACATATTCTCCCTTCAAGATTAAAAACCAAATTCATATAAATTCATGGTGATAGAAAATTATTCCCAATTAGCATTTATGTAGAGTGCTTTCTGTACAAATGTATTACAAAATAAATAAATGGCTTATATATATGTGTGTGTGTGTGTGTATACAGAATAGGTTGTCTCTATACAAATATATAGAATAAACCTTATGTTTAGAATCCTTATTCCAAAGTTTTTGAAATACTTTAACATAATTGCAATTTTGGAATATTTATTAATTTATATCTAAACAACCTGGGTTCCCGGTATTGCCTGGGTGTTTGAGCAAAAAGAAAAATATATATAGGTAGTAAGCAGACAGGCTCAAACCAGTGGAAAGTGCGAAGGTGGAAAAGAAAGTGAAAGAAAATCTGATGTCTTACTCCTACTCCATGATGCGACTGGAAGTTCGGAACGTTAAAATTAGGCAAAGTCAATCCAACCGATATGATGACTTGCAAAAATAGCTTGCAAAAAATTGACCCCTCCTTATAGAAAACTGCCCAGTTGTGGGTGAAGGAATTAATGATTTGGGCACATTTTTTTATATTTGTCGTCCGAGACATCTAGCTTCAAAATGATACTGATCTCATGAAAATCCGCGACCCCTGTCGAAAGTTTTAGGTAGACATACATACATTCATTTTAAATGGACAAGTAAGATTTATATTATAGACTAGCAGGGTGTACATGGCGATGCCCGGGTGTTTTGAGGTGTGTGTGGTTTTGGGTAAATCAAAACTCCGGGGGTGGGTGGGGGTTAAAATAAAAAAAAAAGTTTTGGTAGATGAGTATGAGGATTGAACCCGAACCCTTGAGGCAAAGTTGGAAATTAAAGTGTGAAAAAAGACGTACAACGTTAACCACTGGGCCACGGAGACATACAAGGGAAACATGTTTGAATTTATTTATTTAACTATTGACAGATGGCAGCAATAAAAGTTAATTCTGCTGCTTCTATTTGACCTAATTATTGAGGTCAAATAGAAGTCACGCAGTTAACTTGCGTTTGTTTACCCAACTTTGACTGGTTTTTTCCCCAAAAGATGTTGGGGAGGGGGAAACCAGCTCCCCATTGTCCAGATTGATTAGCAATTGTCTGATATAAGAGGACTTTGTTCCCGCATTGATCACAGCTGCTTCTGGACGTTTCCTGGCGTGATGCCGAGAACAAACGGTTTGAATTTAGTTTCACTTTATTTATACTAAAAAGCAGGACAAACAGGTGATAGAGAGGAATAGCGCGAATCTCATAAAAGTCGATGTAAACAAATCGTAGATATTATTATCTAGGGGCTATATAAACAGTTATAAGCGATCGTAATGACCCCAGGAGCGTGTGTGAAAGAAGCCTTTGCAAGACATACACAAAATGGTCACACACATTTCGCCTTTTATATATATAGAAGATTATAGATGCCTCGGGTCAAAATTTCATGAAAATTGGATATTTAACTTATTCCAAAATTGAACAACCTAACAGAAATATTGTTGGTAATTCGTATTATTTCAATTATTCAAACTACTGTTCTCATCTTAAGTGTTATTCTCACAACATCTCACCCATTGTAACCTCTGATCTTTTTTGAGTGTATTTTATCATACTTGGGAATATTTCTGCCAAACTCAGGAATCTTCATGGAACTTTGAATGAAGCCCTTTAGTTAATCCATGATGGTAGCATGCTCTTGTTCTATTAGCCATGACAGGGTAGAAGTCACAGTTATATTCTTAGTATCACCTACACTGAGGATTGAACCTTCAACCTCCAAAAGTGTGTCACTTAGAATTGAATTTACCTACTTACTTTATCCGTTACATCATGGAACCTGACTTGATACACCTGAGGGAGGTCAGAGCTTATTTCAGCTAAGACGTTATGATAATACTCAAGATGAGAGCAGTAATCTAATAATAATACAAATTACTAATCCTCATCTCAAAACTTCAGAAATATAACATTGTTGATTTTTCATTGTCTTTTTGTTTTCTAGGTAATGTCGTTCAGCTGTCGACACTTTTGGATAATGAACGGCGAAAATCCCATTCATCTTTGGAGAGGCATTTAATTCAAATGCAGGAAATGATGCAGACTGAACTGAAAAGAATGTCGCAGGAAATAAATTACTTGAAGCTTAAACTCAATCAACAAAATTACATCACCCATCCAGAGTCAACCAACGCACACGCGACTTCTAATGGTTTCCGGCAAAACAAGTACGTAATAGTCTTATAACCGAACTAGTATATTCATTCAGGTTATAATTTCTCTTCTTAAACAAAATTTTGCTGTTTCTTTATTTTTAAATTCAGTAAAAGATTTTTTCTAAGTAGCTGGAGTCTTCTTAGTTGATTGGAGTTGTTTAGGAAAATGTTGAAAATAATTGAAGAATGTTTCCATTTTTATTTTAGATTGATATTTCACTTATTAAACGTATTTCAAATTATTTTAAATGTTGTATTTGAAGGCTTGTCAATGCAGGAATTATTCAGTAATTGGAAACAAATAAATAAATAATGATAAATAATTTAAAGGATTCAATAATTTCAATAAGTATTTATTTACCTGACTGTAAATGGTATAAAATGAAAATTATTGAACCTTTGAATTCTTTATCATTATTTATTTATTTATCTGTTTCCAATGATTGAATAATTGCAGCATTGACAAGCCTTCCAACACACCTTTTTATCCAATAAACAATGCTCCAAGCAAATTACAACAAATTTATTTTAAGAGTTTTTACCATTCATCACTAGTTGTTCTTAGTTTTTGTTTTACACTACTCTCTCCACACACACACACATACACACGGGTTATGACCCCCAGGTTGGAAATTCATTTCAATTTTTTTTATTAGCAAACTAGCTGTACTACCCAACCTTCAATGTATAACTCAATACCTCTTCTCCAAACTAACAATTTTTTTTTTTTTTTTTTTTTTTTTTTTTAATATTCAATTTTCACCCCAAACAAGGCACAGTGCCACTTTGAAGCAGGGGGCTACTATTAGGTACATAATTTGCAGGGGCATTATGAAGGGAGATGAGTAGAAAGATGTTTGTTCACATTACACTTGAACTTCTGCATATCAGTACAGTTGGGAAAACAGAATCCCGGAAGGGAGTTCCAAAGACCTGCAGTTCTGGGGAAGAAACTATTGGAGTAAAAGTAAAAGGCTTTCTTGCACCTAGGGATCTCTACTGTAAAGGGGTGGGACTTAGTTGCTTGTTGGGTTTGTCAGGGGTAGTCACATTGAGGAGGTACAAGTGTTTGCAGCTCGTCAGAGCATTCACCATTAAAGTACTTGTAGAACAGGCAGAGGGATGAAACATTTTATCGATTGGACAGAGGCTGAAGCCTAGAAGACAGTTCAGGACCTATCAGGTTGGCGACTCTCTTTTGAACCCTGTCAAGGAGTGAGAGACAACCAGCAGATGCACCAGCCCAGATGTGACAACAGTACTCCATACATGGGTAAATGGTGGCCTTATAGAGGTACAGGATACTTTCAGACGTAAGTAGTTTTCTAGCATGGTAGAGGGAGCTAACCTTCTTTGCAGCAGCCTTTGCAATGCTTTCAATGTATCTATTCCAGTTCATATTCCCTGTAAACTTTAGGCCGAGGAGTTTAAAAGAAGTACTTTCAGGCAATGTGTTCTTGGCCATTGCTATTGATGGTAGAGAAGGTTTCTTGTAAGTTATTGAAGGAAACAAGCTTAGTCTTAGCAGCATTGAATGTGACCATCCATTTTTATCCCTATTCTACTACAGATTGGAGGTCATCCTCTAGTGTTTCTGCCATTTCCTTGGATATGTGTTCATTTGTTTTCCCCTCATATCTGTCATAGAGAGTGGTCATCGACAAATATACCCATCTCCGAAACAATTTTATCAGGGAGGTCATTTATGAATATCAGGAATAATAGAGGTCCAAGGATAGACCCCTGAGGAACTCCCGCATTTATGTCATTGTTTAGATGTACGACCGTCGAGGACAACTTGGATTTTTCTCTTACTTAAGAAGGATTTAATTACATTATGTATTCTTCTAGTGATTCCATATGATCTAATTTTCCTTAGAAGACCATCATGCCATACTCTGTCAAAAGCCTTAGATATATCAAGGGCTACCGCTCTGCCCTCCCCTGTTTTGTCCAGTGAACGGTATATACGTTCAGAAACTACAGTTAAGATATCTGCTGTTGAATGGGCTTGCCTGAATCCATATTGTTTGTCAGTCAGGAGTTTAGCAGCTGTTAGGTGCTGGACTAGGGCTTGATTAACTAAGGACTCAAATGTTTTGGCGAAAAGCGGGAGGAGGCTAATGGGGCGATAATTTAGTGGGTTAGTTCTTTCACCAGAATTCTTGAAGACTGGTACCACAGAAGCGGTTTAATTAATAAGTAAATTAACCTTCACCCCGCCCCCAAATACATACATTGTGATGAAGTAAACAAATATATGAGTACCCCTTCTCTAATTTTTTACAAATTCATTTTTATATCAACATATACTTAGCATTTTCAATCCTTCTAGTCAATTTACTTCTGGAGTTTTGGTATTCTATTTTTTTTTTCCTGGGCAAGGCCGGGACACAGGTCATGCTAGTTATTAGTAAAAATGCTACGTCTTTACTGTATTCCTAATCAAAACTTAGCATTCTAATGAATCAATTAAGAATAGTTTTTTTTTTCTTTTTTAATTATTATATTTGTTGTAAAACTTAAAATATTTGTTTTATTTTCTTTCTTAATCTAGAAAAACTTCACAAAATGCTTTGAACTCACTAACTTTGTATGGTAAGTTGTTAATGGTTTTCATTTGTCTTGTTTTAATTTCTGGTAATGTTTTTTTTTGGGGGGGGTGCATTTTTTTCCTTAAAATTGGCTGTTTGTTTATCAACGCACTTGATTTCCTCTAAAACATTCAACATACACATCTACCTAGTTCGACACAAGACTATTCATGATTTCACCAATCTGTGTGTTAGTATTCTGTTATTTAAAATGCTGCTTTTTTATTTTCTATTTTATTAAAACTAATTGTATTAAATTGTATGCAAACTAATGACAGTTTAAAATAGATCATACAAATAGGTAAAAACCTGGCCAGATCTAGGATAGTTTGAAAGCTAGTTTCAAAAAAGCTGTCCAATAGGTGCCAGCATGTAAAATAAATGTTAAACCAAATATGACGATGATGATGATAATGGTCCAAACCAGTCACTAACCACCATATTTTCAATTTCTACCATATTTTTCTTAATTTTCTATTTTTGAGTGATTATCCAGACTCAAAAATGTGACCCTCTCATGTGTGCCATTTTTTTTTGTTTTGTTCTCGTCTAGCACTCGACACTACTTGTTTTTCGAACAGAATAACCATTTTAAAATAACTTAAACCACTAAAAACTTATCCAGCTAAGTAAAAAAATAACTTATCTTGCCCTTGGTAACATTTGTTGTATGCTTGTTTTTTTACCACCTTTTTGGTTTTTGTTTTGTAGTAAAAAAAATGCCCAAAGTCTGATTTCCATTTTAATGAAGTTGAAAACAAAATGGTGAAGCGTCTTTAAAAAAAAAAAAGTGAATTTGTTTTTGCTATTTTCATTTAAGATACATATGAAGATGCTCTCAAAGTTCATTCCAAAAGCAAACAACGTCCGACGACAGTTGCTACTACAAACTCTCAAGTAAGTAAAATTTCCGTGGAAATGAAAATCTAGAAACTCTAAGCAAGAATCGGCAAATTTTTTTCCAGTCAGGCAATATACAAGATGCGAGGGTTATCAGAGGACATTTTTAGTATGTTAATAAAGAACAATATTGTAACAAAACATGGTATATGTTTAGGGTACTTTTTAGGAATAGGTATCCAAGAAAGTTTTGGTACTTGTGTCATTAATTCTGAGTTTAACCGAACACTTCCAAGTTAAGACTTCACTGCACAAACAAATTTTGCAAAGAAGTTATTTAACGAAAGTATTTAAATGCATTCTGTAATGTTGTTTTTGTACTTCTACTCAATACAAACCACACTGCATTTTTATCCAAACCCTAAACTATCCATAAACTAACCCTAAAATGACTCTAACCTAACCCAACTCTAACCTAACCTAACCTAACCTTTTTAGTAAAGGTTAATGAAAAGCTATCTAAAAAATTTCAAATGAAAAATTGCAAAATTAACAAATTGTATCCAAAAAATTAGGTAAAAGTTGGAACTTTATATTCTCAATTGATTGAAAAATAGTCATCTGCCAAATTAACACACTGTTTTATTTGTATATTTTGGTAAAAGTCTGAACTTTATTCAACTTTCTCAATTCAGTCAAAACTATTTATGTAACAACTGCAAATTTCTGAATACCTATTTCTAAAAGTATTGTACTTAAATCAAACTGACAAAATTCATCGCATAAATTTGATAAAGCATATCATCAAGTAATAATACATTTTTAACAAATTATTCTATGAATTAACTTTGGCTTTAATGACTTCTCCTTTAGAACTCAAAACTGTCCACAAGCTGAAATTAAGTGATCCCTATTCATTTTGTACCTCACCTGGACAATGACAGCCTTTAGTGATGACCTCAGAGGAATATTAAATCTGGACGGTGTCAGGAGATGTGTGCAGAACAGGAGACTTCAATGGTATGGCCACAGTGACAAAATCAATGAAAGTTTTTTGGTTAGTAGATGTAGGATAGTTGAGTTAATTGGCATAAGAAAGCCAAGGAGAAAATGGAAGAAATTGATATGGATGTATTTGATAAAAAGAGAGATAAAGACTTGGTCAAAAGTTTGGAAATCAATTTCTAAAAACATCCGACACATGCCAGTAGATTTTTTTTTTTTTTTTGCATATTATTTTATATTTTATTTCAGTTTATATATAGTTCATCTTTTTTTTAATTAAGTCTGTAAAAAAAAAGTTATCAAAATTGTTCAATTATTTGATTTTTGAGAAAATTTAAAAATTCATGTTGTTTTCATTGTTTATATCAAAACATGTAAAAATAACATTCAGTTCCATTTTTTTCCTTAGCTTTTAATTATCATTGGTTAGGCGTCAGACGGTTTTTTTTTTTTAGCAGTCTGCAATCTCAGTCTCCAAGCCTAGTAGTTTTGAGAATTAATTCCATTCAAATTCCACCAAGATCCTTGTTGATGGTTTGCATCCAAGTTTTCTTGGATCATTCAACTTTCCTTCTGTTTTCCACCTCAAGGATGGGGCATTTTCTCATCCAAGAGTTTCTTCTTTCAACATGTCCAAACCAACGCAACCTTTTGATTGCCAAGAGTTCATTAAGTTTTGGTATATTTGTTAGATTAGCAAAGGGGGCCGAAGTGCCTTAAAAGAGTGGGGAGCTAAAAGCAGAAGCGTGAAATCACATGACTTCCACTCAGGAGACATATTCTTTTTCTTTGGCTTACAACAACTGAACTGAACAAACATGAAACGTTATTGTACCGAACAGCCCTGGCAGGAGAGTAGGAATGGTATGCCAAGGTGACTAAAAGTCAACTTGTCTAAATATGTATATAGCCTCTCTTACTCCAATTTTGAATTTCTCTCTCTCTTATTCTCTCTTGTACACACGCATTGATTTTCTATACTGTATCTGCAATAAATGAAACTCTTTAAAACCAAATCTCTATAAATACCCAAATTCAATCGTATTGACGAAACCTAAGTTATAACCGTAGATGTACAAATGTATAATGTTTATGCACCCGCATCTATAAGGGTATGAAACATACACTCCTCATCAGGGTATCAGAGCTGATATACCGGGTGTGATCTGAACCCACATTATATATTCATCTGATGGGGACCCAACACTCAGCACCATGCACCATTACACACTTAAGACAGCTGCTACATACCCCCCCATCCCTGGTAGTTAGATAGATAGCTTGTGATGTCAGGATGTAATACTTTGCAGAACTTATCCCATACCAAATTTACCTTACTTAATGAATGTTTTTAATTATTTAATTTTCAGTATCCTTTATCATCTCTAAGTATCCAACAAGCAACAAGATTACGTGGTTGTAAATCTGCACCCGAGCCACAAATCAGGTATTTAAAAAATTTCTATTTTTTTAAATGAACATCGTGTTGTGTAGGTTCTTAGATTTTAAAAATGTATAAATAAAATAATTTTTTAAATTAAAGAAACTCAAAATTTTGATATTCTTATTTCAATTCTATTACTATTACTACTGCTTATAATAGTACAAATAATTGTAGTAATAGTAATAATATACACAGGTCAAGATCACAGTGTAGTATCTGTTCTGATGCTACACTTCATCTTTTCTGTCCTCAGTCAGTGGATGAGAAATCCTTCATGACTGAGACAATTTTTATTTTTGTTCGCATCCAGAGTGCCCCTTTTTGGTGAGCTGGATTTTTCCCACATTAAAAACTAACCTTGTGTCTAACTCTGCCCTCGCGGGGAAGCAAATAAATAGGGATAGTAATAATATACACACTTTGCAAAATTTCTAATAATGCATACACATTGCAAGATTTGCAATAATGCACACTATTTGCAAGATTTATAATGCTTACTGTATAAGACACCTTAACTGGGGACTGCAGACGGGCTGCCCAGGCAATTTTTAAAAAGACAACGTGCTCCTCTTTCAAGGCACTAGATATGTTTCCTCCATCTTCTGACCTTATATTACATCTTTTTATAATGGGAAGCAAGTAAATACCGCAATCTGTGGCAGTTATGGCCACAGAATCATGACGTGTACTTCTATAACATACTCGTGTTAATACACTTTTTGTTAATTATAACACTGTGTTTGTCTTGATTACTACCGGCCTGCAAGGCGACAACAGTATTATTTACAAGTAATAAGCTTTTGAAGTTATTTTGTAGTTGTTATCGCTAACATTTGTATGTTCATTTAATCTGGAAAATTTTCTGTGTGTGTGTATATATATATATATATATATAGGACAGTTGTTATAAACTAAGAGATTTTTTTTTTCTTATTAGTGTGTTCAAGCTGGGGATGGGGCATCTTATTGGATGCCAAACATTCACCCGCTAATTTAGATATTCCAACTGAGAGATCTTTTTAAGATTCTGACCGTCCCTTTGTTTGAATCTCTCTTGCATTTGGTTCACTGGGTATATTTGCCAGGCAGTTTAAAAAAATTGTTGTTTTTTTTTTTTTGTTTTTTTGAGTGTGTGTATGTTTGTATGTCTGGTTAAAACTCTAAACTAACGAAACAAATTTGGTATTTTCATAATTGGTGTTGACTAGAATGAATGATATCTGAAATTTAGAAGAAAAATATTCATTCTTTGAACTTTTGAAATTTCTTTGAAAGAAATAGAAGTTTTGATAGAGATATGTTATACTTTTGCATTGGACAATGCCAGGTATCTCTGCTAATATATAGTCATTCACATACAGTCTGTTTCGCTGTATCACAGCTCACCAGTGCAGCTAGACTAGCAGCTACCTCAAGCCAGGTTTGAAACTCTATCACCTAGGTAACAGTTGGCATTCCTAACTTATACTATTTGGCTGCTGCTAAGATGGGTATGTGAATTAACAATGTTTAAACATTGTCCAAATGCCTAAGCTTCATTTGTTTACACAAAGCGCATTGCTTAATAGGCTAGTGACAGTTTGTTTATCACTTCCCAATATGCTCAACCCAATAGGGAGCATTATATTTATCCACATACAGTCCTGTTTTGCTGTATCACAGCTCATCAGTGCAGCTAGACTAGCAACTACCTCAAACCATGTTTGAAACTCAATCCTAAGAGACAGTCGGCGCTCCTAACCGTTACGCTATTCAGCTGCTACTTATGCCTATGTGTGTGTAGCTTAATGTTCATCTCAACAGTTGTGATGGAATAAAAACATCAGACTGCTTGAGATGCATGTGCATGTATGCGATAGCATCGTGGTTAGGAACCTGAGATGCTGTCTGTTGATCATTGTCCGGTCATGTCAGTCCACAGGATTACTATGAAATCCGCAGTGTTCAGTTACCTTTCTGCCAATCACCGGAACTGGCCACATCCACTTTTTTTCCTCGGCTACTTTCAGCTAATCACCGGAACTGATTACATTTACTTGTTTCCCAGCTCATTATTAACTGGCCACGCAGAAGCTAACAACTAATTTCCTTGCTATCATTCGTCTGAGAAGCTCAAATGGATCTGCTGGTCTTTTAATTTTTGCTCACTTGTCTATTTCCTCATTGTGAAAGATGAAGAGTAAATAAAGAAATCCAGGAAAGGAGAGGTGCCTTCCCCTACATTTATGTGTACTAGCCAATGAAAAGTGAGCCTTTGGGTTGCCCTAGACTACAGTTAGTTCATTTATTTTTTATTTATTGAATTTAATCATGTGCTGTGGGTAATATGGACTTTAGGTAAAAACAGTTGTGGATGAAAATTTAAGAGGAGGATGATCGTGTGACATTCAGATATGAACGCTTGATCCGTTTCATAATGTCCAGTTAAGAAAAATCAATCCATAGTTATATGTAATAAAAGGATTATCCCCAGAATTAGCGATTGATTATTATCTTAACTGGTCTATATTTGTTAACCAAAGAAATCTCTAATTTTCCTCTGAGGTCATCAGATCTAAGCCTGTCTTTAACACTCAAATCGTATCATTCTCATATCATTACTCTCCATGCAACGCATATCCTCAATGCACATTGACAAGGTAAGGGTTGGGGCTAACACAAAAGACAGGATACATAGGATTTTCAGTTGCAAGATAAAATATTCAGGAATCAGTTGCTTGAGTCAGGTTGCAGTTCGAAGAGATCCTCAGACAGTTCAAAATTCAATGACTCCACATTGAACAAAGAAAATTACTGGGAACCAACATAACCAGACAGCATTTTGAGGTCCTTTTCCATGCTGACAGTATCACACACACACACACACACACACACACACACACACACCCACACAAACAGTTATATCAATAACTTGTGGTGCAACCATGGAATTAATCATTAGGTGTATTCACTGCACAGTTCATGATTGTTTGTTTATTGTCTTCATCGAAGTCAGCACTTCATTTTAACACCAAGGAGTAAAGGTCAGACCCAGAAGCTTGTTAAAACATGGGGTCTCCCCAAGATGAGAGCCAATCATTTCAATGTATGCCAGACGGGGATCAGGGCATTGATGATGTCTTGTAAGCCACTTGGGATTTTCCAAAATTAATGTACACACTAGTGGATGGGCCTTTTAGTCACTCAATATTTTATGCCCATAGATTAACAGCTGATAACCTTGAGTGGTTTTGTGGTGTGGTACAAATGATATATAAATATATATATATATATAATGAATTCTGGTGAAAGAACTAACCCACTAAATTATCGCCCCATTAGCCTTCTCCCGCTTTTCGCCAAAATATTTGAGTCCTTGGTTAATCAAGCCCTAGTCCAGCACCTAACAGCTGCTAAACTCCTGACTGACAAACAATATGGATTCAGGCAAGCCCGTTCAACAGCAGATATCTTAACTGTAGTTTCTGAACGTATATACCGTTCATTGGACAAAACAGGGGGGGTAGAGCGGTAGCCCTTGATATATCTAAGGCTTTTGACAGAGTATGGCACAATGGTCTTCTAAGGAAAATTAGATCATATGGAATCACTAGAAGAATTCATAATGTAATTAAATCCTTCTTAAGTAATAAAAAATCCAAGTTGTCCTCGACGGTCATACATCTAAACAATATGACATAAATGCGGGAGTACCTCAGGGGTCTATCCTTGGATCTCTATTATTCCTGATATTCATAAATGACCTCCCTGATAAAATTGTTTCGGAGATGGGTATATTTGCCGATGACACCACTCTCTATAACAGATATGAGGGGAAAACAAATGCACACATATCCAAGGAAATGGCAGAAACACTAAAGGATGACCTCCAATCTGTAGTGGAATAGGGACAAAAATGGATGGTCACATTCAATGCTGCTAAGACTAAGCTTGCTTCCTTCAATAATTACAAGAAACCTTCTCTACCATCAATAGCAATGGCCAAGAACACATTGCCTGAAAGTACTTCTTTTAAACTCCTCGGCCTAACGTTTACAGGGAATATGAACTGGAATAGATACATTGAGAGCATTGCCAAGGCTGCTGCAAGGAATGTTGGCTCCCTCTACCGTGCTAGAAAACTACTTAAGCCTGAAAGTATCCTATACCTCTATAAGGCCACCATTCGCCCATGTATGGAGTACTGTTGTCACATCTGGGCTAGTGCATCTGCTGGTTGTCTCTCACTCCTGGACAGGGTTCAAAAGAGAGTCGCCAACCTGATAGGTCCTGAACTGTCATCTAGGCTTCAGCCTCTGTCCAATTGATAAAATGTTTCATCCCTCTGCCTGTTCTACAAATACTTTAATGGTGAATGCTCTGACGAACTGCAAACACTTGTACCTCCTCAACGTAACTACCCCCGACAAACCCGACAAGCTACTAAGTCTCACCCCTTTACAGTAGACATCCCTAGGTGCAAGAAAGCCTTTTACTTTTACTCCAATATTTTCTTCCCCAGAACTGCAGATCTTTGGAACTCCCTTCCGGGATTCTGCTTTCCCAACTGTACTGATATGCAGAAGTTCAAGTGTAATGTGAACAAACATCTTTCTACTCATCTCCCTTCATAATGCCCCTGCAAATTATGTCCCTAATAGTAGCCCCCTGCTTCAAAGTGGCACTGTGCCTTGTTTGGGGTGAAAATTGAATTTAAAAAAAATATATATATATATATATATATATATTGAGTAAAATGATTCATAATTTATAATTAAAAATCGGTTTCAAAAGGAAGAACAAATAAAATCAATAAATTGTACGATCATTTTGGAAACAATGTTTTTATAGAGATAGACAATACGCTGTGAACGATAATTTTATCAATGTATTTTATAAAACAAAGTTTCCTCATAAGCAAAAAGAGTGGTTGGGGGTTTAAACGCACCAAAAATAAAACTAGCATTTTTTAAGTGAGGCAGATATATCTGGAAAATATTTAAAATACAAAGAAAAAACGGTTACTTATTTTCATGTTGATAAACAAAGTAAAATAAAATAAAAATAAGATCAGGTGGAAAAGTAAGGTTAAGGGGGGGGGGGCTGATTCAAAGTTTTTTTTTCCTTTGTTCCTGTCTCTGCATACAATGTGTTGAGTCCAAGTGAAAATGAAAAACCATGTCACACTATAATAAAAGGATTGTCTCTCCATGCGAAACCACACCTTGATTGAATTCAAAACTGGCTTCAAAACCTAGTAGGTAATGCCCTTTTCTCTTCCCTGCAACCTCTTTACCACAGAAGAGACGTTGCTAGCCTATCTCTGTTCTATCGTTATCTTCATGGCAGGTGCTCGACTGAAGTCTAATCTATCATTCCTCCTAGTCAAACTTTCACAAAAAAAACACTCGGCTAGCTACAACCATTATCAACAATTTCCACCACTCTCTATCTGTGCCTAAATCTAAACGCAGGCCCCATGAACAAAGCTTCTTTCCCAGAACTGCCTGTAGAATACTGTTCTGCTGTCTTGCTTCCCGATAGAATACAACATGGTAGCCTTCAAATCCAATGTAAACAAGTTCTTGTTAACCCGTCCCCATAAATAATCAAATTCTACCCAATTTATACCATTAACGATTACTACACTACCACCTTACAGTCATTAACCGTTATCCTCGAATAGCCTTTGGGACTTCATAAGTGGTGACTCTCAATTAAAAAAAAAGATTAAAAAATAAATATTAAAAAAACAAACAAGTAACAATGTTTTATTTTAAGAGAAACTACAAGAATACTTGGGTTTATTTTGGGTTTTTTTTCTACTGAACAACAGAACTTAACCTAACCAAATAAAAGCAGAAGTCCAACCAAATGCTAACAATCCATCAGCTTAGGGTCCTGAGTCTCACAAAAACCTAATTGATTCAGTTGCTTCTCCTATTGGAATATCTATAATATAAAGCTGAACGTCTGTGTGTCTGGTCACGAATAGGCTCCTATATGCTGGAGTATTATAGAAAACTGATCATGTATAACAATAGAAGATGTATCGAGACAGGAATGGGTATGTTTGATCTGGCATAATGATGATTCATTAAAATTGTGGAATCTGCGTATGCGCCTGGTCCACAAAGTATGGAAATAAAAAATTAAAAAATTTAAAAAAGCGTTTACAAGTGTTTTTGATATAGATGTACATAATAATACTTTCATAAGTATGTTTTAACTTAAATAGGGATGGTATAATAAAATTGTGGGGTCTGCGTTCATGCCTGGCCTCCATAGAATGGAAATAGGCACAAACTTTAATAAAGACTTTTCATATCTATCTGCATAAGTATACTTTGATAATTATGTTTCAGTTTGAAGAAATAGGGTATAATAAAATTATGGGGTGTTCGTTCGCGCCTGACCTCCCTAGAATGGAAATATGTCACAAAGTTTAACAATGATTTTTAATATAGATCCACAGAATATTGTGATAAGTGTTTCAGTATGAACAGGTATGGTATAATAAATTATGGGGTTTATCTATTTTATTTTTACTTTCATCATATTTTGCTTTGGTTTTGATACCCCCAAATTCGAAGCTATCCTTTTCATAATCTATCATACTTTCATAAATCAGAGTCTATTTTCTGTAGGCTGTTTTTGAACCCAGTCAACGACGGGTACTTTTGCTAGTATATATATATATATATATATCATTTGTACCACACCACAAAACCACTCAAGGTTATTAGCTGTTAATCTATGGGCATAAAAAATTCATCGACTAAAAGGCCCATCCACTTGTATGTACATTAATTTTGGAAAATCCCAAGTGGCTTACAAGACATCATCAACGCCCTGATCCCCGTCTGGCATACATTGAAATGATTGGCTCTCGTCTTGGGGAGACCCCATGTTTTGACAAGCTTCTGGGTCTGACCTTTACTCCTGATCTGAAATGGAACACGTACATCAAATCTGTTTCCAAGGCTGCTAGAAAAATGGTGGGATCATTCTACTGCTCTTGTAGATATCTCACTGCTGATGCAATTCTCTACCTGTATAAGAGCCAAGTGCTGTCTGCCCACCAACTAACTGCTGATGGTGTTATTTTGTCTGTGTAACGCAGCAGATTCATCATTTTCATATTGTCATTTATTTCCTAGCTAATCTTTCCCAGTAGTCATGTTTGTGAGGGTGAAGGAAATCTGTTGTATTAGAAAGAAACTAACCTCATCTTGGGGTTTATATGAAAGGGTATCTTAACCGTGTCTGCAAAAATGTAAAGGTAACATTTCTCAAATCCCACTCGGCCAAAATAATAAGTTTTTAGGCTGAACAAAAAATAAAAATCAATGCTTTCACTTTCTGCCTAATCATAACTTCATGCAACCTGAATACATTCATTATGCCATAATCCTAACCCTAACCCAACCTGAATACATTCATTATGCCATAACCCTAACCCTAACCCAACCTGAATACATTCATTATGCCATAACCCTAACCCTAACCCAACCTGAATACATTCATTATGCCATAACACTAACCCAACCTGAATACATTCATTATGCCATAACCCTAACCCTAACCCAACCTGAATACATTCATTATGCCATAACCCTAACCCTAACCCAACCTGAATACATTCATTATGCCATAACACTAACCCAACCTGAATACATTCATTATGCCATATATTGGCAAAAAATAAATGATGTATACAACTATTAGTATTCTTTTATTTTTTTTTTAAATTTTGTCTATTTCATATTCTTTCAAGGTCTGTTGTGAACTCCTTGCAGAAACTTTCACATCTTGACCGGCCACATAAGAAGATTCATCGTGACAATATCACCAGAACTAGTAAGTCATTTTTTTTTTCACTTTCTCTCTCTCTCTAATTCTATTTTACTCTATTTATGATAGAGTTCTTGTAAGGAAATCGCTGGCAGAGTCACTATGCATAAGGCATTACTCATTAGGTAAAAACTGATTAGAATTGTTTTCGCTTACATTAGGCAGATGTTGAATGATAACGCAGGGGTAGAGGCATAGGGTGTCAACTTGACGGTTGAGTGCCAGCTTGAAGCATTTGCTTGTCTAGTTGCATTGATAAGCTGTAAATAGTGAAGCAGTAGTTTGTGGATAACAAATATAGTGAATAAATGACAAAAAACTATATTCCAAAATTCATGATGTTGACCTTCTTTTAATTTATTTCTTTAATTCAGTTAACATTTACAATTCTTGAAAGTATCTGTTTCGTAGCGCAAAATCAATCACTTAATTATTATATCAATCAGTGAATCTATTACTCCCTTAAATCATTAGAAGAAATAGCAACAACCAATCCGTCAACAGGAAATAAAGTGCGATTTGACATGATTAAAATCCGAAAATTGGAAGAGAAGCTGCAAATGCCTTTTAATGTTTCCATTACGCCATTTTGAATTTACGTGTGTGTGTGTATATATATATATATATAACTACTTCATTTACTCACATAAAATTAATATACGAAAGTATAGATTTATGCGTAAACTTTAAGTATTTACTTCAAAAGTGCTCAATACGTAGGTAGAGCTAGTTAGTAATTTATAAAATATATATGGCGATTAAGCTACACTGAATATTCGGCGTTTCATCCACTCTAGGATTCCTCAGGCTTATACGCAAATTCTGTAGTTGTTTATCGTTTTTATATGGTCCTCTTCTATTGAGGATTTAGTTAGCCAATCAGCTTTCTAGTATCCACCGCGCCCCTTCCTATCAGCCAATGGGCATGCATTTTATCGGACAAAGGATCTGTTTTAAAACTAGGTTAGTGTTTTTTTTGTTTTTTTTTAGTTTATATATAAAATATATATGTGTACATACATATATGCACATATATATATACATACATATATGTGTGATCGTTTATGTATATTCATGTTTATTTAATTTATTTATTTGTTTATTTTCTATTGTTTTTGTTAGTTTTAAAACTATTTTGTATCGCTATCCTAGAGTAAATTTTATTTTGTGAACACAGTTATTTGCTATTTCTCTTCTACAGTTTAATAGATGTTGGGGTTCTTTAAAGTACAGGATAGCAAATTTTTCATGAAAAATTTGCTATCCTGTACTTTTTGTGACAGAAGCTGAAGTTTAGCTGACAGTTCAGGACCTATCAAATTGGCGACTCTCTTTTGAATCTTGTCTAGGAGTGAGAGACTAGTGGCAGATGCACCAGCTCAAATACGACAACAATACTCCATACATGGGCGAATGGTGGCCTTATAGAGGTATAGGATACTTTCAGACGTTAATAGCTTTCTAGCACGGTAGAGAGAACCCACCTTCCTCATAGCGGTCCTGGCAATGTTCTCAATGTAATTGTTCAAACTCATGTTTCCTGTGAACATTAGGCCGAGGAGTTTAAAAGATGTAATTTCAGGTAAAAAGTCTTTAGCCATTGCTATTGGCGGTAGGGAAGGTTTCTTGTAATTATTGAAGGAAACAAGTTTAGTCTTGGCAGCATTGAAGGTGACCATCCATTTTTGTCCCTATTCCACTACGGATCGGAGGTCTTCCTCTAGTGTTTCTGCCATTTCTTTAGATATAGGTTCATTTGGTTTCCTGTCGTGTCTGTTATATGACTTGAAGACAACCATATTGTAGTCAGCTGGAAAGCAGGAAAGCGGAAGATAATTCCACAGGCATGCAGTTCTAAGAAAGAAGCTTTGTTCATGGAATCTACTTTTAGTTTTAGGCACAGATAACGAGTGGGGGGAATTATTGATTAGGGGTCTGATGGCTTCTGATAGCCTGCAACCCCAGTCTCCAAGCTTAGTGGTCTTGAAGATTTATTCCATTCAAATTTTTTTTTATCAATTCTTTGTTAATGGTTTGCATCCAAGTTTTCTCAGGTCAGCTAATTTTCTTCCAACTGTCCATTTTTCTTTTTACAGTTTCTTATGCCAGAGTTGTTCCTCCAATGTGGCCAAACCAACATAGTTAATCGATCATTAGGCATTAACCAAGCTCTGGTATATCCAGCCTCGCCAACTGAGTATCAGCTGATATGCTGGGTATGATCTGACCTGACATTGCATATTTATCTGATCATTGGTCTGTCATAACGCTGAAGACAGTTGAGAACTGGGTGGGGGACCAGTACTCACCTTCACACATCTAGCGTAGCTTCACTGGTGATTTGAGTGGTCTCAGCAATGGCAACAAGTGCAGGTTCTGCCACACAGAAGTAGAGACATCCAGTTGGGAGATTGCTACTATACAATGAACTAGCTGACATCCAGTTGGGAGACTGCTACTATACAATGAACTAGCTGACATCCAGTTGTGAGACTGCTACTATACAATGAACTAGCTGACATCCAGTTGTGAGACTGCTACTACACAATGAACTAGCTGACATCCAGTTGTGAGACTGCTACTATACAATGAACTAGCTGACATCCAGTTGGGAGATTGCTACTATACAATGAACTAGCTGACATCCAGTTGGGAGACTGCTACTATACAATGAACTAGCTGACATCCAGTTGAGAGATTGCTACTATACAATGAGCTAGCTGACATCTAGTTGGGAGACTGCTACTATACAATGAACTAGCTGATATCTAGTTGGGAGACTGCTACTATACAATGAACTAGCTGACATCTAGTTGGGAGACTGCTACTATACAATGAACTAGCTGACATCCAGTTGGGAGACTGCTACTATACAATGAACTAGCTGACATCTAGTTGGGAGACTGCTACTATACAATGAACTAGCTGACATCCAGTTGGGAGACTGCTACTATACATTGAACTAGCTGACATCAAGTTGGGAGACTGCTACTATACAATGAACTAGCTGACATCCAGTTGGGAGACTGCTACTATACAATGAACTAGCTTACACCCAGTTGGGAGACTGCTACTATACAATGAACTAGCTGACATCTAGTTGGGAGACTGCTACTATACAATGAACTAGCTGACATCTAGTTGGGAGACTGCTACTATACAATGAACTAGCTGACATCCAGTTGGGAGACTGCTACTATACAATGAACTAGCTGACATCCAGTTTTGAGACTGCTACTATACAATGAACTAGCTGACATCTAGTTGGGAGACTGCTACTATACAATGAACTAGCTGACATCTAGTTGGGAGACTGCTACTATACAATGAACTAGCTGACATCTAGTTGGGAGACTGCTACTATACTATGAACTAGCTGACATCTAGTTGGGAGACTGCTACTATACAATGAACTAGCTTACACCCAGTTGGGAGACTGCTACTATACAATGAACTAGCTGACATCTAGTTGGGAGACTGCTACTATACAATGAACTAGCTGACACCCAGTTTTGAGACTGCTACTATACAATGAACTAGATGACATCTAGTTGGGAGACTGCTACTATATAATGAACTAGCTGACATCCAGTTTTGAGACTGCTACTATACAATGAACTAGCTGACATCTAGTTGGGAGACTGCTACTATATAATGAACTAGCTGACATCCAGTTTTGAGACTGCTACTATACAATGAACTAGCTGATATCTAGTTGGGAGACTGCTACTATACAATGAACTAGCTGACATCTAGTTGGGAGACTGCTACTATACAATGAACTAGCTGACATCCAGTTGGGAGACTGCTACTATACAATGAACTAGCTGACATCTAGTTGGGAGACTGCTACTATACAATGAACTAGCTGACATCCAGTTGGGAGACTGCTACTATACAATGAACTAGCTGACACCCAGTTTTGAGACTGCTACTATACAATGAACTAGCTGACATCCAGTTGGGAGACTGCTACTATATAATGAACTAGCTGACATCCAGTTGGGAGACTGCTACTATACAATGAACTAGCTGACATCTAGTTGGGAGACTGCTACTATATAATGAACTAGCTTACATCCAGTTTTGAGACTGCTACAATACAATGAACTAGCTGACACTCAGTTGGGAGACTGCTACTATACAATGAACTAGCTGACATCTAGTTGGGAGACTGCTACTATATAATGAACTAGCTGACATCCAGTTGGGAGACTGCTACTATACAATGAACTAGCTGATATCTAGTTGGGAGACTGCTACTATACAATGAACTAGATGACATCTAGTTGGGAGACTGCTACTATATAATGAACTAGCTGACATCCAGTTGGGAGACTGCTACTATACAATGAACTAGCTGACATCTAGTTGGGAGACTGCTACTATATAATGAACTAGCTGACATCCAGTTTTGAGACTGCTACTATACAATGAACTAGCTGACATCTAGTTGGGAGACTGCTACTATACAATGAACTAGCTGACATCTAGTTGGGAGACTGCTACTATACAATGAACTAGCTTACACCCAGTTGGGAGACTGCTACTATACAATGAACTAGCTGACATCTAGTTGGGAGACTGCTACTATACAATGAACTAGCTGACATCTAGTTGGGAGACTGCTACTATACAATGAACTAGCTGACACCCAGTTTTGAGACTGCTACTATACAATGAACTAGCTGACATCTAGTTGGGAGACTGCTACTATATAATGAACTAGCTGACATCCAGTTGGGAGACTGCTACTATACAATGAACTAGCTGACATCTAGTTGGGAGACTGCTACTATATAATGAACTAGCTGACATCCAGTTTTGAGACTGCTACTATACAATGAACTAGCTGACATCCAGTTTTGAGACTGCTACTATACAATGAACTAGCTGACACTCAGTTGGGAGACTGCTACTATACAATGAACTAGCTGACATCTAGTTGGGAGACTGCTACTATATAATGAACTAGCTGACATCCAGTTGGGAGACTGCTACTATACAATGAACTAGCTGACATCTAGTTGGGAGACTGCTACTATATAATGAACTAGCTGACATCCAGTTTTGAGACTGCTACTATACAATGAACTAGCTGACATCCAGTTGGGAGACTGCTACTATACAATGAACTAGCTGACATCTAGTTGGGAGACTGCTACTATATAATGAACTAGCTGACATCCAGTTGGGAGACTGTTACTATACAATGAACTAGCTGACATCCAGTTGGGAGACTGCTCCTATACAATGAACTAGTTGACACCCAGTTGGGAGACTGCTACTATACAATGAACTAGCTGACATCTAGTTGGGAGACTGCTACTCTACAATGAACTAGCTAACATCCAGTTGGGAGACTGCTACTATACATTGAACTAGCTGACACCCAGTTTGGAGACTGCTACTATACAATGAACTAGCTGAAACCCAGTTGGGAGACTGCTACTATATAATGAACTAGCTGACACCCAGTTGGGAGACTGCTACTATACAATGAACTAGCTGACATCTAGTTGGGAGACTGCTACTATATAATGAACTAGCTGACATCCAGTTTTGAGACTGCTACTATACAATGAACTAGCTGACACCCAGTTGGGAGACTGCTACTATACAATGAACTAGCTTACATCCAGTTGGGAGACTGCTACTATACAATGAACTAGCTTACATCCAGTTGGGAGACTGCTACTATATAATGAACTAGCTGACATCCAGTTGGGAGACTGCTACTATACACTGCAACACAATAGAATGTATAAAAATATCTCTACTGTAAAAGTTTGAATATTGAATGTAGCAGTAAGTCCTGGAAACATATATCAGAAAAGACAGCTGGAAATAAGTCATACGACATCCAATATGACTATGCAATTCCTACAGCATAGAAAACAGAGTTACTGAACTTCACATAGTTATCTGGTATAAGAGGGAGAAAGTAACAACCCTAATTGAACTCAGTGTCCTTAATGATGCTGGCTTAAGCTGAGAGGGAGATAATAATAAAATACCACAATCTTATGTAGGACATGAAAAGTCTAGAAGTGTAAGCCATGTTTAGTTTCATAAAAGTTTCAGATGGTTCGTTGTTTTAAACAAGTCTTGAGAGGTGACTGGTTTGCAGTAGACAATTCCACAGAGCAAAATATTCTTACCGTGTCAAGACGGGAGGGGAAGAAAAGAAAACATGTGAAATTGCTCCAGAAAAGGTTTAATATTTATGAAGCAATTTTGGTTTCTGATTGGTTGGTAGCAGAATTAATTTGATTCGTCAGTTCCTAGCAGCATCATTTATAAATAGAATTGTCCGACTGTGTGGGATCATACACCATTACAAGTGCAAAATATTGCAACATCCTTCCTAATTTTTATAATAGGGAAATCCCTTGTGTTCGTTTTGCTCAAAAATAAACATATATTTTTATATTCAGTTATACATAACAAAAAATTAGAAATCATTTGGATCTTAGAATTATAGCATGTAAAAAGATGTCAGAAGAAAGAAAACTAATGTGCACAAAAAAAGTCAATTGTAATTTCTGCGCGCCTTAAAATAAGTATGCAAAAAGTATTTTGTCGAAAAGGAAAATTACAAAGAGTTTTCTTTTTTTAAGTGACTTTTTTTCTTTTTTTTTTTATTTCAGCAAAAGTATTAGTTACGCATTAGTAGGTTAAAGTGTTAATACAAATAAAATGGTACATTTTAACGTCTTTTCCAGGACTATTTTTTTTTTATATATAGAAATCTATATACATACAGGGCCGTGAAAAAAAAAATTATTCAGTCGAACCCCCCAACAAGTTTTGAGAAAAAACGATGTAACTTTATTCTTGTTGCGGGTTTCATAAATACATCAGCGATATTTTGTTCTGATGATATGTAATTCAAAATAATGGATCCCTTTTTCACCTCGGTTTTTATGAAATGGTATTTTATATCTATATGCTTAGATCTTTGGTTGATTACCGTGTTCTGTGCTAAGACTATACTGGCTTGGTTATCACAATTAATTACTACGGGGCTTTTAGTTAATTCTGGCTCTAAAATAGTCTTTAGGATATTTTTAAGGTAGAGTGCTTCCTGGGTCGTGTGTGTGATCGCGATAAATTCTGCTTCACACGTAGAACGAGATACAATCTGTTCCTTTTTAGATTTCCATGAAATAATAGGCCCATTTTCTGAGAGTCTGAAACAATATCCAGATATACTCTTGCGATCTTCGTTGTTTCCCAAGTCTGAATCCGAAAAACCTTCTAATTTTAGGGGATTTCTTGATTTTCTAAATACTAACTTCTGTTCTTTTGTTCCTTTTAAATAACGCAGGACTTGTTTAGTTCTGTTTAAATCCTTCATTGTCGGTCGTGTTAATTTTTGTGACAGTTTTGTTACTGTATAGCATATGTCGGGCCTGGTTGCAGTCATTAAATATATAAGACTACCTATAATTTGGCGATATTGTGTGTCATTTATTATTTCAGATTCTGTGTGTATATTTTTATTAATATCATTTTCGGCCGGTGTAGAGCGTTTCTTGCACTCTCCCATTCCAAATTTTAATAGTATTTCGTCGATGTACCTTGATTGAGTCATCGTAACAAGTCCTGTGCTTTGAGTAAATTCTATTCCCAGAAACCAGGATATTTTGCCAAGATTGGTCATTTTGAATCTTTTACTTAATTTGTTCTTAACAATTTGATGCGATTAAAATATCATCGACCCACAAAACCAAATCAGTAGTTTATCGTATTTGTGTTGGGTATATAAACAGGGGTCTACAGCGCATTGTCTAAATTGTTGTTTAATAATATAATCATGAAATACTGTATTCCAACACTGAGCACTTTGCTTTAGACCATATAATGACTTGTTAAGTCGCGCACGCTATTTTTATTTTTCATTATAAATCCCTCTGGAGGGATAATATAAATTTCACAGTCTATTGGGGCATTCAAGTAAGCATTTTTTACGTCCATTTGATAGATGTGATTTGCAGTAAAATTCTGATTTTCGTTAGGTTTGTGGTTGGTGAAAACGTAGAAAAATATTCTATACCGTAAATCTGAGAGTACCCTTTAGCAACAAATCTAGCTTTCTACTGTTCTACGCCTGATCCTGTAGTCTTTTTTGTAAAGACCCATCTTGTAGAAATAACATGTTTATCTTTTGGGAGAGGCACTACTGTATAGGTATCATTTTTGGTTAAGGCATCTATTTCTTTTTTCATGGCAATTTTCCATTCATCACAATGTTCTGAATTAATTGCTTCGTTAAAGCTTTTTGGCACATTTTCCATTGAATAGCAATAGTCGATTTGATAATCTTTTATATTGTCGACCACAAAAAAATCAGGTCGCCTTCTATTTCTTTTGGGATATCTTTCAACTTTATCATCATCATGGACACTCTTGTCTCCGTTATTTTTATTGTCTTCGTTTGTTTTAATTATTTGAGCCAATATAATTTCATCTTCTTCATATGACAGATTTTCGTCTGTAAAATTAAATGTGTCTGTGAATTTTACACATCGGATTCTTTTTATTTTATTTTTTTTCTGGAAAAAATACTAAATTGGCTGGACTGTTTTTATCGTATCCAAGAAATATACCTCTGTCGGCTTTAATATTCAATTTACTCTTTTTATCTATATATGCGAAGCAAGTTGAACCAAAGATAGGCATTCTTCTTAAATTTGGTTTTTACCACAGAAAGATTCATATGGAGTTTTAGATAGTGTTTTGTTAAAGCACCTGTTGCGTATATTGGCTGCTGCCATAAGTGCGTATGTCCAGAGGTTTTTAGGGAGTTTTGATTCAATGAGTAGGCATTTTGCCATTTCAAAAAGTGTCCGCCACGCACGTTCAGCAGTCCCGTTTTAGTGTAGCGATCTAGGACCTGATGTTTCATGCCTGATATGATGGTTAATTAGTAAAAGTTTAAAGTCTTTATTGGTGAATTCCGTATCGTTGTCAAAGCGAATACACTTGACTTCACCGTAGGGAGCCATGTCGGCTAGATATTTTTTAATTGCTAGCAGGGTATCAGATTTGTTCTTTAAAATGTAAACCATTATTAAACCTGAATGGTCATCTACGAAATTCAACACATATATATAATGTTCTCTGGCCATCGATTCCATGGGACCGTTCAAGTCACAATGCACCACTGATAGGATTTTTTTGGCCTTTTTGTCTGGTATCTTACTTTGATAGTTTGTCATTTTCCCTTGCATACAGACGTTGCAGTTGAAGTTTTTTGATGTTTGTATTTTCATTCCATCAACTACAGTCGGCAACTTTTTGATATCAGGAATATTGCAGTGTCCAAGAATTTTATGCCATGTCTGTAGATCATGGCAGGCGGTTTTCAATGGGACTACGCTATTTAAATAATATAGTCTTCCATTTTCTTTAATGTCAAATACAGTTCAATTCGGGTATACCAGTTTTGATTTATTGGGGCTAAAATTTATATTTGCACCTTGTTTTGTGGCAGCTTGTACAGAAAATATATTTTGTTTAAATTTTGGGATTAGAAGAACATTTTCTAAAATACAGAAACATAGTTCACCTTTATTGTTCTTTAGCGAGATTTTCACATTGCCTCTTTTCAAAATGATATCATTTACTCGACTCCCGTCAGCTAGTTCTACAAAATGATTTTTTGGCTTAAAGTTGGCGTCAAAATTGATAAAATCAGATTCCTTTGTAATCACATGTGCCATGGCCCCACAATCAACAAGAAAATTATTGCTTGTTGACGCATCAAATGTACATTAAAATAAAAATGTATGTTCGGTAACAGAGCTCTCTACATTTTTAATGGAGTCGCCATTTTGAGTCCTATATCTACATTGGAAACTCTTGTGATTAGGTCGTCCACAATTATAGCAAATAATTTTTGTACTTTTCTTAGGAGAAAAATTGTTTTTGGCAAAGTTGCGGTTTTTATTCCTAGCATGGGTATAATTTAATTTTGGTGTTTTTATATATGTATTTTTAAATTACATGATATTTGTGGATTCGTTTTGTTCTGTGATCATTTTTTCAGTTTCTTTGTAACTTCTGAGTGCTACCTTGAATTGGCTAAAAGTCATGGGTTTTTCTTTCTGGGTTATCACGGTGGTAAATGGCTTGAAATCACTCGGTAATCCCTTAAGGACCATGGAAATTAACAGACTGTCACTTATAACTTCACCAGACATTTTTAAAGAATTTGCAGTCGTTTCGGCTCTTATAATATAATCAGTTTCGGCTTCCATTTGATTTAGAGAGGTCAGTTCAGTGTATAAAGGAATAATTTTGGGTTTTCCTTTCGATAAATAATGTTCTCTCAATATGTTTAATGCTTTACAGCCATCATCCAGGGCTTCTCTCATTACCAGTGATAGACTTCGGTCATCTAAACACTGTATTAATTTCACCAACATAGTTGCGTTCTTTTCAATCAAGTCGGAGTCGTTTCTGTTTTCAGGTTGTGTTTGAAGTACTTTGTGTAGCTTTTGGATTCGTAGATATCCTAGAAATTTAACTTGCCACAATTCGAATTTTGATTCAGATCCATCGAAATAAAGACGCACGCTGGGCGCATAACCTCTAGAAGTGTAAGCCATGTTTAGTTTCATAAAAGTTTCAGATGGTTCGTTGTTTTAAACAATCTTGAGAGGTGACTGGTTTGCAGTAGACAGAACAGTTTCCGATGGTTTGTTGTTCTAAACAAGTTTTGAGAGGTGACTTGTTTGCAGTAGACAGTTTCACAGAGCAAAATATTCTTACCATGTCGAGACGGGAGGGGAAAAAAAACAAAACATGTGAAATTGCTCCAGAAAAGGTTTAATATTTATGAAGCAATTCTGGTTTCTGATTAATTGGTAGCAGAACGTGAATTAATTTGATTCGTCAGTTCCTAGCAGCATCGTTTATAAATAGAATCGTCCAACTGTGTGGGATCATACCCCATTACTGCGTCTGTTGTGATGGGATGTGTCTCCTAGCGGCTTCGGCTGCAGAGAGACAGGGTAGTACAAGTCAAGGATTCATCACTTGACACTCAGCCCAACAGGTGAGGGGCCGGGAACTGGCCCAGCACCTGTTGGACTGAGGTACGCCACCTTGGTTATACCTTGGAGGTCCACCCTCCCAGGCCTTACCACTGGGCTTCCCGGTGGGGCAAGTTTATTGCTTGCTGCCTGTGGTGCCCCGACCAGGGAATGCCGAAAGGGTTACTCAGGCAATTTTTAAAATTGCAGGAGTGCCCCTTCTTTAGGGGAGCCTGCGGGGTTCCCACTTTCCGGCCTTGTGCCACATAATGCTGATGTGGGCAGCATTTAAATATATACACCATTACAAGTCCAAAATATTGCAACAAAAAGAAACTGGAATCTTAGGAAGATCTCCATCATTCCAGTAACTATAGGAGCAACTGGGCTCATAAAAAGAATTTCGAAAATGACCTGGCAAATATAATTGGTGAACTAAGTGCAATAGAGATACAAGTAATTTAACAGGAAGATTAGAATCTGAAAAAGATCTCTTGGTTGGAATTTCTAAAAGAGTGATTGAATTTTTGGCATTCAGTAGGATATTTCATCCCCAACAAAAAACGAAATGGTAAGAAACTTGATAAAATAAAAAGGATAGCTCATGATGTGAAGACTGGCATAAGTCTGCAGAACTTGCAGCATGCTGATTTTAACCAAATGCTTGAACTATCTGCAGCACTCAACATATTCCTTAAAATATTAAGAACTTGAAGCATAATACCTTTTACCAAAATGACTAAAATTGTTGTAAAAAAGAAAATTTTAACAGCTTTTTATTTTATTTTTATTTTTAATTTATTTTTTTTTAATTTTTAGTTCTATTTTAATGCTCATCTATGTTTTAATTTTCATTTTAATCTTGTTTTTATTTATCTAAAACAATTTATTTTTTATTTACTTAAAATTTTTATTTTATATTTAAAATTTTATTTTATATTGTAAGTTTTAAATTTTATTTTATATTTTAAATTTTTTTAATTTTTTATTTTATATTTAAAATTAAAAAAAAAAATTTATTTTATATTTCAAATTTTGTAAGATTTTAATTTTATTTTTCAAATTTAAAAAAATTTTTATCTTATATTCTAAAATTTAAAAAAAATTTTATTTTAGATTTAAAATTTTTATTTTTCATTGAAAATTTATTTTTATTTTTTATTTATTATAATTGTTAACTAAAATCTTCTAAAAATTTCTCTGTTAATTCAGATGCTAGCAGTTCTAGGATGTCAACCATCTCATCAGAACGAGATCTCCATTCCTCTTCAAGCCGAACAATTTCTTCTTCTCAGAATCTCACATTGCAAAGTGATGAAGAAGACCTGCATTCTGATGATTCTAACTTTGATCTGTTAAGCTCGAGCAGAATCGGTAATCACTTTGTTCCTTGCATTTGACAAAAATGTACATTTTGCACAAGGTTTTCTTGTTTAGATATCAAATATGGTGACACCAGGTCAGGCTGTCTGAAAATATTGGCTTCTTGACCTTAGATCACCAAACATTGATGTTATTTTTTTTCTTTTCCTTTTTTTTTTTTTACATACGCATCACCACATTATCAAGGCCAAGAGGCCACTCAAGGATAAGGGTTAAAGAGTGTACAGTAGAAATTGGACATTATAGTAATCATTAGTAATGAAAATTTGGTAAAGTTGATAACTTATATGGAACGGCTCATCAAGAACTTATTTACGTTAGACTTGAAGACAACCATATTGTAGTCAGCCGGAAAGCAGGAAAACGGAAGACAATTCCACAGGCGTGAAGTTCTAAGAAAAAAGCTTTGTTCATGGAATCTACGTTTAGGTTTAGGCACAGATAAAGAGTGGGGGGAATTATTGATAGTGTTTACAGCTAGACGAGTGTTTCTTGTGAAAGTTTGGCGAGGGGGGACCATAGATTGAAGCTCATTCGAACACTTTCCATGAAAATAAACTTCCTCAACTCAATCATGTTCTACAAAGCCCAAAACACAAACAACAATTCTCCTAATTTATTTGTTGCGGACTATTATCTATCTGCATCCTCAGTTCAGAGGAATAGTTGGCCGAAACGTTGTAAAACAACAACTAAAAAAGATGAGGATAAAAGTCTGCAATAAATAAATAAATAAATAAAACTCATCTCAATAATGAATTCCAATTAAATAATATATAACAATTTTCTTTTATAAAACAACTAAATCAAACAACATGAATAAATATTTGAAAATATAAACGACTTCAAACATAAAATCTTTTACCAAATTAAATAATCCTAAAAGGGTTGATATGCTGTAAAAAAAGCAAACCAAATTTGATATGAAATCTTGACAATTGTGCAGTATATTCAACAGGAGAAAAAAAAGGTGTGAAATCAAAAAAAATTACAACAAATAATTTTCATCAAGAGCAAGAAAATTTAATCTTATCAAAATCTGTGTAGATTTTTGGTTTAGAAACTTTTTTAAGTGTTTCTTTTAAGTGTTTCTTTTTCATATTTTGTATCGCAGCTTAGAAAGCTGTGAAAAAAAAATCAACTATGCGCGATCAAATGTTTTGGTATAGTGCAAAGTGTTTTAAAATAAATAAGAAATTAAAAATAGTTTCTGTAAGTTAAAAATATACAGATTGGTCGAAAATTCAATATTTTATTAAACATAATATGTTACTGTAGCATCTGCTGCTGATGATGATGCTGATGATTAATAATTTATAAGATAAAGTAAAAGAATATATTAAACATTTAATTAAATTTTTATTTTTAAACATTTCAAAAACTTTTCAGTCTTTTTTAAATTATATTTATATGTTTTACATTTGCTTTACATGCTGACATGTATTCAATGGCCTTTAGAAATTTACTTCAAAACTATCTCTGGCCAAGCCTTTATTTATCACCCTTTCTCTCCATTTCCTCTTTTGTTTTCCTTGGCCTACTCCTACCAAACTCAGCTGTTCTACATGTTCTAGCCAAACAACACTCATCCATTCTTTTAATGTAACTATACCAACAAAGTCTCCTATTTTATCTAAATTCAGTCTTCCTCTGAGGTCATCAGATCTAAATTTGTCTTTAAGACTTACATTACACATCCATTGTATAATTTTCATATGATTTATCTCCATGCAATGCATGTCTTAAACCCTGGCCAAGTTTTACTTCCATACATCATCATACTTTACACACATGCCTGATAGACTCCTTTTAATTGACGGTGCTAATGCTTTCTTGGTTAGTAATGGTTGATATTCTTTGAATTTATTTCATGCATGTTTCAAAACCATATGTCCAACCTCTTGTAGAGGAAGTAAATAAATATACATACATTTATTTTTCATAGTGACTGCTTATCAAATATGAATGTAAGATGGGCCTTAATACAACCTGATGCATCATAGACATAGTTATTACAGTTAAAAATCCATAAACACAATCAAAATAGCATGAATTACCTGGGCAAACATATTGTAGAGAATGCATGGGCTATGTAAATATATATACAATGGTAACGCTCTGCTGGTTAGTAATCGTAACATATTATACATGCACTCCTAACTCTTGCAATCGCACTAATACCTGTTCTACTTGGAGTTTATTATGTTTTTAAAATTTTTATTTTGTTTCGTTTTCAGGAAAGTTTGAAGATGACTTGGATAGCGGCTCGAACGAGGATTTGATGTCTGACTGCGAATCTTGTTGTTCAGAGAAACTTTCTTGACAATAATTTTTTTTTTACTTACATTTGTGATTTAAAGATTAAAATGAAAAAGAAAAAAACTGATCTATGAAAATTCTGAATTAATATGAAGATGTATCAAAAACGTTGGATTAGATTTTAAGGTACAGGTACAGTTTGTGACCTGTGCTAAAATTTTATGTAAAATGTTACATAAGCAGTTAGAAGATGCTGAATGAAAACATCCCAACTTCAAAATTAAAATGAAAGAACATTATCAAATAGAAAAAAAAGATACTTATACAGTTTAATCAAGACATTAAAAAAATGAAAATATTGAAAAAAGGTTATATTGTACATATCCGTTATGGACCGAAATCCTCCGCAAAAAAAATTTCACTTAATTTCATCAAGTAGTTTCTTTTTTACAGTGAAAAAACAATTCGTTATGATACCGAGCAAAAGGTGCGATTTTTTAGGAAGAAAAGCTAGTATTAAAGATGGGGAGGGAATGTCACTGCTTTAAATTGAGTTATCTTCCCATGTGTTAAAAAAAATTACAATATGGCTGACTTTCACGCGCTCTCATAAGAACATGTTTTCCCGCTGTAAAAAAAACTACGCGATCAAATGAAGTGAATTTATTTTTTCGGGGATCTTCAGTCCAAAACAGATACGGATTTTTCGATATTTTCATTTTTTAATGTCTTGATTAAACTGTGCAAGTACCAAAAAAAATAATGAAACGATATTTAAAGCAAGAAAAATAAAATAGTCAACGTATGTAAAATTTTATGAAAAAATTTTAATTTTTGGCAAAGAAAATATAATGAAATAAAAATTATGCTTGTCTTTTTTACAAAAAAATTGAGGTTTGCTTAATTTTTTTTTTCACTGTTTCAATGAATTGTTTCTTGTTTTTTTTTTTGTTTCTTGTCTTTTTTGTTTCTTGTTTTTTTTTGTTTCTTGTTTTTTTTTGTTTCTTGTTTTTTTTGTTTCTTGTTTTTTTTGTTTCTTGTTTTTTTTGTTTCTTGTTTTTTTGTACTAGTACAGCTTGTGAACTAAACTGACGAGTTTAGGGTAAAAAAATGGTGTTAGAATTAGTATGAAAAAAAAAACTTCACACTTTCTTACAATAAAGGGGAAGGTTAAAAAAAATTTTTAGGGTCAAAAACATTTTTTCTGGTAATTTTCCATTGTTTCTTTTAGGGTCCAAAATTTTTTTCTGGGAATTTTCCATTGTTTCTTTTATTTCAATCGACTTATGTCATTCGATGAAAAGTCGAATACAACAAATAATTTTTATCAAATGCATTGAAATTTTACTTTCTACCGACCTGTATACTTTTAAAATCTGGAAACTTATTGTAAGATTTATTATTACTGAATTTTTTGTTATTAAATTGACTTATATATATATATATATATATATATATATATATATATATATGTGTGTGTGTGTGTATGCATAAGAGGTTAATGTAGATTGTGTGAAGAATTGTCTAGTTCATATATGTAGGTAATTTACTGAAGGTAATACAATGCAGATGTGTAATAGATTGATACAAACAAACAAATTAAGATATACGAGGAGCGTGCAATAAGTAATGCCTCTGACCCACTTCCCATAGCAGTAGAGCAACGAAACTTGGCACAGTTATTAGACTTTCTCTACATAGGAACCACCCAGAGTTATGCATTTCTCCCATCGTTTGATGCAGCTCTGGAGACTGTTTCAGAAATCAAGGCTGCATCATCTGGGAAACGCTTTCCTTTCAAAAACAACTTCATGGCTGGGAAGAGGTGAAAGTCAGACAGAGGGTGCAAGGTCAGGAGAGTAGGGAGGATGTGTGGGGATTTCATAACCACACGCCCGTGTTTCTGATCTAGCGACATGCGAGTTGTGGACCGGAGCGTTGTCCCGCAGGAGGAGGTACCTTTGCTGATCTTGCCCCGCCTCTTGATTTTGATAGCTTCCCTTAATTTCCTCAAAAGTAAAGCATAATAGGCTCCTGTAATTGTGATACTCTTTGCCAGGAAATTTGTCATCACTACTCTGTCCTGGTCCCAGAAGACTGTGAGAATGACCTTGCTAGCGAAGGGCTGCATCCTTGCCTTCTTTGGAGGTGGTGAGTCCAAGTGTTTCCACTGCATTGACTGGGCTTTGGTCTCTGGATCATAGTGATGAACCCAGGTTTCATCCTGTGCAATCAGTCTTTTGAAAAACTTTGACTCCTCTTCTTGGCACATCTCCAAATTCATCCTCGAGCACTCGACACGTTCTCGCTTCTGGAATGGTGTGAGCAACCTGGGAATCCATCTGGCAGACACCTTATGCATATGCAAATGGTCATGAATGATAGTTTCCACAGACCCTGTACTAATCTTGACATCTTGGGCTATTTGGTGAATAGTAATGCGCGAATCTTCCAAAATGGAATGGCAGCCTCAACTTGACAGACAGATACCTCATCAATGGCAGAAGGGTGGGGGCAACTAGGTCTGGGAGTTGTTTCCACAGACTTCTGGCCATGTTTGAATTCATGATGCCAGCGTTTTACAAGGTCATATGATGGGGCATTATCACCATAAGTTTCTTTCATTTCATCAAAAGTCTCCTGTGGTGTGCGTCCTTTCAAATACAAAAATCGGATCACTGCTCAACATTCAACAGGCTCCATTTCACACCTGACTCAGTTCAAACACCTGTAAAACAGAAAGCACAATTAGTTCAGAGCTGTAATTTGCCACATAACCCGTAGAGATATAAATCATTGCACATGCAAAATTTCAGCTAGATCAGACAACTGGAAGTTGGTCAGAGGCATTACTTGTTGCACGCCCCTCGTATAATGATGGAATGAGTTATGCAGATTTATTGATACTATATACATGCATGTGTGTGTATGTGTGTTAGTGTGTGTATTCTCTTATTACAGTACGTTATAGTCTTACTTGTTGTCTGATGGTAGTTCTGTATAATATGATTATTTTGGAAACATTTACCTTTGTCAGATGTGTGTTTAGCTTCAACTGAAATGTGCGTATAAGAGTATAAAAAAACATATTGTATTAATAAAAAGGTTGTATCTGCAGAATTCACTTTGCCATTAATTTGCTTTAGTTTGTGTCTGTTACACCTTTACATTGTACTGCCTCTTATTTTATTACTTTTATTCAAAAAATATTTCTTTTAAGAAGAGTGTCACTTAGAACTGAATTAAATAATACTTTATCCGTTACGCCACAGGTTGTTATGGACAATTCTAGTATGAATCTTTTTATTCCATGATTTCTTTCTTTGCTTTTGACTTTCTGTTTTATCACTTATAACAAATATTTTATTTCGAAAATATTAAAATCCAATATTAAAATAGTATTTCTTTTAATAGAATCCAACATTTTTTAAAATACATTTTTCAAATCGTGTATCACCATCTCTGCTCAACATCTTTTTATTTAAATGTTTTTTTTAATCTTTGTTTGTTTCTAAATTTATATAAGAATATAATACAAATGCTGTAAAAGTATAAAAAGAAAAAACATACATATACATTGTATTAATAGAAGGTGAATCTGCATATCTCGTTTCACCATTACGTGTCTGCTATAGTCCTGTTAAAGGGTTGCAAAGAAAAACAAAACGCCAAAATAAAGTAACATGTATCGCAAAGCATATAGTAGGTGGGTTGTTCATTGTAGCTGACGAACAACCTAGGTTAGTCCACTGGATATCAACTGGTTATTTATTTGTTTTCCACGAAACAAAATGTGACACAAGGTCAGTTTGATGTGGGAGATAATCAGCTCTCCTAAAAAGGGGCTTCTGCAAAAATAAAATTGCCTTAGTATAGAATGGTTTCCCCCTCCATTGACTAAGGACAATTAATGTGAGTGCAGCATCTGTGCAGACACCACACTTCAGTGACCAGTCCAGTACAAGTACGAGGTGTCAACTGATACCTTACGGCTTAGTCTTCCAGTATTTATTGAGATTGGAATAGTCTATTAGTAGGTAAAATAGGTTAGTTCTGCCACAATAGCGTCTTAAATTGTTTCAGTTTGTGTATATCCGTTAGACCTCTGCATTGTGTTGCATTCTATAAATTTCTTTTATAAAGTATATATGGGGCAAGACAACTGATGGTTCCTCTCACAGTAATGTACTACACGCTTTGACAAATTCTTAGGACCCAGACCTGAAATGAAGACTTATATCAAATCCGTGCTAAGTTTCTGATAAAATGCCTGAATTATTCCACCGCTCCAGAAAGTATCTGACTCCTGATGCAATCCTCTATCTGAATAAAAGTCAGATGTGGCTGTAGATGGAGTACTGCAAAGAACTCTTTTTTTCCTCTGTGTACTAAAAATCAAATGGAATTTCCATGAACAGAGTTTCTTTCCAAGAAATGTCACCTCCCTTGGTGGAATATGTTAAAACATGAATATTTCCTCATAGAGTACAATGGGATCGTTTTCAAGTCTAATGTCAACAAGTATCTGTCAAGTTGTCATGCGAATTATGCACGTTTCCTTATCCTTTCATAGTATTGTTCCATCGAATTCAGAATCTAATTAACCCTTATCCTTAATTGGCTTTTGGCCTTAGTATGTGGTGACCATTAGTATAAAGGAGAGATAACTGCAATTCAATATATTCCACCAAGGGAAATTAATCCTTATATATATATATATATATATATATATATATATATATATATATATATGTACGGCATAATCGCGTTGACACACCGGTTCTCGTCAGATCACCGAAGTTAAGCAATATGGAGCCTGGTTAGTACCAGATGGGTGACCATTTGGGAATTCTAGGAACTGTATGTGCTCTCCGCTTATCTCGGCATTTGTTTCCAGTCGTCCTGTACTTCACTTGCAACGGGTATTTAACAATGTCGTCTCAGGAGAGGTGTGGTTGGAGATTGCGCACCTGCCACAAAAATTTCACGCGCAAGCAACCCTTCGTGGGTATCCATAGTCTGTCCAAGACTGAAGGAGCCTGCTTTTATATATATACTAGCATTTCGGCCCGGCGTTGTCCGGGTGTTTGGAGGTGTATGCTGAGCAGAAAATATAAAAAAAACAAAACGTCAATTTTTTTAACTTTGACCCCTATTATGACCCCTTAACATTTATTGTTTTGGGCTCAAATCAAGTTATTAAGTTAGATCCATGTTCAAGGAACCTATATATAAAATTTCAAGTGTGTAGACCCCAAATTGTAAGAGGAGTTTGGTAGAGTTCTCAAAGGTCAAATTGTTGAACTTTGACCCCTTAACAGCCAAATTTCTGTCCGAAAGCTGATTACATGGATTTTCCCAAATTTCAGTACCCTATATATCAAATTTCAAGTCTGTAGACTAAAAATTGACAGAGTTATTGCGTAGGGAAATGTACACAGGCATACAGACAGACACTTTCACTTTTTTAGCTGCAACAAAAATATATATGCATACATAAATATATATGGAAACAATTTTGTGTTTGCTGTAACCTTTTGACGCAAATATTATGCAAGTATAAATCATGTAGAATATCTGCATGAATATAATTACACGTAATAGTTAACTAAAGATGATTATCCCATAAGAAAACCGAAAAAACTAATAGGGAATTAATTAAAATGAATGTTTAAAAGAATATGCAAATTAGGTAGATCTTTTGCTAGTGACTGCAATTCCACAACCAAGATATAAGAAAATTGTATTTTCTTTTTAAATAAATAGAAAAGAGGGTTGTTTATATGAATATCAATACACACAAAAGAAACACGAATTTATAGGAGTATAGAAGATATATAATCAAGAAGTAAAAATTAAGTTTACTTGAAGAGGATCATCTATCGATTTTAGCTTTATCGGTAATTTAAAATCAATAAATATTTATTATTTAATCATTATTAGTAGCAATGGAGGATTTTACTTCAAACAAAATCAAATAAAAAAAAAAAAAAGAAGACAATTAAAAGAATCGTTTTGGAATCGGAAAATAGGCATAAATTTTTCTGATTCCGATACCCCCAAATCTTCCGATTTTCCCGATTCCCAATTCCGATTAATCATCCCTATATATATATATATATATATATATCAATTGATGCTTGTTCAGAGTATTAACAAAAAATTTTTTTTTAATTGAATTTCAACTAAAAGTAATGTTATCTACTTAATTGTCATGTCAAAATTAGTAACATATTGCATTATTACATAAAACATTTACTTTCACGATTTCACAATCCAGTGATCTGCCATTATTTTTAAATTTAACTTAAACAAGGGAAGTAACTCATAATTTGAAATCTTTATTATTATTTAAATAAAACTTGCAATTTTTTTCAAAAGCAATTTTCATTAATATGCAACATAACACATGGTGTGCGTGTGAGAACAAATAATAATCAACGTCTTAAATTTTTTTGTTTTAAATGTTTCTTTTTTTTTTTTTTGACATTTTTTTTATTTTATTGATCTGCAAAATTTGTGGGTTTTTTTATCTGTGAGGTTTTTTGTATATTTATTTGTGAAACTCATTTGTTGTTTCTTTGTTTGTCTTTTATCATTTTAAATTGTTTGCTGCTGGTTTGGAATAATAACACAAATAAAAAAAAAATAAATTTCAATTAAAAGTAATGTTATCTACTTAATTGTCATGTCGAAAGTAATAACTAATTACCATATAATTACCACAAAAAGTACATTATTACATAAAACAATTACTTTCACGATCCCGCGATCTATCATTATTATTTTGAAATGTAACTTAAGAAACGGAAGTAACTCATAGTTTGGAATCTTAAGTAAAACTTGCAATTCCTTTTAAAGCAATTTTCATTAATAATTAATTTTCTACTTATTCAAAAATTATGAAAAATTATTATGTTACTAATTTTGACATGACAAGTAAATACATAACATTGTTTTTTTGTTGTAATTCAAATTTTTAATTTTCATTATTCTAAACAAGCGGCAAAAAAATTTAATGTTATTTTTTTCACTAGAACATGACTTGTAGTAAAAATAAGTTAAATTTTTTTTTTAAATAAGCAAAAAAAAAAAAAAAAACATGTTAATTATACATTGTATACCAAGAAAAATGAAAAATATTAAGTTTCTTAAAGTGTTTTAAACATTTGAAACATGAAAAATTAAGTTCTCAACCAAAAGTTGTTCAAAATTTTAAATAAAATCATCCCATGACAAAAGCATGTAAAAAAACATAAAGTACGTTACTAATATGAAAGATCTCACATATCTGAAGATGCAATTTGGTGTGGAAAACTTTAAGACAGATATATTTACATTACCCGTCAGAAGGTAAGAAAATTATTTAATATATGTGTTGTACATTATCCGTCCTAGGAATTGTAAAATTATTTAATATATGTGTTGTACATTATCCGTCCTAGGAATTGTAAAATTATTTAATATATGTGTTGTACATTATCCGTCCTAGGAATTGTAAAATTATTTAATATATGTGTTGTACATTATCCGTCCTAGGAATTGTAAAATTATTTAATATATGTGTTGTACATTATCCGTCCTAGGAATTGTAAAATTATTTAATATATGTGTTGTACATTATCCGTCCTAGGAATTATAAAATTATTTAATATATGTGTTGTACATTATCCGTCCTAGGAATTGTAAAATTATTTAATATATGTGTTGTACATTATCCGTCCTAGGAATTGTAAAATTATTTAATATATGTGTTGTACATTATCCGTCCTAGGAATTGTAAAATTATTTAATATATGTGTTGTACATTATCCGTCCTAGGAATTGTAAAATTATTTAATATATGTGTTGTACATTATCCGTCCTAGGAATTATAAAATTATTTAATATATGTGTTGTACATTATCCGTCCTAGGAATTGTAAAATTATTTAATATATGTGTTGTACATTATCCGTCCTAGGAATTGTAAAATTATTTAATATATGTGTTGTACATTATCCGTCCTAGGAATTGTAAAATTATTTAATATATGTGTTGTACATTATCCGTCCTAGGAATTATAAAATTATTTAATATATGTGTTGTACATTATCCGTCCTAGGAATTGTAAAATTATTTAATATATGTGTTGTACATTATCCGTCCTAGGAATTGTAAAATTATTTAATATATGTGTTATACATTATCCGTCCTAGGAATTGTAAAATTATTTAATATTTGTGCTGTTAATCATATGTCCTACGGGTGTTAAAATTATTTCTACGCACAGTTCAAACATTTCAAAATATAACCGCCAAATACAACGTGCAGCTCCTTACAAACAGACTTCTTTCTCAAACTTTACAACATAGCAAGGAAGAAGAAAAGGAAAAATTACATTGAGAACATTGCCAGGACTTCTGCAAGGAAGGTGGGTTCTCTCTACCGTGCTAGAAAGCTATTAACACCTGAAAGTATCCTATACCTCTATAAGGCCACCATTCGCCCATGTATGGAGTATTGTTGTCATATTTGGGCTGGTGCATCTGCCACTAGTCTCTCGCTCCTAGACAAGGTTCAAAAGAGTCGCCAATTTTATAGGTTCTGAACTGTCAGCTAAACCTCAGCCTCTGTCACATCGACGAAATGTTGCATCCGTCTGCCTGTTCTACAAGTACTTTAACGGTGAATGCTCTGACGAACTGCAAGCACTTGTGCCCCTTCGACGTAAATACCTGACAAGCAGCTAAATCCCACCCCTTCAAAGTAGAGATCCCTAGATGCAAGAGAGCCTTCTACTCCAGTAGTTTCTTCCTCAGAACAACTAGACTTTGGAATTCCCTTCCGGGTACCTGCCTCCCCGACTGTACTGACATGCAGAAGTTCAAGTGCAACGTGAACCGACATCTTGCTGACCAACTTCCTACTCAGTACCCCTGATGCTTATGTCCCTGATAATAGCCCCCTACAACAAAGTGGCAATGTGCCTTGTTTGGGGTGAAAATGTAATAAAAAAAAAAAAAACAACACACTGAAGGTGGAGGCTACATCTGAAATATATTTGTGATAAATTTCAAACAGGTAAAATATTTGTTAATTTTCCTAATATTATGTTGTGATTTGGCTTTTAAGCACACTTGATGCATATGTTATTTTATATTATTTCATACATAATTTGTGTAATTCACGTCCTAGGTTAGGTAAAATATTATTTTGTTCGAGATGACAACACATGACAGACATGACAAAAATTTGTAACAAAAATAAAGTATATTACTAATACGAAACACCTCACATTTCTGAAGATACAATTTGGTGTGGAAAAATATAAGAAAGAAGTATAAATTTTTAAATTAAATAAAAAAATATTGTGTCATACGAATGGCTTATTTTTTGTAAAATTTTCAAATTTCATAAGATGCTTCAAAGAACTTCCCCATTTTTCATAAAAAATAAGTTAAGAATAATTCCAAAATCTATTTCCTTGTCAGTAATTTACACTTTTGGACTAATAAATTATCCAATAATGTTGTATGTTGGGACCCTGTATCAGTAAGTAGAGATTATGTTAACTAGTATGAATTTCAGCAAGGGTTACATTAAGTACATGTTAGTACGGCCTGGTAGCAAATGGAGATGAAATTTTTTATTTTATGAAGTTAATTTTGATCTCTCTCTTTTTTTATGAGTTAATTTTTATCTCTCTCTCTCTACAGTGCAATATAGACTACCATGTATGGTGGACTAAGTCACTGCGGAAAGGTATGTGAAGCTTTCTATCAGTGCACTGCAGTGAGCCCCCAACTTGAGCAGGTAATTAATCGATTTGATTAAAAAATGGACACTTTCACCAATTTCGATGACAATAAAAGTATTGGAAGTGTGAAACATTCATTGATCCTCATTCGATCACAGGCAACGTCGGGTCTCCTTACTGAAAAATATTATTGTTTTAAATTATATATCATCATGAAATAGTTGGCGTAGGAGAGTGTAGGAAAGCGGTTGTACTCAACTTCAGCAACCCTCCTCCTCGTCCTCGTCCTGTCCCCATTCTTAAACCTTAGCTGTCCCCAATGACTGAGCCATAAGAAAGGGTAAGAGGGAGAGGCCTTGAGTAGATCAGAAAGGGAGAGAAGGAAGGAAGAAACATCTTTTGTTGGTAACGGATTTACTGTCAACCAGTTTATTATACTTATCTCCTTTTGGGGCGAAGGGGGGGGCTGATGCTAGTAATATCATGTGACAAGTTTAAGAGGTCTGTGTGTGTGTGGGGGGAGGGGGCAAACTTACCCTATGATTTTCTAACTGTTCATTTTCATGAGCTTTATTATTTTTTTTTAGTCATCTCATGAACCCAGGTATTTAAGAAGGAGATACTGTTGGATTAAGGGAGTGATTCTTTAAATGGGTCTAGTACCCCTAAGGGATACTGTCAAAACTAACTAGGCTTATAGGGGTGGTAGGTTTTCAGTAGCAAAGAATAGTAATGAGAGAGAGAGAGAGAAAGAGAGAGAGAGATTCCCTGACATAATGGAAAGGCGGGGGGGGGGGGGCTTAAGCAGAGAAAATCACTGGCAACAAGTGTTGTTAAATAGTGATGCTGATTTAAGAAATACATATGCAAACAAGTGTTGGGACGATTATTCAGTATCCAAATCTGGAATCATAAAAATCTATTGAAATTGATATCAAATTCAGAAAAATTTGTGCCTATTTTCCAATGCTAAAAACGATTTTTTAAATTGTATTTTTACATGCGTGAAAATATATGCACATATTACATAGGTTTTTACAGTAATCCAAAATTAAAAAAAATCTATAGATAAATATTTAGAGATTTTAAAATAATTGGAATTGGTAATTATATCGAAATCGGGAATTTAAAACAGAATCGGTAATTGTATCAGAATCAGGAAAAATATTGAAATCGTCCCATCACTAATATGCACAAGATTTGGAGGTCATTACCAAAATTTGTTTTTAGGTAACAATAAGTGAAAAGAAAAATAGAAAATAACAAAAAAACAAACAATAACAAAACCTAGGAAGTAATAAGTCCAATTTTATCATTAAAAAGACATAAAAGCCATAACTTTAGCTTCATAAATTAACCTAAGTAACAAATTAAAAACAAAGAAACTCATAAAATAAATTAAAAATAAAAAGGGGGAATCTCTATATAAGAGACAATTCTTTCAATGAATTATCACCCTAAGCGATACAAACAAAATGAAGAAAAACAATAACGCTTTTATACTTCAAGACAATAGAAAAAAAAATAAATAAAAGCAATATCTGTCTTACTTGAAGAAAAAAACTGAAAGCAAACAACATCCAATAAAAATTCGGCGCTTCTACACTATCAGAACAAAATGTCAGAAATCGTAATACTGAATTTCACATGAAAACAATGATATTTACATATTCCTTGTATTTTTAAGATGATTATATCCAAAAATTACGAAAATTATTTATTAAAGGAAATAGAAAAATAGAATTCGAAGGCAACGATCGTATTTGCTTATGTAAGACACAGGAGAGTTCGAAAGGGAGGTAATTTTCCGTTTCGATTTAAACAAGATGGTTGCAATTTTTCACCTGCTAACACAATTAAAGTCTTTTTTTAATAATTCAGTAATATTCAGGTAATTTCGACTGCATAATTTGGAAGCTAACATTGTAATTTAGTAGAATTGACAAAAAAAATCAGTAGAAACCATTGTTTTTTATCTGAATATTCCATTTATTGACTACAAAATTTGGTGCTGATAGTGTAGAAGCACCAAAAAATTCAATTAACTTGTCTTTAATAAATTGTCTTCAAAAGTCTTTCTTTTCAGTCTTCTTCCTTCAATATCTTCTTTTAAATAAATCACTTCTGACTAAATTTGTGCAAGCCCTTTCTAGTCTCACACAAAAACATGCATTCACATCTCAAGCCACTGTTCTTGTCATGCACATACGCGCACACAAACATACGCGCGCACATACATACACTCACATTCACGTGCATACACACACACACTAACGTACACACTAACGTACACACACATGGACAACGTCACTTCCCTTTAAAGGAAATCCACACATGCGCAAAAGACCACCGGAAACAACTACAAAAGCAAGAGACCTGAGCTGTTTTTTTTTTTTACACAGGCATCACCACATTATCAAGGCCAAGAGAAAGAGGCCACTTAAGGATAAGGGTCAAAGAGTGTACAGTAGAAATTGGACAATATAGTAATCATTAATAATGAAAATTTGGTAAATTTGATAACTTATATGGAACGGCTCATCAAGAACTTATTTACATTAGACTTGAAAACAACCATATTGTAGTCAGCAGGAAAGCAGGAAAGCAGAAGACAATTCCACAGGTGTGCAGTTCTAAGAAAGAAGATTTGTTCATGGAATCTACGTTTAGGTTTAGGCACAGATAAAGAGTGGGGGGAATTATTGATAGTGTTTACAGCTAGACGAGTGTTTCTTGTGAAAGTTTGGCGAGGGGGGACCATAGACTGAAGCTCAGTCGAACACTTTCCATGAAAATAACGATACATCAGAGACAAACTCGCAACTTCTCTTCTATGAGATAGAGGTTGCAGGGAAGAGAAAAGGACATCTCCTACGAGGCTACGAAGTCTATTTTGAACTCTATCAAGGCAGGACAAGTCCTTTCTAGCAGCTCCTGCCCAGATGTGGCAACAGTATTCCATTCTTGGACGTACCTGGCTCTTATATAGATAGAGAATTGCATCAGCAGTGAGATATCTACCGGATCGATAGAAAGATCCCACCATTTTTCCAGCGGCCTTCACAACAGATTTGATGTACGTGTTCCATTTAAGATCAGGAGTAATGGTCAAGCCCAGAAGCTTGTCAAAACTTGAGGCCTCCTGAAGACGAGAGCCATTCATTTCAATTGATGCCAGATGTGGATCAGAATGTTGATAATGTAAAGAGAGAAGCTTGGTTTTTAGATGCATTAAAAGTAACCAGCCACTCCTTTCCCCATTGTACTACGTGCTCAAGATCAGAGGAGAGAGAATCGGAGAGAACTTGGTCGTTTACTGTCTTAGATGTGCTACCATAAATGGTAGTGTCGTCAGCATAAATGTCTACAAATGATGTAAGGATGTGATTTGGAAGATCATTAATGTAGATCAGGAAAAGAGTTTGGCCCAGGATGGACCCCTGAGGGACACCAACATTAATACTGTGAGCTTCTGATTTTTGCTCCTCAACTACTACTCTTATGAACCTATCAGAAAGAAATGATTTAATAATTGAGAAGACATTTCCAGCTATACCATAGCTAGCGATCTTATGAAGTAAACCTTTATGTTTCCTTCTTTTTGATTCAGCTCCCGACCTGGGCGGTCGACAGACCAATTGCTCCCTGCGGGGTGCGCGCCCGCGTGTCTCACATCACCTGCTACTATGTGTGTGGCAAGAGCCAACAGACAGTACGTACACCTTACACACTTTCTATCTCCATGGCCTGGATTGACTTTCTCGCTCTCTCTCTTTCTCTCTCTCTCTCTCTCTCTCTCTCTCTCTACAACAATAGACTTTCCTTCTCGCCAGCTAACAGCGAGAGACACACGCCAAACTAAACACATGCTGTACCTTTTCTTTTATTTGTTTCTTCATGAAATAAATTCTAGTTCGTTTATTTCAATAAACGCGTTGTTCGTTCCTTTCTCAATTCAATTCATTTTTCCTATTTTGTACGACTGGGGGATATATAAAATATATCCACCAGTCCATTACAAATTGGTGACCCGAGCGTGAGATGAACACGCATTTCCTTCTATACCACAAGCCCCGCAACAGACTGGCAACCGACTGACGTGAAACAAACACACATGGTGACCCTATTTTTTTTAAAATGAATTGTTTTGAGCGAGACGCACGTTTTATTTGATAAACAAAAAAACGAATTTTTCAACAAAGAAAAACAAGTAAACTACTACTGACAAGAATCTCAACAAGCAACAATGGCATTGACCCCCCCCCCCCTTTTTCCTCTTCGCGCTAAGGGACCTCGTTTTTCCAGAACTCTTTTTCCTTTTCAAACAACCGGCACATCACCCTGTTATTTGACTAAAAACAAGCAATGTTGGGTATACAGATGGCGAGGAAAAAGAGAATTTCTCCAGCAGCGGATGAACAACAATGACGAAACCCCTCGTCAGACTCGGCTAAGATAAATAAACACGGAGCTGTCGACTTCATACTGAATATAAAGAAAAATTCGAGCGCGACAAATATTTTTCACCGTTTCCTGATATTACCTTGCAACAAATGCGAGGAGCAAAATCACATAGGCCTATACACATTCTCTCCCGATGCAACAACAAAGAAACAATTACAGGACATCCCTATCAGCACATAGGAAGAAGTTGAATCAACAATACGAGTTGAGATGCACCACGCACACTGATAAACTCACAACTGGAAGTTTCGTTGACAGCCGGCAACTGGACACTCACCGTTCAACATGAACGAATGCACAACAAGCGCCCATACAGACAGTGTACACACACTACCACAGACTCATTTGTGAAGACTCATGTCAACACGAACAAAATTTTCCTTCCAAACGAACAATTCACTTCACTGTCCAAGCAACTCGTTGCACATGTCAGTACACAAAAAAAACAAAAAAACAAATGTCAGTCTAAAAAAAAGCAAGCGCCTTTTCCATGTGTAAGTAAATACTTTTTTATGAACACATTCCGTTTTTGAAACAAGCAAAAAAAAAAAAGTGGTAATAGGCAGGTAGGCTCAAACCCGTACCGCAAAGGATGAAAAGAACATAAAAAAAAACGTGACGTGTTTGCTGTTGTGCCCATCGCCAAACTGGAAGTGATGCAGGTTTAAATTAAGGCTAGATAATCGAAAAGAGGGGATGACTTTCAAAAATATCAGCAAAAAAAGCGACCCCTCCCTGTAGAAAACTGGCCAAGTGAGGATGAAGGAATTAATGTTTTTGTCCAATTTTTCGATATTTGTCGTCTGAAGAGTCGAGCTTCAAAATGATACTGATTTCGTGAAAATCTGTCGCCTCTGTCGAAAGTTTTAGGCAGAGATACATACATACATACATACATACATTTAAACAAACAGGCAACTGAAGAGATGTTTTAATGCATCTATAGTACTAGTCGATGTCAGATGTTTACACTTAAGCACTTCCGGCCATTTTGTAAAGCTGTCAACAACCACTAAAAAGTAATGTCCATTCAACGGACCTGCATAGTCAATGTGTAACTGCATCCATGGTGCATCCGTCTTTGGCCACGGTTGTATCTGTACAGGTGGTGCCTTTGCTGGCACCCTCGACACTCTCTTACCATTTTCTTGATGTTCCGATCCATATTAGGCCAATATGTATATCCGCGCATCAAGGCCTTCATTCTGGACATGCCTGGATGATGGCTATGGAATTCTTTTAGCATTCTCTTTTGCAGTGTGGTCGGTATGACGACTCTGTCTGCATACAATAAAATCTGTGAGCAAATCGAAAATGGCAGCATTTTGGAGTCTTTCTTTGACTTGTCATTTAGCTGCACCTGATTTTTCGTTCTTACAATGAATTCATCTGTTTCTGCTGCCTTATTGATGTCGTCCAGAGTCACTGGTAACTCTCGAATCGTGTTGTACAGCAGTCCAGAGAGTTCTTTTTCCTCTCTTAATGCAACTATCACTGTGTCCTCTAAAGGTTCTGCACACTTTTGAATCAATCTGGACAGTCCATCTGCATGTCCAATATTTTTGGATGAAATGTACTCCATTTTAAAATTATAATTCAACAGAATTATGCCCCATCGTTTGCATTGTTTGCAGTGTGAGTGGGTATGCCTTTTTTAGATCCAAAAATAGTCAACAAGGACCCGTGGTCAGTCTACAACGTAAAAATCCTGCCCAAAATAAATCTATGGAATTTTTTTATTGCAAAAATTATTGCTAAACTTTCTTTTTCAATTTGAGAATAGTTTCAGGCAAAAGTGATCTGGAAGCATGAACTATTGGCTTCGTTGACCGTCTTCCAGTCTATGGAGAAGTACTGCTCCTATACCATAATCACTTGCATCTGATGCCACAATCAATTCCTTCTGTGGATCGAAGTGTGCCAGTGCTAAATCAGATAGCAGGCATTTCTTAATCTCTTCAAATGCACTTTGGCACTCCTTTGACCAAATCCACTTTCGTCCTTTTTTTAATAATTCGTTCAATGGTGCTCTCAACTTATGCATTTTTGGGATATAGATAGCATAATGTTGTGCTAAACCCAAAAAAGATTGTAACTGGGCAACATTGCTAGGTACTGGCATCCTCTCAATGGCTTCTGTTCTCTGAGAATCCGGTCTTCTGCCTTAGCTATCAATGATTTGACACAGATATTTTATCTGTTTTAAAAAAATTCACATTTTTCGGCACTCAATTTGAAACCAAATTCCTAAATTCTTTGGAAAAGTTTTGATATGCTCCTTATGTTCCTGCACATTTCTGTGGCCCACCTCTCTTGGGACGTCAAGCAAGGACCCCTGATTGTCTTCGAAAACTTCGGCTCGTGATGTCTGGTTCCATGAGGCAGTCACATCAGATTCCTGGTATGCTGAAAACGAATAGCAAAGCTCACGCAGGCAAGAAAGAAAAACAGACACCTGAAATTCTATTCTACTAGAGTTAATTTCACAAAAATATTTACATACAGTCTTTTTACAATATATTATTTCAGTTCTTAGCACATTTTTCAAAGTCTCAAATCTCTCTTCTCTTTCGAGACGGCACTCAGGTGGGTTGGAGGAGGGGGTGCTGGTCATGTCTTCAGGGAACAGTGTTGTTATTTCGAGATTTTGCGTCAATTTGCCTGGAATCTGACTAATTTCGCACAACACTAGCATTATATAGTGGGGTGTGTATGCCAATCAAATTACGCCATGCATTTGGGGAACCCCCAAATTTTACAGGTGTGCAATTCAGCCATATCACTAGCTTTGCAGTCTGGGACCAAAATCAACATTTAATTCTCATAACCTCAAAGGTCAAACCCCGTCATTCAGAACCCTTGGTACTGAGTTCGCCAGGCCAGACAATGTCAACGCCATTGTTCTAATATTTCGTGCCGTCCATTTTTCGAATAACAAATATATCTCTGATTTTCAAACAATAAAGCAAAATATATCTATTTTGACAATGAATTAAAATATATATCAATTTCAAGTTTTGGAATATCCGCTGTCGCCCAGGATCTATGAAAGTAATCTTAGCATAGTTATGCGGTCTCCTTCAGGTCCCTGGGAAGTTTGAACCTCCCGAATAGGGAGCAAAACGCTGCCTTAGGTCAATTAGGTCACATTTCTACTCTTTACAAGAATGTCATCCAAATATGTGATTGCAAAACCTAAATCGGCAAGCATTGTGTCCATTATTTGCTGAAATAACGCTGGAGCTACTTTCAAACCAAAAGGGAGTCTTTTGAGTCTGAAGAATCCTAAATGGGTATTGATACACAAATACTTCGAACATTCTTCACTGACTTTTACCTGAAGGTAAGCCTCAGATAAATCAATTTTGAAGAAAATTTTCCTTCCATTCAGCTTTGTAAAAATGTCTTCAGGAGATGGAAGTGGATAGCTATGATCCATAAGACAGTCATTGAGGCCTGTAAAAAAATCGGCACATACCCGAATCCTCTTATTTTCTTCTTTTTTTTTTTTTTGCGCTCACTTTTTTTCTTTTTTTTTTTTACTGAGTTCGCATCTCGTCTCCGTCGCCAATTTGATATGTCCTAAGGTGGCCTATTATTTGGACAATTGAAGATAAAGTATTCCGTGAAAGGAATAAATAAATATACACTGTGGTTTGAATACTGAAAGAGAAGTTTATTTACATATTTACATAGAGACAAATACAGTGTGTTAATGTTCAGGGGGAAGTCTCTGTTTTACAAGGGTCCGGTGAAATCCGGTGACTCGGTTCCTTATGTAGAATGTTCTGGGTTGGTTACCTATCTCCATATAACAGATTTATATTATAGATTACTACCCCTCTCATTTACCCTTATACGTTGTACCTATTCTTAATTACTATTTATCATATTATTATATATTTATCATATTATTATATATTTATCATATTATTATATATTTATCAAGTTCATTTAAATCCTCAACTTAACATTCACAGGCGACATGAATTGACACAAATACATTGAAGATATTGCCAAGACCACTGCAAAGAAGATTAACTCTCTTTACCATGCTAGAAAATTACTTGCACCTGAGAATATCCTATATCTCTACAAAACCACCATTTGCCCATGCCTGGAGTATTGTTGGCTGTATTGTTGAGCTGGTGTATCTGCTACTAGTCTCTCTCTCTTTTAGACAGAACCTAAAAGTAGGCTGCAACCTAATGAGGCCTGAACTATCAACTAAACTCCAACCAAAATGTTGCATCCCTTTGCCTGTTTTGCAAGTATTTTAATAGAATGTGCTCTGACGAACTTGTAACACTTGTACCTCCTTGACGTAAATATGCTCGACAAACCAAACAAACAGCAAAGTCCATCCCCTACTGTTAAAATAGACTTCGTAGCCTCGTAGGAGATGTCCTTTTCTCTTCCTTGCAACCTCTATCTCACAGAAGAGATGTTGCGAGTTTGTCTCTGATGTATCGTTATTTTCATGGAAAGTGTTCGACTGAGCTTCAATCTATGGTCCCCCCTCGCCAAACTTTCACAAGAAACACTCGTCTAGCTGTAAACACTATCAAAATTTCCCCCCACTCTTTATCTGTGCCTAAAACTAAACGTAGATTCCATGAACAAAGCTTTTTTATTAGAACTGCACGCCTGTGGAATTGTCTTCCATTTTCCTGCTTTCCGGCTGACTACAATATGGTTGTCTTCAAGTCTAACGTAAATAAGTTCTTGATGAGCCGTTCCATATAAGTTATCAAATTTACCAAATTTTCATTACTAATGATTATTATATTGTCCAATTTCTACTGTACACTCTTTAACCCTTATCCTTGAGTGGCCTCTTGGCCTTGATAATGAGTTGATATCTATGAAAAAAAAAAAAAAGAAAAAGTCCAATGTGAACAAGTTCTAATTGAATCGTCGCCCTAAGTAATCCAAGTTACAAAATTCCCACTGTTTACTATGCTAAAATCACAATGACTAATGTATACCTATTAACCCTTATCCTCGAGTGGCCTCTGGGCCTTGATAAGTGGTGACACCCTTGTAAAAAAAAAAAAAAAAAAAAAAAAACTCTGATAAAGGAAGTAAGAGTTATTGCTTTTATATAGATAAAAAGAAAAGGACTAGAGAGTTCCACGGAGAATGGATAAGATGGCGCCTGCGCTAACAAGTATATATCGTGCTGTAAATATAATTTGTGTTTCGACTGTAATAAATAGTATTTAACCTAAAATGAGCTTGTTTATTTTTCATGATTCTGTGCGAGCCTTTCCCAGTCTCACACAAACACACATTCACATTTCAAGCTATATTACTTGTCGCATACATACGCGCACACAAACGTACGCGCCCACGCCAACACACGTACATATATTCACGTTCGCATACTACATACACTCACATTCACGTGTATATACACACATGCTAACGTACACACACGTACTCACACACGTGTGGCTGTATTGTTGAGCTGGTACATCTGCTACGCACATATGGACAACGTCACTTCCGCTTTCAAAGGAAATACACATATGCGCAAAAGACCACCGGAAACGAGTATAAAAGAGAGAGCAACAAGCGGCTCCTTCTTTTCAGCCCAGCTTTTGTGCTGGTCGGTCTACGGACAGACCGCGTGCGTCACGTCCACTTACTACTATCTGGGGACAAAAAGCTAACAGACCGTATGTACCTATTCTCACTCTTTCTCTTTCTATCTACTACTGGTCCCTGAGAACACCTTCGCGTAGCTGACTGCTAACTGACGTCAACTCTCCATTCTTTGTCTTTGTCTTTGTCTACACGCTGGACTATCATTCTCATTTTCACTACGATACTCCTTTCTCTTCCCACGCGCGAACAAACGATAGTGACCCGAACTTGAGATGAACACACATTTCCTTTTTCTTTCTACAACACCAGTCCCGCTACGAACATTGGTTACACACGCGCGGACATGAACACATGTTATATCTGAAACATTCTTTCAACAGTAAATAAACAACGTTTATCTTATCCATCAATTGAGTCTTTGTTTCCTTCAATTCCATTCGTTTCATTATTTTGTTGTAGCGAGCTAGGGTATTATATCCTGGTCCGCAACAATTCCGACAACCCATTTTCCAGACACAATACCTTTACTGTAGAGATTCCTAGATGCTGGAAATTCTACTTTAATAGTTTCTCCCCTCAAACTGCTAGACTTTGGATTTCTTATTGGTTCCCTGCTTCCCTAACTACTAACATGCAGAAGTTCAAGTTTAATGTGAACAGACATCGCACTGCTCAACTCCCTACATAGTATCTCTCTCTGTAAATTTTGTCCATAATAATAGTCCCTTACATCCAAGTGGCACTGTGCTTTGTTTGGGGTGAATAACAGTAAATAAATAAATAAATAAATTAGCACTATTAAGTCCATCCCCTTTTCTGACATCCATAACTCTAAAGTCCAGTGAGGTAAAAAAATTTAAAAAAGATAAATAAATAAAATAAAATAAAATAAATTTAAGTATTTATTTTTTAGTTTTGATCCACACATAGCCATTATGCAAAAGATTGTCACCGTACCCTAAACTACTAGTATACAACCTATCTGGAAAATGTCATACACAAAGACTAGGTCGTTGGTCCATAATAGAAAATTAGATCCGACACTAGGAAATTTATCCCTCCTCTAAATAAAAACGCACTTCTCCCATTGCAACAAAAGACAATTCCCTAATTTTTTGTGTGTGTGTGTGTGTGTGTGTGTGTGTGTGTGAAAGGTACTCCTACTCCACTGTTTCCTAAAATTTCTAATATTTTTTAATGAAAAAACTTAGGTAACTAAGTGAGGCAGTCTACCTTTCGTAAAACAGCTAAGTGAGACAGGCCCAACCTCGTGTTACGGCAGCTAGCTCTCATATTTTCTCGCATGCTCTCGCGTGACTCGGATTTCCCGCCATTTCACCACGTGTGAAGGCAGGTTCTTGTTTTCTTCTGTCGCCTTCTTTTATCGCTTCCTTCTTTCCTTCTCCATTTTTATAACAACCGTTATTAAACAATTACCCTGGTGTTTTCCTTTTTTTTTTAATCAAACTTTCATTGGATACTAAACCTCGACATAATCATTGTGAAATTTGTGGAGAATAAGATTGTTTTGAAATAAGAAAGGAAAAAAAAAAAAAACTTGGACCGAAAACTTTAATTCCTTCTCTTTTTCCCTCTCCTTAACTTCCACAAAAGAAAAAAAAAAAGGCATACAGAGGCAGAAGAAGAAGAATAAACTCCATCAATCATGTGGATCCAAGTACGGACATTTGACGGCAAAAAGACTGTCAAAATCGAAGACTTGTCCAAACTGACCAAAGTTGAAGAGTTAAGAGATCGAATCGAAGAAAAATTCGATGCCGACCCTGACCGGCAACAACTGTTTTATCGCGGTAAACTTGTAAGTATTTTTTTTATATCCTTTTGATTTACTTTTAAATAGTCTCCATGTCGATAATAATAATATTAATTATTATTAATATGTACTTCTACAAAATTTGAGCGAAATTATTATTTTTTTGGTACTAGTGCAGAGAGTGCCGGACGTAAATAATAACGTTATTATTTAAAAAGCCATTCTTAACATAGGGAGGGGAGGGTGTTTTGTACCTATTTTATACTTCAACCTTACAATTGAATAAAAAATATATTAAACTTGGACGATTTTTAAAAAAATAGCGCGGATCACTCTCTGCACTAGCACTATTTTTTTTTTTTTTTTTTTAACCCCAATCTAAGTTTACTTGGGGGGGGGGGGAAAAAGATCATCACAGTATCATAAACTCATTTGGTTCAAATTTTGTAGAAGCACCAAAAATAATGACCATTTCTCGTGCTTTACTACTTTGCTTTACTCACCTCTGTATGACTTATGACAATTTTTTTTTTTTTTTTTTTACTATTGATCGATTGTTTATTGAAGTAAAAAAAGAAGAAAAACCCGTAAATTTACTAAAATTTAACTTATTAAAAATCTAATTCAAATTTAATACAATTGCGAAATTAAATCTACCAGAATGCATTTTAGCTTCTTTGTAAACATGGTTGATTCTTTGTTCATATTTACGAAAAAGTCTGACTTGACGTTTCTAATTTTGAAAGGAATAAAGTAGTACGGGCCCTGCTGACATCCTAATGTTATTTAGAAACACATTCTTAACATGTGGCGGCTGGCGGGATGCTTTAACTATTTTGTACTTTCATCTAAACAAAGATGCCGTAAAAAAATGAATTAACTTGAAAATCCTATCTTGCAGGATCCGTAAACTGCACAAATATCAATCTTATATTTTGACTTAATTAAAGAGTCATAATTAAATTTTATTTTTAAACAATTTAAAAAAATATGAAATAAAAAAAAAAGTACAAATATTCTCTGCTAAACGACCTGTAAACGTAGTTACTAGTTATAATTTATCATTTCAATGTATAATTGTATTATACGAATCAGTTACCGGTTGTTTTATTTGTTTTTTTGTTTGCCCCTCTTTTTAGTTTTCACCCATCACCCCATTCTGTTTCCCGTTTTTTTTTTTCTATTTTTTTATTTCACATCTGCACTCTTACAATCCTTAACCCACTTGTTGTTGTTTTTATGGCGCGAAATGATCCTTTCTTCTTTGCTTCCGCCAATTTGGATCTCACAAGCATCAAGTAATGTTTTTAAACAAAAACAAAATAAAACAACTTTAATCTAAATTCGTTTGAGATTTGGTAATTTCTATTTTTGTTTTGATTTTAACGATCGATCACAAAAATTACAATGAAGATTTCATTGTTTACTTTGCACAATTTTTTTTTTTTTTTTTTTTCAAATTTTTTTCTTTTGAAAAAAAAAATGAAACCACTTCATGACAACTGAGGAAGCGGAACTTAAACAAGTTAGATTATTTAAAAAAAAAAAAAATTATTTCCCCATTTTAATTACGCTAAATGTCAAAATAAAATATGAAAAAAAGTTAGCGATATTGAATTTTCTCTCTGACATTTCCGTATTTAGAATTTGTGGCCGTGGGTAGCAATCAGTGAACTGTTTCTCCTGTACCAAAACAATTTACTTTTTAAACTTTTAAACCGATATAAATAATCGCGCACTAAAAATAAAGAAAAATAATTGGTAAAACTATACAAACACCGTGACAGCGAATTAACCCTAACCCCTAACCCTAACCCTAACACTAACCCTAAACCCTAACCCTAACGCTGTCACGGTGTTTGTATAATAATACCAAATAATTAGGGTGGTTAAAGATAGTCGACAGATCGATTTTAAATATGTGGTTTCAAGACAAAACAGTACTTATGTAGAAAATAGTAATATATCCAAAATTTACAAAAATGCATGGAGTAGAACTGTGTTTTTACAGCGGCGAAAAGTGAGATAGTCGCAATCTTCAAGGTGTTCACATCGCAATCTTCTAGGGAAAATGCCATAATCCACAATTTTTCGTAAAAATTACATATCCGAATGTATATCACGTTTATATATATATCTGATGAGTTAACAATGTTTTGTATAATTGTTTTAGTTTTAAATCATTTTTCCAAACTTCATGTATTTAAGTTAGCTCGCCGCCATTTCTCTTGTTCGCATCTAGTGATAAACTGATTTTCGAACCGATTAAACGTTTTAAAAGGGAGTGAAACCACTAAAAACTTTTCCAGATAAGTAGAAGAGTAACTTGCTTTTGATAACAAATTTATTTGATATATATTTTTTTATTTTTTGACCACTTTTTCATACTCTGTGTGTTGTAATACAACACCCCTATTTTTTTTTTATTTGGGAGTTACCACTTCAAGGCCCTCGGGCCACTCGAGGATAAGGGTTAATGAATGTAAGGTGGTAGTGTAGTGTAGTAATCGTTAATGGTGTAAATTGGGTAGAATTTATTTATGAGCACGGCTCAACAAGAACTTGTTTACATTGGATTTGAATGCTACCATGTTGTATTGAACTGGGAAGCAGGACAGCAGAACAGTGTTCCAAGTTCCACAGATGGGCAGTTCTGGGAAAGAAGTTTTTTTCATGGAATCTGCGTTTAGATTTAGGTACAGATAGTGGGGTAATCGTTTATAGTGGTTGTAGTTAGTTGAGTGTTTTTTTGTGAAAGTTTTGGCGAAGAGGGCCATAGATTGGAGTTCAGTCGAGCACTTACTATGAAAATAACGACAGAAGCAGAGACAGGTTCGCGACGTCTTTTCTGTAAGAAAGCGGTTGCAGTGAAGAGAAAATAGCATCACGTAGGTTTCGAAGCCGGTTTTATCAAGGCTGGATAGGGTACACAGCAACTCCTACCCAGCTGTGGCACAACGCCACAACGGTACTTCATTTTAGTGTGTATTTGCGTGGCTATGACGATGGTCACGGTATTTGGCTCTTATACAGATAGAGGATTGCATTTTTCCACTTTTTCTCGAACTAACTTTAATATAATTTTTTTTTTTTTTTTTACGACCAGCCAGCGTAGTATAAACACTCCTGACCTCTCAATCTTAAGTACGGCTTTTGGAATAAACACCCCCAATCTCGAAAGCCGTTCTTACCATGGGAGAGGTTAGGGGTGTTTATACTACACTGGAGTAGGTCGTAAAAAATACCATTATTTTGATTATATTGAAGTTTTTAGCTTTAGATGGCTACCATTGAAACATTATCTTAACTTCTAACAATTTGGTGCAATTGATAATTGATGTGATGATTGGGGTTATTGTGGCATCGTTTGGTTTATTGGGTTAAAGTGGCCCTGGTACACCTGTGTGAAATGGACCATAGATGATTATCCCTATTTTTCCCAACTTAATTGTTCCTGGAGTTTCGACTGCATCCGGCATTATCTTTCTGATTCACAGGTCTCTAGATACAGGAAAGCCTTCTACACTAATAGTTTCTTTAGACTGCTAGACTTTAGGATTCTCTCTCTATTTCCTGTTTCCCTGACTGTATTGACACATAGAAGTTTAAATGTAAGGTGAACAAATATCTTGCTACTCGGCTCCCCACAACCCTTTAGACATGATCCCAAATAGTAGCCCTTTACTTCCCAGAGGCAATACGACTTGTTTAATGTTAAAAAGTTTTAAAAACGAAAAAAGGATAATTGTCAAAGGATGAGGAACACTATGGGTGTAGTAACATACATCAATTGTATGAAGTGCATTAGATTTATTATGAGGCAACGACCATGTGATCCCTACAGCCACCTACTTTGAAAATGCTGCTCTCAAACCTGACATAGTTATATGGAATAAGTCAGAGAGAGTGGCAACCTTGGTTGAAGTGAGTGTCCCTAATGATGCTCTGAACAGAGCTGAAAGGGAGAAACAGACAAAATATCAAGGTCTCATGTATATGAAAAGAAACTGGAATCTTAGGGAGATATCAATCATACCAGTTATTATAGGTGCCACAGGGCTTATGAAGAAGAACCTGGGGTCCTACCTAACTAATATTCCTGGTGAACCAAGTGCAAAAGAGATCCAGACAATTGCACTTAAGGGAACAATCAGGTTACTAAAAAGAGCGCTCGGCTGGTTTTAATAAAAAGCGGGGCAATGTTGGCAGCTGGTTTGGCTGCCCCATACCCAACATTACAATCTTCAAAGGAAGAAAATTGTAATAAAAAAACCAACAAAAAAAAACTAGAAAAGGCATTAAATTTGCCAATACATTATTGCTCAAGTCGGTGATCTGAGTTTTATTTCTGTCTAAAAACAAGTCCGATTTCATTTCCATACAGCATCACATTGCATACGCATACCTGATAGACTTGTTGCCAATAGTAGCAGTGACAGACTTTATTATTCTAATTCTGGTGGAACTTGCAGCTGGTCCAGTATTATCGTATTCAGTTTAAGGTCTGTTTTACATGCTGGCGTGTGTTGGACATGATCAGATCTTTATTTATCTCGCTTTCTCAAGTCCATTCTTATCAATATTTCCTGTTTTCCTTGGCTTTCTTCTGTGAACTGAACCTGCTAACTCAACTGTTCTGCATCTACTAACCAAAGAACTTTAAGCAATTCTTTTAACATGACCATACCATCTAAATCTTCCTATATTGCCCAGGAACCTGACTTTTAAGACTCGCGTTACACAGCCATCATATCATTCTCACATCATTTCTCCCCATGCAACGCATGTCCTCAACTCTCACTGCTTAGGTTTCACTTCCATACATCATCACACTGCATACACATGCCTGATAAACTCTTCTCTTAGAAACGTTTAGGTTGTTAATGAGTTTCTTGAATTTACTCCATCCTCTTGTAATCCTTACAGTTACACTAGCACCTGATCCTCCCTGTACTCTAGTTGTACTGAGCAATCAGTTGATCATGTCAAGCCCCATTATATATAATCCACCCCAAACTTAACAAAATACTTATCTCCCACCTACTTAACATTATCTCCAGATATATAATGGCAGGAGATGGCTAAGTGTCAATTAATTGGTAAGACCAAAACGCTTCACAACTGCTTTTGGCTAAAACATTAATTTTAAATAATTTAGTCAACAGAAAGTGCTTGAGATTTTACTGACCAAAAGAGTATGTCATTCATGTTGGGAACATAAGCAAAGCGAATGGGTTTCCTCATTGTCATGTCCCAATTATCGACTCCAAGGGTATGATTGATGAAAATGAATAAATTATTTATGAAAAAACAAAATAAAAACTACTGCCTTTTAGGCGCTAAATACCAGAAAAGAAACTATTCAGATATCTCTTATCTCTCAAGCTCAGAAGACAAGAAAATAAATAGCGAAAAAGCCTTACCATCCATAAAAGAAAAACATTTTCCAAGATTCCTGATTATTGAATTACTAGGGAAAAAATAGAAAAAATACTAAACAGAAACACTCCTAAAACAATTTAAAAAAAAAATAAAAATAAACCTCTTAATAGTCACCAACCAGAAAGATGCCTAAAACTTACTTAAAATAGATAAGTTCCACGAATACAAATGCAGAGTCTTCAAAAACGGTCTTCTCGTGACGTTCTACGCATGCGTCAGATGACGTCATGACCTGATTTACTTTAAATAGTTGAAAAAAAAACTGACTAAATTTCATGTACGTTGCGTTAGGTCAGTTGATTAGCGTGTTGGTTCATTATCAAATGTTTTGGGTTCGAATCATGGTGTGAGATGTCTTTTTCTTTTCTTTTTTTTTCTTTTTTCGATTTTTTTAAAATTACATATTGAACCAGTGTTATTTAAGCCATTTTTCACGTAACGATCGTTTTTTTTTTTTTTTTTTTTTTTTTTTTTTACTTCGCTTATCCACCCCCGACCACACACCCAAAAACACTCGGGTACCCATCGATTTTTTTAAATTTTAATATCGAAACAGGCTTATTTAAGCCATTTTTCACGTGTTTGTTTTTCTGTTTTCATCGTTCGTTTTTGTGTTTTTTTTTTTTTTTTCTTCGATGTTTTGACTACCCCCCCTTAATTAAAACGTTTTCTTTTTTTTACTTCGCTTATAACAAACAAAACTGGTCATTGACGTTGTCGTCGTCGTTGTCGTAACGCTTGACGACTTCCAGACGCGCACCTGTCAATTTGGTTCAGTAACTCATTCTGGCTGGCCGATTTTATTTTCAAACTTCGCCTCAGGGCTTTGGGTTCGATCCTACCAAATTTGTTGTGAATGCTCTGCTTTACAGTTGTTGTAAAAATGGAACGGAAATTTAAATTTTGTTCCCCTTTAAATTTGATATATTTTTACATTACGTCTAACTCATCATTCACACATTCGTCATATCAACTTTTATAGGTTTTCGGGTATGCTAACAAGGTTAGGGGTGTCTATTCTGAAAGCCGTTCTTAACATGGGGAGGTTGGGGGTGTCTATTCCGGGAGCCGTTCTTAACATGGGTAGATTGGATTGTTTATTCGTTGTAAACGTATCCGACAATCTGTAAATGTTGACATTTCCAATGTGAACAGTAAGTTGGACTTATGTAAAAAAGTAGCAAAAAGATATACCAAACTGAATTTTTTTTTATTTTTTATTTTTTTATTTTTTTTTTTTTGTTTAAAAATGGAATCATTTCCCTTTCGTTAATAATTAAAAAAAAAAAAAATATTTCGTGTTTTATATATATATATAAAGTACAATTGTTGAATGTTATTCTTTTGATTATATTCGTTCGGGGGGGGGGCACAATTTAAAAAAAAAAGATTAAAACGGAGCGAAATTTAAGTTTCTGTTCCATTTTTTACAACAACCGTAAAACCGCGCATATTCTGCAAGTTTTATCATAAGTTATAATCACCTAGATCTACTTACGTTATATTAGAAACCGAGCGACCCATAAAAATCTGGTAGCTGAGTATCAAATCTGCTTAAAATATTGAGGGGGGGGGAATAGAACCTCTCCCATACATACTGGCAATAATTTGGTTTTGTCCTTCCCTTGGGAGATTGATTTACTGAACACTTATTGAAATTATTTAATTGTTGAATTTTTTGCATTTTGGTTAAATGTTAGTTTGCAATCGCTGATAGCCCACTCAAAAAATTGAACAAAAGACAAAATTAAAAAGAATGGTACTCATGCAGAATTTTTAATCGTTTAATTTCAACCATTCTCACTTCTCAGCCCGCTTAGCGTTGTGGTAACGTGTCACACTTTTTTTTCTTTTTTCCGTCTTCCCGAGCAACGCCGGGCACCCCCGCTAGTAAAATAATAAAACAATAAATAACGAACACTCTAGAAAACAAAAAAAACTCAAACAATAAACTCACAAAATAGTTTCCAAATATTAGAAGTTATGGAAACTGATAACAATACAGAAAATATATTTTTAAAAAAATAAATAAAATCGAAAAAGACAAGAAAATAATGAACAAAAACCGAAATCAATTTCCTAAGCTAAACCAAGATCTACTTCCAGACTCAGAGAAAGAAAAGAAAAATCTCAACAAGACACTCAACCAAACACGAAAACTCTACCTCCAAAGAGATGCAGGTAGATTTTAAAAAAATCTAATCGTGCAAACAACCATGGGACAAAAAATAATCCAATGGAACTGTTGCGATTTGAAATAAATATGAACTGCTACTAACGCTAGATCAAGATCAAAGTGTAGTATCTGTTCTTCAGATGCTGCACTTCTATTTCTTGTTCTCTTTCGGTGGAGGAGCAGTCCTTCACGACTGAGACAATTTTTTTATTATTTTTGTATTTTTTTCCACGTTAAAAAACGACCCTGGTGTCTAACACTGACCCGTGGGGAGGCATTGTAAATAGGTACTGACACTAGAACACTCAACAATAATTTGCCTTCAAGAAACCTTGAAACAAGAAGACATCAATATTAAGAACTACCAAATACTTAATTACACTTATAACACATAATTCTAGTCAGAAACGATATACTTCACAGTAAAATGAATAACAATCAACATCCAAGCAATTAACGCCACTTTATATAAAACAATGACTGTATGTTGTCTGTATATCCGACCAAATAATGACATAGATAAAAATGATTTGAAAGAATGATTGACCAATTACCTAAACCTTTTATCTTATTAGGGGATTTCAGTATTCATAAGCTTCTGTGGGGATGTAAACACACTAATAAAAAGGGCAAGATGTTGGAAGAGTTTATTAATGAAAATGATATATGCTACCTTAATGATGGTGCACCTACACACTTCAACCCAACTAGCGGAAACCACTCGGCCATTGACCTAAGCTTATGTTACCCATCAATACATATGGACTTTAACGGGAAAGTATATGACGACACTTGTGGCAGCGATCATTTTTCAATACTGATAGAAACCCCAAAATCCAACAGTGAAAAACCTTCCCGATGGAAACGAAATAAGGCAAATTGGCAAATATTTAAAGAAAAATGTAGGAATAGGTTGAACCACACTGAAACAAACGACTCAGAATATTTCACAGAAACACTAATCGAAATAAAAAACGAATGCATCCCTAAAACCTCAGTACCTAACAGACTTTGCAGACCCTGGTTTGATGACAAATGTCGGGAAGTCGTCAAATTGCGAAAAGCGGCTTTAAAGAAATTTAAAAAAAAAACAACTCACAACTTCAAATCTGATGGAATACAAGCTAAACAGAGCTAAAGCTTGTAGGGTAATTAAGGCAACTAAAAAAGAATGCTGCAAAAACTGTCAGCAAATTGAATTCCTCCTCAGAATAGAGCCATATGGGAGATGATTTGAAAAATTGCAGGTAAACATCAATCAACAATTAGACACCTTAAAAATAACTCCAGAGTAACCGATAAAAAAAACATATAGCAAAATTACTAGCTAAAACCTTTTCCTAAAATTCAATCAAAACTATAACACAACATTTCTGACAATTAAATTCATTCAATCAAAACCATAACACAAAATTTATGACAATTAAACAAAATGCTAAACAACTAAATTTTGAATCAAAAAACCTAGACGATTACATTAACTTGATTAAAAATTCTATTAAAAGACCCACAACACAGCTGTAGGACCAGATGAAATCCATTACAAAATCTTGCAGTAACTCTCTACAGAATCACTAAAGTTAATACTAAAAACTTGTAACAAATTACAAACAGAAGGTGAATTCCTGAACTTATGGAGGCAAACCACAATAATAGCAATCCAGAAACCAGGAAAAGACAATTTGAGCCTGCAAAACTATAGACGGATTTCATTAACCAGCTGTTTGTGTAAAATAATAGAGAGAATGATAGATGACAGATCGGTTTGATATCTTGAATCCAACAACTTTATCTCCAGTTATACAATATGGATTCCATAATAAAAAAAAGTACAACCGATCACTTAATCCGACTGGAAACAGCTATAAGGGAAGCATTTATCAGGAATGAGCGCCTATCAGCAATGTTTCGATCTAGAGAAGGCTTACGACTCTACATGGAATTATAGAATAATGAGACACTTGCATAACCTTAATTTAAAAGGTAAACTCCCACAAAGAACTTGTTTACATTAGATCTGAAGGCTACTATGTTGTATTTGACCAGGAAGCAGGCTAGTGAACAGTATTCCACAGGCGGGCAGTTCTGAGAAATAAGCTTTGTTCATGGGATTTGCGTTTAGATTCAGGCACAGTGGGGGAAATCGCATATAGTGGTTGTAGCTAGTCAGGCGTTTTTGTGTGTTAAGCACTTGCCATGAAAATAACGATAGAGCAGAGACAGGCTCACAACGTCTCTTCTGCGGAAAAGAGGTTGCAGGGAAGAGAAAAGGGTATCACCTACTAGGTTTCGAAGCTGGTTTTAAACTCTATCAAGACTGGATAGGGTGCGCCAAGCAGCTCCTGTCCAGATGTGGCAACAGTACTCCATTTTAAGGCGTATCTGGCTTTTATACAGATAAGGTTAGTGAGAAAGGAAAACGCATGCACAGGAAATGAGTTTTTTCACCCAAAATCTCCAGTCCTTGGTGTTCAATGACCACTATTGAACTTGGAAATGTAACCACCACCCAGGGCATATTTAAAGCTGCTAACTTTTGCAAGTGGTTTTATTCATTTAATTCCCAACACTCCGTCAGGTTTGATTCCCCCCACCCACCCACCCACCAAGAATAGGTGTGGGGGGGGGGCGTTAAAAAATTGCTATAAAAACTGGCCCAAGCATCTGCAAATGTGGAGAGGAGGATCGTGTAATGCAACACTGCTTTGTTTGCCCTGTTGCCCAATCATGGCAGCTTCAAAGATATATCAGAATACAAAAGGGGCTCCAAAGACACAGCAATTTTAATTTTTGTGATGGGATATTGCTTGAGAATGTGTCACTATCAACTGTCCCCCTCCCCCAATCCATAGTAGTTACCTAAATTCAAAATTAAGGTGGAGGCCTTATAAGCAAGGAAATTTACTGGTTTTTTAATAATAAATAAATAATAAACTGTTGCACTATAATGAGGTATGATCCTACAAAGTCGAGCGATTCTATTTATAAACGATGCTGTTAGGAACTGATGAATCGAATTAATTCACGTTCTGCTACCAACCAATCAGAAACCAGAATTGCTCCATAAATATTAAACCTTTCTGTGTTAACTTCGCATATGTTTTTTTTTCGTCTCAACACGGGAAGAATCTTTTGTCCTGTGGATTCCAACTCGAGAATTGTCTACTGCGAACCAGTCACGTCCAGGACTTGTGTAGAACAACTAACCATTGGAAACTGTTCTGAAATTAAACATGGCTTACACTTCTAGAGATTATTGGCCCAGCATGTGTCTTTATTTCGATGGATCCGAATCAAAATTCGAATTGTGGCGAGTGAAATTTTTAGAATATTTACGAATTCAAAAGTTAAACAAAGTAATTCAGGCACAACCTGAAAACAGAAACGACCTCGACTTCATGGAAAAGAACGCAACTGTCTTTGCGGAATTAATACAGTGCTTAGATGATTGAAGTCTATCACTGGTAATGAGAGAAGCCCTGGATGATGACTGCAAAGCATTGAACATATTGAGAGAGCATTATTTATTGAAAGGAAAACCCAAAATTATTTCTTTATATACTGAACTGACCTCTCTAAAACGAATGGAAGCCGAAACCATTACAGATTATATTATAAGAGCAGAAAAAACTGCAAATTTAAAAAAAAAATGTCTGAAGTTATTAGCAACAGTCTGTTAATTTCCATGGTCCTCAAGGGATTACCGAGTGATTTCAAGCCATTTACCACCATGATAACCCAGAAAAAAAAAAACCCATGACTTTTAGTCAGTTCAAGGTGACACTCAGAAGTTACGAGGAAACTGAAAAAATGATCACAGAAAAATCGAATCTGCAAAGATCATGAAATTTAAAAATGCACATTTTTTTTTTTTTTTTTTTTTTGCATTGTTTTAATTAACAAGAAACAAACAAAAAACTTTTTTTTTTTTTTTTGGCGAATACATATTGCATGTATATTTATTTAAATGTATATATGTGTTTTTTTGAACAAAACCGTATAATTAAATTTAAGAAATGGCTTTTTTTTTCTTTTCTTTTTTTTACATGCCCACCCCTTTTTAAGGTAAAAATACAAAACCATTTGAAAAAAAAAAAATTTTTTTTATTTCTCTTTTCTGTATACATATATCTATGTTTGACATTTGAACAAAATTAAAAATGGCGTCTTTTTACATGCTAAAATTAAGATCCAAATTATTTCTAATTTTGTTATGTATAATTGTATATAAAAATATATTTATTTTTGAGCAGAATGAACCAAAGGGACTTCCCCATTATAAAAAAATAGGCGGGGTGTGGCAATATTTTTGCACTATAATGAGGTATGATCCCGCACAGTCGGGAGATTCTATTTATAAACGATGCTGCTAAGAACTGACGAATCGAATTAATTCCCGTTCTGTTACCAGCCAATCAGAAACTTTTCTGTGGCAATTTTGCATATGTTTCCTTCGTGTCAACACGAGAAGAATCTTTGCTCTGTGGATTCCAACTCGAGAACTGTCTACTGCGAACCAGTCACGTCCAACTAACCATCGGAAACTGTTCTGAAACTAAACATGGCTTACACTTTTAGATAAACAAAAAAATTGTCTTTGGAATCTAGCGAACTATTTTGTTATATATGCTTTGAAACCACAATGGATGGTCATTGAACTTTAAACTTTTTTACCTTTTTTATTTTTATTTTGATTGTTTTTTTTTTTTTGTTTTTTTTTAAATCTTTCATGATCGGTATATATTAAAGATATTTTCAGGAAATTATTAACAGATATATATTTGTCGGGTGTGAGTTTCATTATGGAAGCGTTGATTTAATTTGAATAAAATAAAATATGCATTAAGTGCACTTGAAAGCCAAATTGCAACACAATTTTACGAAAATAAACAAATATTTTACCTGCTTGAAATTTATCATTTAAATATATTTCGGGATCGAACTCCATCCTCAGTATTTTCTTTGTTTCTTTTTTTTTCTTCTTTCTTGTCATATTGTAAAGTTGGAAAAAGGAAAATCAGTAATAAAGATCTGCGCGTTGTCGCTCAGCCGTTTACTGACTTTTCTGGGTATGGCTACTATACAACTCAACATAATGGATGATCTGTAAAAAGTTGAATACCAAATGCAGCAGCAAATCCTAGGAACTTAAAGGCATTACTGATGGGAACAGTACCTTCGTTACATAAGTAGTTTAAGTGAAAGTGTTATATTATGAATTAAGTGTATGGTGGCAGGAAGGAACCAGACAAACAATATCTATTTAAATTTTAAATGATTGATTTTTCAATCGTTTATTTATAAAAACAAACTTCACGAGAAAGCAAAACCAAACTAAAGTGTTCAAAGTTCGTAAAGATGTGAGAATGTTCAGGAAAGAAGATTTTTATCGTAAAGTTAATATTTATACTTCTTAGGAGAGAAAAGTCGGGCGCTAATATGAAATTGTGATGAAATAAGAAGTGAAAATGTTAACTCTCGCTGTTGGTGTTTCCACGTGGAGAAATTGATGGATGATGCTCGAGAAAGTGGGTTTAACGTCGGGGGTGACTCTGGGTGACTGACTTTTTGTCGCGACGGCTAATGTTTTTATAATGGTGTCGCAGACGTAGTTGAAGACAAAGGGCAAATTGATAATTAGCTTATATTTTGCTATTTTAATTGTTTGTTTATCGTGTCTTAATGTGTTGTAGGGAATCGTCTGTATGCATGTGTTATATTGATTTTTACTGATAAAAACAATGGTTTACTTTTTTTTTTTTTTTTTTTTTTACAAAGGAGTCAACACTTATTAAGGCCCGGGGGCCACTCAAGGATAAGGATCAATGAGTGTATGGTAGTTAATGGGAAAATATCGTAATCATTGTAGTGGAAATTTGGTAAATTGAATTACTTAAGGGGATGACTCATCAAGAATTTGTTTACATTTGACTTGAAGATGACCATACTGTAGTCAGTTGGAAAGCAGGAACAGTTCCACAGGTGTGCAGTTTCAAGAAAGAAGCTTTGCCCATAGAATCTACGTTTAGGTTTAGGCACAGATAAAAAGTGGGGGAAATTATTGATCGTGGTTTCAGCTACATGAGTGTTTTTCGTGAAAGTCCGGCAAAGGGAGACCATAGATTAGGGCTCAGACGAGCACTTGCTATGAAAATAACAATAAAGCAGAGACAGGCTCGCAACATCTCTGTGGGAAAGAGGTTGCAGTCAAGAGAAAAGGGCATTCCCCACTAGGCTACAAAGTCTATTTTGAACTCTGTCAAGGCAGGATAGCAGCTCCTGTCCAGATGTGGCAACAGAACTCCATCCTTGGATATACTTGGCTCTTATACAGGTAGAGAATTGCATCAGCAGTGAGATGTCTACTGGTGCGGTAGAATGATCTCACCATTTTTCCAGCAGCCATGGCAACAGATTTGATGTATGTGTTCCATCTTAGATTAGGAATAAAGGTCAAATCCAGAAGCCTTTCAAAACATGGAGCTTCCCCAAGACGAGAGCCATTCATTTCAATTGATACCAGATGAGGATCAGAGCATTGATGATGTAAAGAAAGAAGCTTGGTTTTAGATGCATTAAAATTAAACAGCTACGTCTTTCCCCATTCCACCATGTGCTCAAGATCAGAGAAAACTTAGTCATTTATGGCCTTTGAAGTGTTGCCATAGATAGTAGTGTCATCAGCATAAATGTCTATGAATGATCTTAGGATGTGATTTGGAAGATTATTGATGTAGATCAGGAATAGAGTTGGGCCCGGGATGGACCCCTGAGGGACTCTAACATTAATACTACGAGCTTCTGATTTCTGCCCATCAACTACTACTCCTATGAACGTATCAAAGAGAAATGATTTAATTGAAAAGATATTTTCAGTTATACCATAGCTGGAGATGTGGAATAAACCTTTATGCCATACTCTATCAAAAGCCTTTGATATGTTAAGAAGAATTGCCCTAAAAAGGAAGCCTCTGTCGAGAGATTCGCTAATTCTATGACATAACTGTTACATCTTCTGTAGATCTAGCAGAAGGGAAACCATATTGCATGTCACTGAGGATATTATTTTTGGTGAGGTACTTCTCTATTTAACACAGATTGCAACAACTTACTCATGATGCATAGGAGACTTATTGGTATGTACTGAGAGGGAGATGATCGATCACCTGAATTCTTAAATACAGGGCATATCGATGAGGTTTTCCAGGGTGTTGGGAAGCACTTTTCTTTAAGGCAATGCTTAGAGTTTTGTAAGTATGGAAGCTAATTCTAGTTGAAGCTTTTTCAGCATTATGATAAGAATGCTGTCAGGGCCAATTGCTTTACTGGAATCAAGGTTCTTGATTAGCTTGGCAACATCATGCACAGATATTTGTATATCACATAGTGTGTTTTTGGACACAGGAGGAAATATGGGGCATAGGGTAGAATTAGCTGCAAAGTTCTTGGCAAAGAGTTTGGCTTTGTCCAATGCTGACGAGATAACCTCAGGTCCATTGATGATAGTTTGAATAAAGCAAACGCTTCTTTTCAGGACCTTGTTTATTATTTGCCAAAACTGATGGGAACCAAGCCGTTGCTCAGCTACTTTGGACTTGACGGACTGAGCATACAATTCTCTCGCATTCTTTATTACTCTTTTAGAGTGGTTGCTGGCAGTCCTGAAGGCGGCTTTAGTACATCTATTACGTTGGAAACAATAGAAATAGCGATTTCTATGAGCAATGGCAGCAGCACATTCTGGAGAGAACCATGGCTGGCTGTTAGGTTTTGGCTAAAATATTTTGGAGGGTATGAAGTGGTCTATACCTACAACTAATCATTCCGTCAGGTCTGATACTATAGAGGAAATGTTCTTTTTAAACATGGAATGCAGAGGTAGATCTGATATAAATGTATGGAAGCTATCCCAGTTAGCCATAGAGTATCGGTATAGTGTATAATGGAGAGGTATATCTGAGTACTTATTACATTTCGTTTTTATCTTAACTGAGACAACTGAGTGGTCGGAGGATCCCAGTGGGGTCAGAACGGGAGATGAATATAGCTCAGGACAAGTTGTGAAAATAAAGGTCTAGGAGACTTGTATATGGACCGTCGGTGTTGAGCACACTAGTGTGTTCATGATCAATCTGAGTTAGATCATAAACAATGGAGAAATGGTGACAGAACCTTTCCTCATCTGTCTTATTTGAGTGGGCTAACCATTCCACATAGTGAATTTTCCACAGATGTGAATGTTAGCCGAAGGATGAACAGACAAGATGTGGTCCATTTTCTCAGTATTGTTACAAACTCATTTAGAACAATAGTCCGTCCAATGCCAGTTTTGCTTGGGAACATTAGCTCAGCTTTGGTCTCCTGTAATTGGGTTTCAACCTCTGGAAGGTTGGAACATAGACCTCCTGATGTTGAAGGAGGAGACATGATAGTGGGGGTCTACAAAAGAAGTTGCGAGTTCTGGGTTTAATCTTGTATTCTTTCTGGAGACATTTCATGGAGTTTTGAGATTTGTGTAATAGGTTGACAAACTTGCTTAGAGCAGGGCAGAGAGGGAAAGTAAAGGAGAAAAAGAAACTCCTTCCACCCGGTCTCTCTCTCTCTCTCTCTCTCTCTCTCTCTCTGCTCTCCTTCCACCCGGTCTTTCTCTCTGCTCTCTGCTCTCCTTCCACCCGGTCTCTCTATCTCTCTGCTCTCCTCTCCCTTTTCTTATTTCCTACTCTCCACCTAATCCTTCCTTTTGTATTTAAAAAAAAAAAAAAAGAAAAAAAAGACTAAATGCTTTTATAACTATGTATGATACTTTGTTTATCAAGAAAAATGTAATACAATTAAATGCTTCAGTTTTTTCTGCTTTGGGGAGTGGGCATGTTAATAAGGATTGCCTTGGGAGTGGAGTGTTTGTAACTTGTGAACATCTTGATAAAAAACTTGTGCATAAATTGAAACTTATTCAAGAAGCAGAACAAAGATAACTAGTTGCACTCAGAGAGCGCATGCCTCCAGGAACGCTCGAAAGCTCCTAGTTGAGTAAGTTAAGCATACAATTAGATTCATGACAGACACCAAAATTATGTACAGGGTGGAACGATAAAATTGTCGCCGTAAAGAAACCAACGCTACATCTTTATTTTTAAACTTTTATTGAAAAAATAAATTCTGGTAACTTGACATTTATTCAATGTAGCTGCCTTCAGTCTGAATCACCACCTCAATATGGGTCTGGAACTGGGAGCATGCCTTTTCCACAAGTGCCGACGGCAGCTCTGTGGATGGTGGCAATCAAACTGGCTTTGGTGTTTTGGAGGTCATGTTAGTGATCATGACGTATGACCAAATGAAGTGGTCCAACGGGTTCAGGTCTGGGGAGGGGGAGCAGTGAGAGAAGGGTACAAAGTCGTAACACTCTTTCTGAAGCCAAGTCTGTGTTTCTTTGAACTTGCCAGCGTTGAGTCCTATTGCCGCCCCCAGGGTCTGCTAGCAGCCACCTGATTGCACCAGGGAAGCTGACTTCGAAGATTTGAGGTGGCCCTCACTTAAAACCACACCAAAGACTAGAACTGTGTCGTCCGATGCGGGAAACTGTGCCTTCGGGTGTTGAATTGTCCGGATTTGCATTTTGAGGGTGCTGGCAATGGTCCTGTTGTCATAACTTCGATCATTAGAGAGCACGAGTTGTACAGCGGTGCATCTCAGATTACGTTCGTTAAACATTCTGTCGCTTTCAGACATGATAGAAGGCTCTTATCGCTGTTGATATTTATACACAACTGGCCAACTCGTAGATGGTCTGCAAGGAAAGAAAACCAGTTTTCATCAAACGGAAATGGAATCATGTTGTCTTTTCTAGGGCAACAATTTAATCATTCCACCCTGTAAATAAATTTATGAATCTGAGGCGGCCATCTATATATAGAAAAGCGAAAATGTGTGTTTGTGTGTCCGCTAAAAACTTTCGACAAACGCAACGAAAATTCACAAACTCGGCATCATATTGAAGCTCCATCCTTAGCTCGAAAAATATCTTGCCAAAAACATTCATTTTTTTTTTTTTTTTTTTTTTTTTTCACCCAGAAATCAACAATTTTCGACTTGGGGTCAGCAAAAACGGTCCTTTCGTGACGATGACCGGTTCTACACATGCGTCAGATGACGTCATGACCTGATTTACTTTAAATAGTTGAAAAACTGACTAAATTTCATGTACGTCGCGTTAGCTCATTATCTAAACGTTTTGGGTTCGAATTCATTATCTAAACGTTTTGGGTTCGAATCGTGGTGTGAGATGTCTTTTTTTTTTTTTTTTTTTTTCGATTTTTAAAATTTAAATATTGAATCAGTGTTATTTAAGCCATTTTTCACATAACGTTTTCTGATTTTTTTTTGTTTTTTTTTTTTTTTTTTTTTTTACAACCCCCCCACCCCACCCCACGACTACACACACAAAAACACCCGGGTACCCACCGATTTTTTAAATTTTAATATCAAAACCGGCTTATTTAAGCTATTTCTTTTTTGGTTTTTCGATTTTTACATTTAACTTCGTTCGTTTGCCTTACGTTGGGTTTTTTTTTTTTTTTTTTTTTTTTTTTCGATGTTTTGATTTCCCTGCTTTCCAACTGATTACAACATGATCGTCTTCAAGTCTAACTTAAACAAGTTCTTGATGAGTTATCTCCTTAAGTAATCTAATTTACCAGATTTCCACATTCATTAATCCGTATCCTCGAGTGGCCTCCTGGCCTTGATAAATGATGATTCCTTTAAAAAAAAAAAAAAAAAAGATGGCACGCCTGAATTTTCAAATCAAGTTATATACAGCGTCATCTTGAATCCCTATTTCTACAAGCCTCCAAGGCAAGGATGCAAAATATGAACAAGAAAAAAAGGAACTCAAAACGTATCAAACTAAAAAGCTATGCAAGTTAAAAAAATATATTTTTTAATTTTCGGGGTTTACAAATAGACAAGTGAAAATTGCAGTTCCGAATAAATTAACAGGAAAACTTATGCATCAGGTAAAAATGGGTAACTTAATCTAACAAAAAATTAGAAAGAAAATTATCTCTAGTAGAATTTTAATCTTTAATATAAATCTTGCTTGTCTGTTTAAATGCATGTTTGTAAGTTTGTATGTCTCCCTGAAACTTTCGACAAAGGCGACGGATTTTCACAAAATCTGTATCATTTTGAAGTTTGTCTCAGTTGACAAATATCGAAAAATTGGCCAAAAACATTAATTCTTTCACCCTCAACTGGGCAGTTTTCTGCAAGGAGTCGATTTTTTGCGAGCCATTTTTGCAAGTCAATGTATCGGTTGGATTGACTTTTCCTAATTTAAACATTCCGAACTTTTGGTCCCTTTATGGAGTAGTGGTAAGACGTCAGATTTTCTTTCACTTTTTTTTCTGCCTTTGCATGGGTTTGAACCTGCTTGCCTACTACCACTTTTTTTTTTCTCAAGACACACCTCCAAACACCCGGCAATGCCAGGCAACCCAGGCTATTTAAATATAAAAATCAGTTTTATCAGATTTTGCCGATCTGACATTAAGAGCAGAAATCTGGTAAAGCAGTGGGACCAAACTCCTATCTTTACATCATCAACGCTCTGATCCCCATCTGGCATCAATTGAAATGGATGGCTCTCGTCTGGGAGAGGCCCCGTGTTTTGACAAGCTTCTGGGTTTGACCTTTACTCCTGATCTGAACTGGAACACGTACATCAAGTCTGTTGCCAAGGTCGCTGGAAAGATAGTGAGAAAGATATCTCACTACTGATGCAATTCTCTATCTATATAAAAGCCAAGTACGTCCAAGGATAGAATATTGCTGCTATATCTGGGCAGGAGCTGCTAAAAACAGCCTATCCTGCCTTGACAGAGTACAAAATAGACTTTGTGGCTTAGTGGGGGATGCCCTTTTCTCTACCCTGCAACCTCTCTCCCACAGAAGAGACGTTGCGAGCCTATCCTTGTTTTATCGTTATTTCCATGGCAGATGCTCGTCTGAACTCCAATCTCTGGTCCCCCCTCGCCAATCTTTCACGAAAAACACCCGTCTAGCTGAATCCACTGTGAAAAATTTCCCCCACTCTTTATCTGTGCCTAAATCAAAATGTGGATTCCATGAACAAAGCTTCTTTCTTAGAACTGCACGCCTGTGGAACTCTGTTCTGTCTGCCTGCTTCCCACCTGACTACAACTTGGATGTCTTCAAATCCAACATTAACAAATTTTAATGAACCGCCCCTTTAAGTAAACACTTCATCAAATCTCCACATTAACGTAATGTACTTGCAATAACCCTTATCCCTGAGTGGCTTCTGGGCCTTGATAAGTGGTGACCACTCACTGTGTAAAAAAAATAAATAAATAAATAAAAGATAAATCAGTCTATGATTTAACTGAGAATGACGGATTATCAAAATCTGAAACCTAATTTTTATCATTAAAATTCTATTTGATAATTTTTCCTGATTTTTGGTGAGGATACTTATGGCACATAAGTATATTGAGTTTTGCTTGAAATGTGATTTTCAATTAGCCATAAGCGTTGTTGTTTATTATTATTTATTATTATATAACTTGATATTAATTCATAAAAAAAATAAAGTTAGGGGATGTGAGGTGACACTGTTTTAAGTCTCCAAGTTCCAAACCGGTTTTGAGAAAAAGAAAAATGTGCAATGCGAGAAAAGAAAGGCAAAAAAAAAAAACCCTTTTATGTCAACCCTAATGTAAATTCAAGAATGGGGGGGGGGGGCTTAAAAAAAAAGTGCTAATCTGTCAATTTTCATTCCTAAAATATCACTGGTTATTTTACAAATCTGAGTACACTTTATTGACCTACAATTCGCCTTCTACACTTGTGGAGGTGCTCCCCTCTCCTAATTCTCTCTAGCTTCATGCTTCACTGTAACAAAATCTTTAAGGCTATGAGAGGTTGTACTGGAGTAGGGATGCCCTGCTTTCCTGTATGGACCATAAAAACAACCAGTGTTGAGCTTTTTTGGAATGCCTTTTCTTTCTGGTCATCTGCCCCCACCTCTTCTTGTAGTAATTTTAATGTTACCTCTTCTCTCCACACACTACCTCCACTGTTGGGGGGGGGGGTTGGAGTCAATCATCCATTTCTTTACTTTGATGACACCCCACCCCAGCACCCACTATTTTACCTTTTCCTTTGACTTATTGGTCTATTGCCTTTGTCCTTTGTAACTCTTTTCACTGTCTCTTTTTTATTTATTTTTTTGTGACTCCTTAATGGAGCCATTTTGTAAATCTATTGATTTTTAGCTTGTGATTTTCACTATCTTCAAATCTGGCCCATCCTTTTTTCTATTTGTGGCCTTTCCTCTGCCTCCTCCTCCTCCTCCTCCTCCTCCTCTTCCACACTCTTGTGTGGCCTTTACTCTTACTCCTCCTTTTTCCCTTCCCTCTTGTGTGGCCAACAGCAAAAGAACTGTAGTCATTTTATGGTTCTTATATTGTAACTGGATGACTAAAAGAATGAACAAAGTTCCAGTAACTGTTGTGGTGCTATATGATAGGAATCTCATTTGAAAAAACAATTCAATTAAGAATTAAAAAAATCTCATTTGAAAAAACAATTCAATCAAGAATCAGAAAAAATTGTGCTTATTTTGCAATGTCAAAACCAATTCTTTTAATTGGCTTTTTTTTTTATTTGATTTTGTTTGAAGCAAAATCTTTTACTGATGATAGTAATGATGAATTAATGAATACATATTGATTTTAAAATACTAATAAAACTAAAATCGATAGATCATCCACCACAAATGTATTTTTACATTAGAAAAAATATCTGAAATCTGTTTTTATGGTAATAGCGAAAAAATCATTTTATGGTTAAATATTTAGAGATTTATAAAGAATCTGAAATTGTATAGTTTTTTTTTGTTTTTTTTTTTTTAATCAGATTCCTGTTATATGTCACCCCAACAGTTAACCAAACTTTGTTCCTGGGGCAGTTAATCCTTGAGGCAGTATTTCATGATCCCTGAAATAACATTAGGATTGTGAAATTTGTGAAAGCAAATTGATTCAGCGATTGCAGGAAATTAATTGACCAAAATAATTTTCCAAAGTGTTGGAACAATTAATTAGAATCCGGAATCAAATGAATCAGAATTTTGCGGGGTATCGGAAACAGAAAATTTTTAGTCTCTTTTCCGATGCTCAAAACAATTCTTTTTATTGTTTTTATTTCTTTATTTTTTTCGTTTAAAACTTCATTTTCGAAAGCTCATATTAATATTTATTGACTTGAAACTACCAGTAAAACTAAAATCTATAAGTTACACCTACAAGAGTATTTTTGCTGTAATCCGACCTCCTCTCCTCCAACAAAAACAATTATATCGTACCATCACTAATATATATATATATATATATATATATATATATATATATATATATATATAAAGCTCAATGTAATCAAAGGATTGGCATATATTTATAAGAAAATATATTTTTACAGAAATTATATATCTTCCGAAGAAATCTTACAATAAAGACAAAACGGTGATGAACACATATTTTGGCTTGTTTCTTTCTTTTTTTTTTTATCTCTGTCTTGTCGGGATACTATTTCCAATATTCTCATCTTGTATATATGTATATATGCTTGAATAAATGAAATCTTCCAAATATACAAATTCATACATAGAAACAAACGCTATATAATCACGTTTATGTTACAAGTTTGAAAGATAGCATTACATTACTATTCGTAAACTTCTTATACACATTGATTGGTCATCTAATTTATTTTAACTGTTGTTCATTTTGCTCCGTATGATAATTTTGTTATAAGAAAATATTGTCAAGAAGTGGAAACACCTTATTCAATATATATATATATATATATATATATATATAATATATATATATATATATATATATATATATTCTCTCCTCAATGGTTTACCTCTGCTTGTGTAGCTGCGATTGATCAAATGTGTTCCACAGATTCAACTGACATAAGTCCAGTTCAAACAGGCAGAAGTATATAGAAGCCAGAAATAATTGTAAGAGAGTAATAGCGACAGCTAAGATAGATTACAGTGAAACCACTAGAAAACGCATTGAAGCACAGAAATTAGGAACTCATGATTTTTGGAAAATCTACAACAGTGTAGTAAATAATGGGCAGTCAATGATTCCCTCCACTATCAAACAACCATGAGGTTGCTTGCACAGCAACCGACAAGGCAAATCTGCTTGCTAGTCGGTTTGCCTCAAACTCCACACTGGACTCGGCACATCACTCCCTCCCCGGCTTTCCTTTGCGGACAGACGCCACACTAGGCGATTTGAAAATCACGCCTTCTCAGGTGCATGGTATCATAAAAAACCTAGACACCTCAAAAGCATGTGGACCAGATCTCATCCCGGCTGTGCTAATAAAAAAATGCTCTGCTGAGATTGCTCCAGTTCTCTCCAAACTGTACAATAAATGCCTTAGTGAATCTTGCTTTACCGACTGCTGAAAAACCGCTTCTGTGGTACCAGAACTCTGAAAGAACTGACCCACTAAATTATCATCCCATTAGCCTCCTCCCACTCTTTGCCAAAATATTTGAGTCCTAAAGGAAAAAGAATAACACTTTGATTGGTCTGTTTTGGATAACATAACCATAATTATTGATAAAAGAAAAGTCATTCTCTGATTCTTTACAGATCTCGACATAGGCCCTTAATATTTGTGTGTGAACAGCACCCTTTGGTCAGTCTGGGCGAGTTTCAACCATATCAACCTTTTTTTTTAATCCGTCAACATGGTCACAATAATATTTTGTGATAAAATCTCTAAGGTTACCCTCCTGTTTGAAACAAATTTTGAACAGGAGTTCCTAACCTTATTTAGCTTGTGAACTGCCAAATATGTGTATATAAAAATTTTTATATAATATTTATAAATGCATATATAAAAATTTTTATATAATATTTATAAATGCATATATAAAATTTTTTATCAAATATTTATAATATGCATATATAAATTTTTTTATCAAATATTTATAAATGCATATAAATTTTTTATCAAATAATTTATATATGCATATTATAAATATCAAATATTTATATCTAGTTTAATAAAATCTAACACGGAATCAATTTTCTTATGTTAACTTACGAAATCCAAATTTTTTACATCATCGAGAGGAAACTAAAAAGATCTATCAATTTGCTTTCATCAACCATGATTTTAAATGGACATCTGTGTGTCCAAACAAATTTGAATAGTGAAATGTTCAAGGCAGCTTCTTCCACAACCTATCCCCCACTCCAGTTATATATATATATATATATATATATATATATATATATATATATATATATATATATATATTTATTTAAATCATAAATAAGCCTGTGTATTTGTTTACTGGCTGTTACTTTGACCATATGGACATATATTTTTTAAATAAATAATTTAAAATCAAGGAACAAATGAACCGATAAAAAAAGTTAAGAATAAAATAGTTTATCAATAGAATAGATAATGAAGGAAAAAAAAAAAAAATAAAGATCTAAGATCGGACCTAACAGTGAGGAGAGTATAATATTACTTCAGATCAAAGCGAAAACTTGAGCCAATAAACAACTGCCAAGTAAAATACCAATACCTCCAGCTGTGACAGCCTGACCACACAGTGTACTTCACCCCTACTCTCACTCCTTTTCTTCACCATACCTCCCTCTAAAACCTCCACTTCTCACATTCACAAAGTATATACCCAACTTTTTAGAGTATAAACCTGAATATATTTTATGAAAACAAATGTAATCGTGACTATTGTTTCAATATTGCCTGTTTTTAGGTTGGATGAAGTGATCTCTTTAAATTAGGATTCCACTGAAACATGTATGCACATATGTAACCAATAATGTTTGTATAATAAACAGACTATATATATATATATATATTTCAAAATATAAATGTAGTTATTTTATAAAATTTATCTATAGCATTAAAAAAAAAAAAAGTTTGGAGGTGTGTTGAGAGGGGGGGGTAGTAGACAGGCAAGCTTGAACACGTACCGCAAAGGAAGAAAATGTGAAAAAAAAAAGTGATGTCTTTGCTGTTGCATCCATCGCCAAACCGGAAATAGTGAAGGTTCAAATTAAGGCTAGTCAAGCGAAAAGAGGGGAAGACTTTCGAAAATATCAGCGCAAAAAGCGACCCGTCCCTGTAGAAAAGTGCCCAGTTAAGGGTGAAGGAATTAATAAAGCCAATTTTTTTATATTTGTCGTCCCAAGGGTCGAGCTTCAAAACAATACTAATCTCGAGAAAATCCATCGCACATACATACATACATTTAAACAAATAGGTGAGATTCATGTTATAGATTAGCAAACCAGGTAAAGTTTTGCTTGTTGCTAAATTAGAAATAAGAGAATAGACAAATAGTGTTGACATAAAAATTTAAGGTTGTTTTGATCTTCCAAATCAAAATATACACTTCAACTAAAACTATGAAACTACCTTGGCTCATCTGTTTATTACAAAATGTCTGTTGCCTTAAACACATAACTGCATCAACATTTTGAAAATAAGTACAAATTTTAAAAGAAAAAAATCCTCTATTAATTATTACTTTTTATTCTATACACACACACACACACACACACACACACACAAAATTGAGTCTTTTGTCACACTGAAATTTATATTAAAAGCCTACCTTTATTTAAAAATTATTACAATAAGCTATTCAGTCCTTACATTACATTACAATATGTATTCAGTCCTGGGTATTTAAGCGACTTCACAATGGTTAACGAATTTATGTTCCTTTTGAAAAACACTTTAATTACTCATATTTGATGGGTTTTTTATTGAATAATTGGTTTTATTTAACTATTATGCTTGGTTAGGCATATTTTCTACACTGCATAATTATGTAGCATTAAGAATGAAAAAGTTTTAGCCTGTGAATGTGTGTAATATCTCTCTCTCTCTCTCTCTCTCTCTCTATATATATATATATATATATATATATATATATATATATATATATATATATATATATATGAATAAAATACGTATTGAATACGTTTGAGGTCAAAAACTGCAACGTGAAATTTTTTATAAAATAAATGAGTGTTTATTTTTTAAATCTATTTCGGAGTAATACTCCTTTGCTAATTTTTTTTTTTTTTTTTATCTCCTTTACTTCACCATGATGTCAAGTGGAAGAAAGTTCTATGAAGAGTCCACGTGATGTTAACTGCAGGGGTTTTCTGAAGTCGGATGGGAACGTGTGGTCGCTGCTAATAGCTGCTAAGGTGTCAAACTTGAAAAAAAATTAACTTCGCAAGACTAAGTGGACAAAACCGGTTTCTTCTGTGCATGTGCAAATATGTTAATTTAAAAGCACTTAATTTAAAAAAAAATTTTGTTTAATCCATCTGTTGATAGCTGAAACAGTAATAACTAAGCTGTTTCAGTTTTGACTTTAACTAATGGCACCTCAGTCTCTTTTTTTTTTACTTTTGAAATCATTACTACATACGAGCGGCATGCAATAAGTAATGCTCCTGACCCACTTCCCATAACAGTAGAGCAATGAAACTTGGCACAGTTATTAGTCTTTCTCTACATAGGAACCACCCAGAGTTATGCATTTCTCCCATCATTTGATGCAGCTCTGGAGACTGTTTTTGTAGAACACCCCAGGTTGGTCCTCCAACCACGATGTGACTTCAGAAATCAAGGCTGTATCATCTGGTAAACGCTTTCCTTTCAAAAACAACTTGATGGCTGGGAAGAGGTGAAAGTCAGAGGGTGCAAGGTCACGAGGATGGGGGAGGATTTCATAACCACACGCCTGTGCTTCTGATCTGGTGACATGCGAGTTGTGGACCGGAGCGTTGTCTTGCAGGAGGAAGGTACCTTTGCTGATCTTGCCCCGCTCTTGATTTTGATAGCTTCCCTTAATTTCCTCAAAAGTGATAGGCTCCTGTAATTGTGGTACCCTTTGCCAGGAAATCTGTCATCACTATTCCGTCCTGGTCCCAGAAGACTGAGCATGACCTTGTCAGCAGAGGGTTGCACCCTTGCCTTCTTTGGAGGTGGTGAGTCCAAGTGCTTCCACTGCATTGACTGGGCTTTGATCTCTGGATCATAGTGATGGACCCAGGTTTCATTCTGTGTAATCTGTCTCTTGAAAAAAAAACTTTGACTCATCTTCTTGGCACATCTCCAAATTCATCCTTGAGCACTCAACGCGTTCTCGCTTCTGGAATGGAGTGAGCAACCTGGGAATCCATCTGGCAGACACCTTATGTATATGCAAATGGTCATGAATGATAGTTTCCACAGACACTGTACTAATCTGGACATCTTGGGCTATTTGGTGAATAGTAATGCGCCGATCTTCCAAAATGGCAGCCTCAACTTGACGGACAGATGCCTCCTCAATGACAGAAGTGGGCCGACCAGGTCTGGGAGCTGTTTCCACAGACTTCTGGCCATGTTTGAATTCACAATGCCAGCGTTTTACAAGGTCATATGATGGGGCATTATCACCATAAGTTTCTTTCATTTCATCAAAAGTCTCCTGTGGTGTGCGTCCTTTCAAATACAAAAACCGGATCACTGCTCGACATTCAACAGGCTCCATTTCACACCTAACCCAGTTCAAACACCTGTAAAACAGAAAGCACAATTAGTTCAGAGCTGTAATTTGCCACATAACCCGTAGAAATATAAATCATTGCACATGCAAAATTTCAGCTAGATCAGACAACTGGAAGTGGATCAGGGGCATTACTTATTGCACACCCCTCGTATTGAGTACAATATAATCAATAGAGGATATTCTTTATAATAATAAAGAAGAAATCTGCATAAATGGAACATATTTTACAACTGGGCAATCTGCTAATATATATATAATATATATATATATATATATATATTTATAAACTTTTAGAAGTGACTTTCACTCCAGACTCTAAATAGTTTCTTGACTAAGCATGAAAAATAAAGCACTAAAAACAGAATTTTATCAGAAGTATAATACCTGAACTTTAAAAAAAAAAAAAAAAAAAAAAAAAAGTCAGGTCAAACGTGTGTGTGTGTAGGGGGGGGGCTTCTCAGATCGTAAAATATGCTCAAGTATATTTAAATTTATGCAGATTTTGTATTATTACATAGCCAATTCTCTGACTATTGTACCTAATCTAAAAACGACGTCATCAGTTAGAATTGAAACCAAAACATTTAGCGCTCCAACTGCATCTTCTACCGATGTAGCTATCGAGAAATAGCTAAGATTTTAAATTAAATGACTTGAAGAAATGAATTGGATTTGGACATGCACAGAAAGAAATTTAAAAATTAAAAAAAAATGTCAGCAATTTGAAATGAACATTCGGCATTTCAACTTGTCCACATATTCCTGTAATTCATCCACCCAAGGATTTTACTGGTTATAAACCATCCTTGGTGTATAATTACTTTTTTCTGTTAATTTCATTGTTATGTGACCAGTAGTTTAAGAGTTAAACGGTTAAAAGTTTTCTCATACGCACACACACACACACACGTTTTATTTATATAGAAAATTTTCAACCATAGATCATCATATTACAAATGATTTTCATTTTTAGTTTTCTACGCCGTCTTTGCACACAAAAAATTGTTTTGTAACCAAAAAATTGATTTTCCGATAAAAATTGCATAAAATTTGAAGCTCAAATATCACTAGTCTACCTGTTATAAAGACAAGTATATAAATCTACATACCTGTTATAAAGACAAGTATATAAATCTACATACCTGTTATAAAGACAAGTATATAAATCTACATACCTGTTATAAAGACAAGTATATAAATCTACATACCTCTTATAAAGACAAGTATATAAATCTACATACCTCTTATAAAGACAAGTATATAAATCTACATACCTGTTATAAAGACAAGTATATAAATCTACATACCTGTTATAAAGACAAGTATATAAATCTACATACCTGTTATAAAGACAAGTATATAAATCTACATACCTGTTATAAAGACAAGTATATAAATCTACATACCTGTTATAAAGACAAGTATATAAATCTACATACCTGTTATAAAGACAAGTATATAAATCTACATACCTGTTATAAAGACAAGTATATAAATCTACATACCTGTTATAAAGACAAGTATATAAATCTACATACCTGTTATAAAGACAAGTATATAAATCTACATACCTGTTATAAAGACAAGTATATAAATCTACATACCTGTTATAAAGACAAGTATATAAATCTACATACCTGTTATAAAGACAAGTATATAAATCTACATACCTGTTATAAAGACAAGTATATAAATCTACATACCTGTTATAAAGACAAGTATATAAATCTACATACCTGTTATATAGACAAGTATATAAATCTACATACCTGTTATATAGACAAGTATATAAATCTACATACCTGTTATATAGACAAGTATATAAATCTACATACCTGTTATATAGACAAGTATATAAATCTACATACCTGTTATATAGACAAGTATATAAATCTACATACCTGTTATATAGACAAGTATATAAATCTACATACCTGTTATATAGACAAGTATATAAATCTACATACCTGTTATATAGACAAGTATATAAATCTAGATACCTGTTATATAGACAAGTATATAAATCTAGATACCTGTTATATAGACAAGTATATAAATCTAGATACCTGTTATATAGACAAGTATATAAATCTAGATACCTGTTATATAGACAAGTATATAAATCTAGATACCTGTTATATAGACAAGTATATAAATCTAGATACCTGTTATATAGACAAGTATATAAATCTAGATACCTGTTATATAGACAAGTATATAAATCTAGATACCTGTTATATAGACAAGTATATAAATCTAGATACCTGTTATATAGACAAGTATATAAATCTAGATACCTGTTATATAGACAAGTATATAAATCTAGATACCTGTTATATAGACAAGTATATAAATCTAGATACCTGTTATATAGACAAGTATATAAATCTAGATACCTGTTATATAGACAAGTATATAAATCTAGATACCTGTTATATAGACAAGTATATAAATCTAGATACCTGTTATATAGACAAGTATATAAATCTAGATACCTGTTATATAGACAAGTATATAAATCTAGATACCTGTTATATAGACAAGTATATAAATCTAGATACCTGTTATATAGACAAGTATATAAATCTAGATACCTGTTATATAGACAAGTATATAAATCTAGATACCTGTTATATAGACAAGTATATAAATCTAGATACCTGTTATATAGACAAGTATATAAATCTAGATACCTGTTATATAGACAAGTATATAAATCTAGATACCTGTTATATAGACAAGTATATAAATCTAGATACCTGTTATATAGACAAGTATATAAATCTAGATACCTGTTATATAGACAAGTATATAAATCTAGATACCTGTTATATAGACAAGTATATAAATCTAGATACCTGTTATATAGACAAGTATATAAATCTAGATACCTGTTATATAGACAAGTATATAAATCTAGATACCTGTTATATAGACAAGTATATAAATCTAGATACCTGTTATATAGACAAGTATATAAATCTAGATACCTGTTATATAGACAAGTATATAAATCTAGATACCTGTTATATAGACAAGTATATAAATCTAGATACCTGTTATATAGACAACTATATAAATCTAGATACCTGTTATATAGACAAGTATATAAATCTACATACCTGTTATATAGACAAGTATATAAATCTACATACCTGTTATATAGACAACTATATAATATGTATGTAGATTTAGGAGTGTCTTTCTAGTGTTTATGATGTTCCTTGAGTTGATGCGTGCGTGGGTGTTTCGTATCTAACTACTGTTCACATTATAATACCAAACATACCAAACAAAAAATACACATCAAACGAAGCACATACTTTCTTCATACCTGAACTGTTTCTTGCAGTCATGCAACAAATGTCTCACTTCGAAGGAACACAAAATGCCAAGTTATAATCTACTTTATAAAACTCATTATGTCTGTCCATAATTTCAAACTCTATCTCTTCTGAAACTAAAAGTCGCAGAACGACGCTAGGGGCTTCAAATGGTTAGGTTTTTTATGGACCGTTCTTTTATGGGTCTTTAGCCAGTTAAAATAGTTTTTAAGGGGTCAAAATTGAAAAAAAAAAAAAAAAAATCGTTATACATTTTGTACATTTTAGTTTATTTTTAATCAGTTTATATACATGTCATAGTGGTAACATCACCAGCTTTAGACGTTAGTTTTGCTTTCAGTTTTGATTCTAGCTGATGGCACCCAAATCCTTTTTTTTTTTTTTTCACTTTTGAAAATTTTTGAAATTATATTATATGCGAAATCTGGACAAATTAAAATATATTTAAGCGTATTTTAAAACTTGGCAACCATGATCAGGTTATCCGGCATTTTTCAGAACCAATAACACATCAACTGTTTCTATGAAAGTTTCCCATAATCATTTCAGGTAATCATAATCAAGGATGCAAGATTTTCACATTTTAGCAGAATAATATATATATATATATATATATATATATATATATATATATATATATATATATATATATATATATATATATGCTAGCAGGCTGTCCAGTGTTGCCCAGTCATAAAATACGCTTAAATATGATGTTTTAATTTATGCAAATTTTGTATATATTATAGTCACTTCTCTATCGATTATTAAATTGTATCCAATATGTAGCAATGATTTCAAAAGTTAAAAAAAAATGTATGTGAATTAATAAGAAATTTTTCCTTCTCAGTTTGTGTAAAGGTACTTTGGTGCAATTCAATATTTGGTACTTGTAAGCATTGGGTACACAAGAAGTGCAGTGGAATTATTGATGTTGGTAAGACCATGGCAATTGATTAGAGTGCAGATGTACACAAAGTGTATTTAGATGGCGAAGCCATAGAGATTGTCAAGATTTGTTAACTTAAATATACTATTGGAGCACAGGATGGAGCAGGTTCCAGTTTGATTGCAAATGTTATGATTGGATGGAATAAGTTTTTTTTTTTACATCTGTTTTGTGTTTGGGTTACTTTTCAATTCTGTTTTCCTTTATAATTTTTAATTTTTTTTTTTTTTTTTTTTTTTTTTTTTTTTTTTTTAAGGGTTTCAATTTTATGTATTAACAGAATCCTGAATCAGTCCCTGAAATTTCTGGAGCCATTTGAATTTTTTTTTAGTCATAAACTAATCTTTACCATGCTTAGTGTCCTCTGCTTTTTTTTTTTTTTTTTTTTTTTTTTTTTTCCCCCCCCCTCAGCATTCATTTCGTAAACTACTTTGGTCATTTCCGAAACTGACTCCATAAAAGCTGAAACTTCCTAGGTGCCTATTCCTTATCGGTACCAAAACAAACACATCACTGAATTTTATATTTCAAGAATCAGTTGAGTGTTTTTGACTACCAACTCCGCCTGTCTGGAAATTAGTTAATGCATTACCATTGGCAGGCAAAATAAAGAAATAGGTTTGATGTCAACCAAAATATTGATTTCAACTTAAAACTCTTTGTAATGATATAATTTTTTTCTCTTCTTCCAGCTTGTTAATGGCCACACACTGTTCGATTATAACGTGGGCCTAAATGACCTCATTCAGTTAATGATACGACCCAAACTTCCCGTCGTATCAAAGGAAGACTACTCAAAACAAGTTGAAAATGAAGATGATACATCTTCAAATTCTTCAGATAAGGAAAATACAGAAGTAAGTTCCAACATTTACATTTTTTCTTATATCTTTGAGTATCTGGCCAATTGCTCTCTTCAGACTTTCTCTCTACCAATCTCATAGACCAACTCTTTCAACCTATTTATTTCATTTTAGAAATTTGATTTTTTTTTTTTTTTTTTTTTTTTTTTTTTTTACTTAATATATCAAAACAAGGTACTTGTTAAAATAGTGTACAGATTGATTTTTTATTGTGATTTTAAGCAAAAACATGTCGAAAATAGTAATACATCCCAAAATTATGAAAATTCATCGAATATAACTGCTATTGTATTTTTAGTTTAAAAAAAAAAATGTCTATCACTATAAGCTAAAACAAAACGTCAGCCATTACAATGACGGAAAAAGAGATAAGTATGTCCGTTGTATTTGTAATCTTGAAACTGTTGATATCTAGGAAAATACCATTCCTCACAATTTTTCATAAAAATTACATGGAATTATGAATTTTCGTAATTTTTAAATATGTTACTATTTTTCCATATGATAATTAAGTGCTGTTGTTGCTTAAAACACATTTTAAAAAATCGATCTGTCAACTCTATCTTAACAAGCACCCAAAAAACTTTGTAGGTTGCATATATATAGTGTTGCATGATACAAATAGAACAATTGGTATTTCAATTAGTCCTTTTGTTATGGCCATTTAAAGTTTGTTGGACATTGATTTTTGTATAATACTGAATACAAGACCAATTTGAGCAGCGTATGGCTGAAGGTATGAGCTTTAAATTAATTTTTTGTGTAATCTAATAAAAAAAAAAATATTTGACAGCATTCACCACACAACTTTGTAAATTTGGCTCCATTTGCTGCCAAACACTCAACTCGACTCACTTTTCTGCTGAATTCTTAATGCAGCTAATTTGTTCATATTTTAAACCACATGCCCCGATCTTTAAAGATCATTTCACATCATATAGACGGCATAATCACATTGACACACCGGTTCTCATTAGATCGCCGAAGTTAAGCAACGTTGAGCTTAGTCTGTACCAGATGGGTGACCAATTTGGGAATATCAGGTGCTGTATATAGGAAGATGTTGAGACCTTCCTGCAAGAGTTGCAAAAACCTAACATCATCTCCCATAACAAGGATATGCATGCAACTGGGAACTGCTTGTGAATTTCATATTCCCATGAAACTTCCTTTTTTGGAGGAAACCGGTTAAACCTGCACTGGGTTGGTGCCGGTGCCGTTTCTATATAGACTTGTGCTCAGATTGACACTTGCATCTCTAGCAATTTATGCACGGCCAGACACAACTAGCCCTCAACAGTAAAAAAAAAAAAATAAATAAATAAAATTAAAAAAAAAAAATTCAGTATTTGTCACATCAATTTTCCTTCATACTGAAAATAGTTTGTAATTTTTTTTTTTTTTTTAACAATTGACAGCGTTCATACGATTTAACGCGGAATTCGTTCTTAACGCAGCTAATTTGTTCATATGCAAATTAATGCATAATGCATCAAACTGTATTTAAGTTAAAGTATGGTAACATTTAGGAATTAAATTATTAATTTGATCTAATGCGCAAAAAAAAAATTTTTTTAATTAAATTTTGATAACTTATTTTAGTTATGCAATTTTAAAATGCGTAAATGGATGAACTATTGGCAAATTATGAATAAGAAATTTCATGTTTAAAAAAAAATGAATTCGTCAAAAAGACTAATTTACACATTAACTTAATAGCAATGACTCGACAAATGGACTCTATTGAAAAATATGAATATGATACCAGGGTCATTAAGTGCTAAGTAAGAGAAAAAAGACAAAGGGATTGGTGACAAAAGCAAAGGAAGTAGGTTTAGCGAATAACAAAAGTATTTATCAGTAGACAATGCATAGGAAGAGGTTCACCAAGATAGACAAGAAAGGCAAGGGTAGGGTTTAAATTTGGGGGTGATAAATGGCTATACTTATGCTTCCGTTCAGTCTTGAAAAACAAAGGATACCTCCTGTAGCGGCATGTAATTGTGAGGCAAGGGTTGCGCAATCACCAACCACAATGAATCGGCACTGTTTGAGTCTAGTGGCAAGGAGAAGACTAGGACGACTGGAAACAATGCCGAGATAAGCGGAGAGCACATACATCACCTGAAAGCCCCAAATGGTCACCCATTTAGTACTGACCAAGTTCAATGTTGCTTAACTTCGGTGATCCAGCAGGAACCAGTGTGTCAACGTGATTGTTGTATGCTATAAATATATAAATGGCTATAAGGGAGATATCGAACAATGAACCAGAGATATTTTTAGAGGTGGAGTTTGGATGCCATTAAAAATGGATCATGGCTTAGACCAAATCGAGAACCCTTTAATAGATCAAGAGGAAGAAATGGTCTCGAGAGTAAATATGTAGACCTTAATGTGACGAGGGCAGTTTCAACACGCCAGCTGACATGAATATGAAGCATCAGCATCCATGTTTTTTATTGCTTGCGAATCCGTGCATTACCTTGACAGCCACCAGAGTGAGAAAATGATGATACGGACATAAGAACAACAGACGGTGGAGAGCAAAGCACGGCACACAACGTTTGGGGTCAGCAGGCTGTCAAGCAGGGAAGCAGGTGCTTACACATGAACATAAAAAATAAGTTTAACATTATGAACTTGATAAAAGTGTGTATTCTAGAAAATTAACATAAAATCTAAATGTATTATGTCTGAGTGAGGAAAGCAATTGAATTTTTAAGTGCATTACTAAAGATCTTTGGAACAAATTTCTGTCAGAAGAGAAGTCGAGTTGTTCAGCTTTTCTTTTTTTTTTTTTTATTATTATAACATATTCTAATGCACTTACATAGTTTTTTTTTTATTTATAAGTGCGGAACAAATTATTAAAGTAAAAAAGAAAACTTACCTATTAAACTGTCAAAGCTCAGTTTTGGCTTCTTTAAGTAAATAATTTGCCCGCCTTTTTTACTTGAATCAAAATTTGTGTGGATAAATTTACAAGAATTTTTATTTGACATTGTGTCCCCCTCCTCTCATCTTTTGCAGCCCCACACCAACAACACTGCACGAGCATCATCATCATCATCATCATCATCATCTATTCCAGCAGAAGATGATACATCAGAAAGTATGTACAAGGTAGGTTAAATAATTTACATTCTTCAAAATAACTGAATCTATTATACCTTATCTCAAAAATATACAAACATCACATCAAAATAACTGAATGGACCCGGATTTATCAAAAAAAGAAATAGACTATTTTTTCACCATTTACATCCAGTGTGAATGCACTTAAAGATGGTTGGAACTTACATCAACCAAAACGTTGTGAAAAAAAAACAACCAAGATAAGAACAATAGTCCAGACAATCCAAATAATGCAAAAAATATAGTTGGATGTAGTTTTAAAAAAATTTAATTCATTTTCTTTCTATTGAAAATAGATTCGAATTATGATTTTGGTTCTAGAAAGCATCTTCAATTTAAGACACTTAAGTGTCTTGAAAAATAATTCAGACTTGCTTATTAATTAATTGATGTCTAATGGCCACTACAGATGGCAAGTTCGTGCAAACCATTTCAAGTTTCAAATGGAAAGTTGTGCCAATTTTCCCCCTCTGCCAAAGCCGAAAAATTTCTTTAAAAACTCCAAAGATGAAATTTAGGTGACATTGTTTTATATTAAGTTTTAATTCATGTCTCAAAAATTTCACTAAAATTGAAGGTATCTTAATTTTCATAAAAGCCCCCCCCCACACACACACACACATATTTGTATAACTAAAAACTAAATACAGTTCACGTTACTACTACTACTTATGCCTATCAACTGTGTTGCCAAATTCATAATGATTGATTTATTACTTTGGCAGTCAATTCATAGAAATATACAAACCTATACGCATGAGTAATTTTATAAATAGATTGCTACATAAACTATATACACATATATCACTTTTTCTTTTTTCCAGTGTTTAGCCTGATTGAAGAATAAACGTTTGTGTAGCTTACTTGCCATTAGCATATTTTCATGCAAAACATATATGATTAAACATTGGTACTAACAGTTTCAGGAGGAATGGTAAATCTTGTCAGTATGAATGAGTATAAAATTTAATCGAATAAAAAATAAAAATAATTGAATGAATGTTGAATTGAAAAAAAAAAAAAAAAAATCAGTAAAGTTTTCATTTTTATGTAGACTTGCACTCATTTAGGAAAACAGAAATAAAGAAAAACCTTTATGATGTACGTACTTGTTACGGCATGGAGATGTTATATTCCAAAAATAACAAAAAATTGATCAAGTAGTTTTAGCAAAAAATTTTTTTTTTTTAGCAAAATTTGATTTTTTAGCGATTAAGTATCTTTGCCACCTATTGATAACAGGGAAGATAACCAGGATGAGTTTTGACAAATATAATGACTGGTTTCTCACATTGAGCAAGTCCAAGTCTTAAAATTAAATTTTCTTTAAATAAAAAAAAAACAAAAAAATAACTAATTGATCAAATTATATGATGTTTGGAATATGCCATCTTCGTTACTTTTCTGCATTTTTTTGACTTAAAATTTTCATTATAAGTGCAAAGATAAATAAGCACCTAAATTTTTCATATTATTTGGATTCATCGGACTACTGCTCTCATCTTGAGTGTGGGTTTTTATAACGTTTCAGTTGATGTAACCTCCGACCTTCTTAAAGTGTATCTTGTCGAACTTGGGGAATTTGGACGGAAATGTGTAAAAGTGACCTTCTTCTGAAGGTTGAAGGTTTAATTCTCTGTGTGGGCGATCAAAAAATACAATTGCAAATTACTTAGGAACTCTGTCCAGTCATGACTGATAGAACAAAAGCATGCTACTTCCTGAAGTAACTAAAGAGTTCCGTTCGAAATTGTTCAAATTCTCGAGTTCGACAGAAACATTTCAAGAAAATATCAAATTAAGGAATTTTAGTCAGTGAACTGCAGTTTTCTCAAAATTTAAAACTCTATATGGTATGTTTATTTTAATATTTGCTATGATTACTAACATACAGAATTACACCACCACCTTTACATACAGTTCTAGATTTTGAAGAAGTTGATAGTTTTTTGTAACATTACTCAGTAAAATGAAATTCTGGAAACATGTTATTTTCCAAAAGCAAGGCTTACCAAAATTTATTGTAAACAAATTCAGTATTATTTTTTCATTTAGGTTTATTGAATTAAATAGGTTTTAATTTGTTTGAATACTAGAATCAATTCATCTTGGGAGCTATGTCTCTTTGGGTTGGGATTTTTTTTCAGAGAGATACTAGCATTGACAATCCAGGGTGTCTCATTTTAGGAATTATGTTAAATTAATCTAATGTCACATATGCAATAAACTTCATTTAGATAATCTTATCTTCCCCAAGTTTTCCACTGTGACTGATATTGCCCCACTACCTACCCAACACTTGATCCTTATCCTTTAAGTGGTAACATTCTTAGTAAAAAAAAAAAAAAAAAAACAGAGTACAAAATAGACTTCGTGGCTTAGTGGGGGATGCCCTTTTCTCTACCCTGCAACCTCTCTCCCACAGAAGAGACGTTGCGAGCCTATCCTTGTTTTATCGTTATTTCCATGGCAGGTGCTCGTCTGAACTCCAATCTCTGGTCCCCCCCTCGCCAATCTTTCACGAAAAACAACCGTCTAACTGAATCCACTGTGAAAAATTTCCCCCACTCTATATCTGTGCCTAAATCAAAACGCGGATTCCATGAACAAAGCTTCTTTCTTAGAACTGCACGCTGGTGGAACTCTGTTCCGTCTGCCTGCTTCCCACCTGACTACAACTTGGATGTGTTCAAGTCCAATGTTAACAAATTCCTAATGAACCGCCCCCTTAAGTAAACACTTCATCAAATCTCCACACTAACGTAATGTACTTGCAATAACCCTTATCCCTGAGTGACTTCCGGGCCTTGATAAGTGGTGATCACTGTGTAAAAAAAAAAAAAAAAAAGTTTTTAATAGTTTTTGCATTCTACAAGAAAAATATAAAATATTAAAAATAAAATGAATAATTCGATAAAATATCAACACAAGCCCTATATTAAGTTTAAAACAAATTTTCTCATTTTACAATAGTATAAGATGCATTTTAAAGTCAAACACATCTGACAAAGGGATATTTCCCCAAAATATAACATCAAGAATACTCCACCTGACACGAGTAAGAACACGATACATGTAAAATGTTTTTATATACACACACACATATTGCCTTTCATAAATTTAAATTTCCTTTATATACATGCTAAACAATGCTTCAAGCTAACTATATTAGCCTCTTATAAAAATAAAGGTATTAATTTTTTTTTTAACTCCAATTTTATCATAGATGGGGGATATCTTGGATGCAAGAGATAGCACGATGGGTGCCTGGTTTGAGGCCAGCATTGCAAAAATTGTCCAACGTCCAAAAATTTCGGCCCAAAAGCTAGCGGATGCAACCAAGCCTGTCACACCTTTACAAGAAATGGACCCTTTAAATTGCGACAAAAGCCGGAAAGAAATGACCAAGGAAAATACGATTGATCCTGAGAATCGACTGAACTCTGTCCACTCGGATGCGGAGGACAAACAATCCGGTGCAATCGAAGTAAAAAATGCAAATTCTTTAGACTCAAAAATCAATTCAGAAAAAATGTTTGGTAAAAATGCAACGGTTGATGAGAATTGTAACCAAGTGGAAATGTCCACTGATAACAAGGAAAATTATTGGAAAGAAAAATTATTGGAAGGCCTTTCAACCACTGATGATGGATTTTTGTATTCCATAACTTTTGATGGGTAAGTTTTCAAATTATTTTTTTTCTGTTCACTTATACTGTTGTGAAAGGTGTTAATCCGTGTTTCCTTTTTATAGTATTGCATAAGAAAATTGTAATGAAATATGTTTTTGTTAAGAATGTAAATTCTCAATTTTTAAACAAATTCAATATTATATATATATATATATATATATAAGCTTTCAGTCAGTCTCTAAAAACAATGGATACCTCCTGTAATCAAAACATTGAGAAAAAAAACACAAAAAAAACTAACGTAAGGTAAACGAACGATGAAAACGGAAAAACGAACACATGAAAAATGGCTTAAATAAGCCTGTTTCGATATTAAAATTAAAAAAATCGGTGGGTACCCGAGTGTTTTTGGGTGTGTGGTCAGGGGTGGATAAGCGAAGTAAAAAAAAAAACAGAAAAACAAACGTTACGTGAAAAATGGCTTAAATAACCCTGCTTCAATATTTAAATTTAAAAAATCAAAAAAAAAAAAAAAAAAGACATCTTACACCACGATTCAAACCCAAAATGTTTAGATAATGAACCAACATGCTAATCAACTGACCTAACGCGATGTACATGAAATTTGTTCAGTTTCTCAACTATTTAGAGTAAATCAGGTCATGACGTCATCTGGCGCATGCGTAGAACTGCTCGTCGTCACAAGAAGACCGTTTTTGTTGCGACAGCTAAGAGAGAATTTACTGAAACCACCCAAAAATGCAAAGAAGCACAGAAATTAGGAACCCGAGACTTCTGGAAAATCTACAAGAGTGTAGTAAATAATGGGCAATCAACAATTCCCTCACTATCCAACAATCATGAGGTTGTTTGCTCTGCAACTGAGAAGGCTAACATGTTTGCCAGACGGTTTGCCGCCAACTCCACACTGGATTCTGCTAACCACCCCCTCGCTGACTTTCCTTTGCAGACAGACGCCACACTAGACGATCTGAAAATCACCCCTGCTCAGGTGCATGCTATCATAAGAAAGCTTGACACTGCAAAAGCATGTGGACCTGATTTCATCCCGGCTGTGCTATTAAAAAAGTGTGCTGCCGAAGTAGCTCCAGTTCTCTCCGAACTTTACAACAAATGCCTTAATGAATCTTGCTTTCCTGCCTGCTGGAAAACTGCTTCTGTAGTTCCAGTTTTCAAGAATTCTGGCAAAAGAACTGACCCAGTAAATTATCGCCCCATTAGCCTCCTCCCACTTTTCGCCCAAATATTTGAGACAATAATTAACCAATCTAGTCCATCACCTTACAGATGCCAAACTTCTGACTGACCAACAATATGGATTTAGACAAGCCCGTTCCACAGCAGATATCCTAACTGGACAAAGCGGGGGAGGGTAGAGCGGTAGCTCTAGATATATCTTAAGGCTTTTGACAGGGTATGGCATGAGGGTCTTAAGAAAATCAGATCATACGGCATCACTGGAAGAATACGTAACATAATTAGATCTTTCTTAGAGAAGAGAAAAATCCAGGTTGTCCTTGACGGTCGTACATCTAAACAATATGATATAAATGCGGGAGTGCCTCAGGGGTCTATCCTTGAACCTCTGTTATTCCTAATATTCATAAATGACCTCCCTGACAAAATTGTCTGTGAGATGGGTATGCATGCTGACGACACCACGCTCTATAACAGATACGACAGGAAAACAAATGAACACAAAGAAATGGCAGAAACATTAGAGGATGACCTCCGATCCGTAGTGGAATGGGGACAAAAATGGATGGTCACATTCAGTGCTGCCAAGTCTAAACTTGTTTCCTTCAATAATTACAAGAAACCTTCCCTACTGCCAATAGCAATGGCCAAAGACTCTTTATCTGAAAGTACATCTTTTAAACTCCTCGGCCTAACGTTCACAGGAAACATGAGTTGGAACAATTACATTGAGAACGTTGCCAGGACCGCTGCGGAGAAGTTGAGTTCTCTCTACCATGCTAGAAAGCTATTAACGCCTGAAAGTATCCTATACCTCTATAAGGCCACCATTCGCCCATGTATGGAGAATTGTCATATTTGGGCTGGTGCATCTGCCACTAGTCTCTCGCTCCTAGACAAGGTTCAAAAGAGTCACCAATTTTATAGGTCCTGAACTGTCAGCTAAACTTCAGCCTCTGTTCCATCGACGAAATGTTGCATCCTTCTGCCTGTTCTACAAGTATTTTAACGGTGAATGCTCTGACGAACTGCAAGCAATTGTGCCCCTTCAACGTGAATATCCCCGACAAACCCGACAAGCAGGTAAATCCCACCCCTTCACAGTAGAGATCCCTAGATGCAAGAGAGCCTTCTACTCCAGTAGTTTCTTCCCCAGAACAGCTAGACTTTGGAATTCCCTTCCGGATCCCTGCTTCCCCGACTGTACCAACATGCAGAAGTTCAAGTGTAACGAGAAATGACATCTTGCTGCCCAACTTCCTACACAGTTCCCCTGATGCTTATGTCTCTGATAGTAGCCCCCGACAACAAAGTGGCAATGTGCCTTGTTTGGGGTAAAAATGCAATAAAAAAAAAAAAATTTTTTTTAATTTAAGGCAGGACTTTGCGGTGGCCAATCCATAATTTCAAAATCTTGCTCATTAAGGTAATGCATTACCACGTTTGCCTTGTGATATGGGGCATTATCTTGTATAAAGCTAGCCCTATTGAAACCTGAATTCTTTATGATTGGCACAACATGATCTTGAACAATATTTTTATAGATCTGCGCATTTACACGGGTTTGTAAGCGTTGTACTTTGACTAGAAAACATTCCAAATACCATGACGCTTCCACCCCCAAACTTGACAGTTTTCTGAGTACACTTTGCATTTAATCTTTCACCAATACGTCTCTTTACATTGTTTTTTTCCATCATTTCCAAATAAATTAAACTTGCTTTCATCACTGAAAAATATTTTTGCCCAATTTTCATATGTCCAAATTACATACCTGTTTGCAAACTCTAATCTCTCCTTATTCTATGAACTAACAAGTGGTTTCTTCCCTGGGGTTCAATTAAACAGCCCTATTTCTTGCAGTCATCTAGAAACAGTCTGTCTTGACACATTAACACATGAAGTACTATTCATAACCCTTTTAATTTCTGCGAAAGACTTAAAACGGTCATTTAATGACATGCGCTGCATTATTAGATCTTCTCTGCGAGGTCTGCTTGTTTTAAAAGCACTATTTTGCCATTGTATCATTGTAGGATTTAATAACCTTGCCTACAACACTTTCTCTGAAATTTCTCTAACTTTTTTATTTTACTTCAGTCGAAGTTCTCAAGAAATCAAGGGGCCCACAACCAGGGGCTAACACTTGAAGTCTATATGAGATACATAGTTATTAGAATGTTCCATTAAAGTTCTTTATCTCTCAAACACTGAGTTAATAAAGAAATTGAGAACATAATTTTCCTCTCCCCAATTAACCATTTTTATACATTGTAGTATATCTTTCATGTTGGTCTCTTGGTCTTACTGGATTCCAGGACAAGAATTTATCTAGTCTGGTGGAGTATCCAGCTTCGTGCTATTACTTGAGGTAATATCACTTGGAGAAGGTGCACCATTCCTCGGAAAAGCTGTGGAGTAGCCATAGTGAGGAGATCTTATTTGGGCTGCGAATACTATGTGATTTTTAATATTTAGTCAGGGTTTACTTCTATGGAAAAAGTATTCTCATACCAGATTGTTCTGGCAAACCCCTGTACAGAGAGACCTTAGACACTCGAGGATAGTGTCTAGTAGGCATTCAAGTCTAACCGGTGTGCATTTCTTTGTGTAACTTCAAAATAGATTGTCTCACAGAGTAATCAAGTTTTTGGCGTTTCGCCATGGTGCCAGCTGATGCAACGTTTACAAATGACTAAGACTTATTCTTTAGAGCAGTGGTTCTCAACCTTTTTTTTACTCACGGACCCCTTTTCCCTTTTTAGCTTGGTGGACCCCTTCATAACTATTGATCATAAGACAATCTTCGATTTTTCACTAGTATAAATTTTGAGGTTTTAATAATCAAAGAAATATTATATAATTAAGCTTTATTTTTAAATGAAAACTAATTTAATGGGGTAAACCTGGAAAATAGAAATATAGTTAAAATAACTTGAATGATTGAAAAAAAAAAAAACTATACAAAATTACAGTAGAAATTAAATTTTTAATAAAAACTATTCTGAGTTGGTTTTCTTCATGGGCCACCAAAATATCGTTGCGGACCTCTATTTTATGTTTTGCCTGTGGACCCCGGTTGAGAACCCCTGCTTTAGAGGAAGTAAAAAAAATTTGAATATAGCATACTGTTTACATTGTTCTTAATTTTGTCCCTTACTTTTTGATGTTCCTATTTTTAAAATAAATAATTGTTATAATTTTTTTTCTATTCTTTGCAAATGATTCAAATTTTAGTATTTTATTATGGATGATAACGACTACCAATTGTCAAAATTTCAGCTTTTCACAGTTATTTCTAACAAATATTAGGTTTTAAATTTTTGTTTCTTAGTTTTGGACGCGACTCTGTGTGTGTATGTATGTATATATATATATATAATAAATCAGTCACTTTCCATGGACAAACAAGTTCCCGTTTTTTAAAGAAGTGGGAGGGGGGTATGTATTTTTCTTTGATAAGAGCAGATGAATTTTTTTAGCTATGGTGGATGATCATCTAGAAATGGTGTCTCGAAAAAGAACACTGGTCCTTCATTACCTCATTGGGTTAGCATCAGAAAAAGCATACAACCTATAAAAATCTTTCTTCAATTAAGGAAGCGACTACCATATATTAACATGCATGCAGAGATAATCACAAAAGAACAAAAAAAAAAAAAAGAAAGAAATTCGACTTGGCTTTTTCGATTGAAATAAGACATTTGTTTATGATACTTTCCAAAACACACCTGCATCTGACTTTTTTTTTTCTTACAGTTTCTCTCGTCTGTCAGCACGGGGTCACACGTACATATCATGCCAGCACACCTTTCCAGTCTTCTAACAATGTGGTGTCGTTTTTGTTTTTGTTTCCTCCCTGCTTCCCCCACTTCTATCCCTTCACTGCGATATCACTTAGCACACTGGCTTGCTAAATTACATAGGTATCTTGTGGCGGCTACCACTATATGTAAGCGGCTCTGTTATGTAAAGAAACAGAATCAGAAATAAATTTGGTTGTCAATTTCTAAAGGCATCCAACACCTGCATGTAAAACGGATGTTAAATCAAATATTATAATTATTAGTGTTGGGACAATTAATTGGAATCGGAAAAAACCAGAGCTTTTTGGGGTATCGGAATCGGGGAAAATTTGACCTTATATTTTCCAATGCCAAAACAGATTCCTTTAATCATCTATTTTATTTGATTTTGTTTTTTATAAATCATCTTCCACTATTGATAGTAATGATAAAATAATAAACATTTAATGATTTAAACTTTCAGTAAGACTAAAATCTTTAGATCACCCTGTCACAAGTGTGTTTTTACGTTTGAGAAGATACATGTACATTTAAGATGTTTTTACAGTATTCAGGACAAAATAACAATTTTATAGTAAAATATTTAGAGATTTATAAAGAATCGGAATCAGTAATTGTATCGGAATGAGAAAAATTATTGGAATCGTCCCATTACTAATAATTATGTAAATGTTAACATTTATTTTTTGTTCCAGCTACGAAGATGATGATTTAGTGACATTGACGTCAACTCAACTTCGACCGCGAGCTCGACAGATTATCAAATTTAAAAACATTGAAATTGGACAAAAAGTGATGGCCAACTATAACTATGATGCACCGGATGAAAGAGGTTATTGGTACGACTGTATTATAACTGGTAAACGAGACACGCGCACTATCAAAGAATTATATGCAACTGTATTTATTGGGTAAGAATCTTTTCTCCCCCCCCCCCTCTGATTCTTGTAAAAAAAAAAAAAAAATCTGTTTTAACTTATTTGTTGGTCATCTCTATTTTGCTGTAACCATTCTGCAAAGTTGGCACAAATTAAGGATTCCACCCATTTTGTAAATTATGTCTTAAAGAAGAAGAAAGATCCAAATGTAATCCATGGACTTTAATTTTAAGTCGATCCAAATATTTCTATAATTGTATCTTAAATATTTATTTCATCAACACATTATCCTATGGCTAGCAACAAAGTGTAGTATCTGTTCTGATATTTCACTTCATCTTTTTTTGTTCTTGGTCAGTAGAAGAGAAATCCTTCTAGATTAAGGCAATTTTTATTTTTGTTCCTATCCAAAGTGCTCCCTTTCTATCCAGAGTGCTCCCTTTTAGGGAGCTGGATTTTCCCCACATTAAAAACCAACCTCGTGTCTAATTCTGCCTTCGTGGGAAAGCAATTAAATAGGAACTAAAAGTGAAAACTAATTTTCTACTCTAACATTGTTCATAGGTTGAGGGGATAAAATCTTTATTTTTATATTTTTTTATTTATTTATATAGATTTTTTTTTTTTTTTTTTTTTTTCAGTGCTGATCTGACCCCTTTGGAAAATTGTCAGCTTTTATTCCGTGATGAAATTTTTGCTATTGAGACTCCAGGGTCACAATTTAATGAATGTGATGCAGAAAAGAATCCTGGAATTTCTCCAGCCAAACGTAAGTTAACTTGTGTAAATATATGGATTACAAGTATGATTTAATGACAATTTCGGAACAAAAATTACACATTTCTGGAGCATGTAATGTGTGAAAGTTATTTATTAAAAGTACTATTGAAATTTCTGTTCAAATATTGAGCTTCATCTTTGCTTTTAGAAATTGATTTCTATAAAATAAATTTTAATTCCTGATATGATAAAAGTATATTTTATGAATAAACAATTAGGGACCATCTCGCATTGTCACCTTAAGGAAACTAAGGGACATAATTCAACAATAATTCAAACTTGTAAGAGCAGTTTTATAATGCCTATGATTTGCCAGTAATCCCAATATCATTTAAAAATGATTTTATTGGGAATAGAGCATTACTGTAGAAAACGAAATGATAAAACAAGTGTAAAATGAAATACTTTACAAGTTTTATATTCAAATAGTTTATAAAAAAAATCTTTTGAAGAAACATGTCCTTTCATCAAAAGAAAAAGGAAACAATTTAACTGGCATTAGTTTACATTATTTTTTTTTTTAAATTGAAGAAAGTTTGTCAATCATTTTGAGTTTTAAAAGAACAAGTGTAATATAAAAATTCATTAAATTTCAGCAAAATGAACCTCCAGGTATCAAATGGAATGTTATTGGAATATTATAATATAAAGAATTCATTAAATTTCAGAAAAATAGGTAACAATATTTAATAAGTTAGGTGAATAAAAAAGAAAATAGCAAGTGTCAAACATTAAACCAACACTGAAAATTTACAAAAAAAAAAAAAAAAAATTGGGAAACACTGGATATTTAACATTTAAGAAGAATGTCCAGTCTAGATAAGCATATTGAATGTAAAAATGAAAACAATAAATTTAGAAACAATTATGTAAATGAAGTTCGTTTTAAATAAAAAATTAAATTTGTTATGCGGAAATCTCCACACCTTTACTGGAAAGGTCTTCCTGATGCTGGAGAGACGTTTATTCTTAAACTTAAGAAAATATCATATTTGGAGTTAAATTATGATAGAAGGTAATGTTAAAAAAAGAGTATTTTCATAGCACCCATTATTCGCAAACATTGTAATAACTATAAAATTGTTTGTAGTGTTTTACAAAAAAATAAAAATACTCACAAATGATTTTATTCATCCAAAATTGTTCAATATTACAAAAAGAGTAAAAATGACCTTTTAATGTTTATTCTATTTTGATATTATCAATCAATTTGTAATTTTTTATAATTTTAAAAAGTTATTATTTTTGCTTTAATCTAAAACGAGAGTTATTGACAGCTAAATTATTTAAAAAAAAAAAAAAAAAAAAAAAAAAAAAAAACCTGAAATTTTTCTGTACAATTTTTTGGTTATTGTCTAGAATTTAACCTAATTAAAAAAAAAATTTTTTTAATCTTTCTGGTGTATGTGCTCTTCATGGAACAAAAAAAGATTATATTCCAAAAATCATAAATTGATCAAGTTTTTTTTTTTTTTTTTTTTTTTTTTTTTTTTTTTAACTAAGAAAATCAAATTTTAAAGTAAGACATTTTGATCCACTGTTCCACAAGGAACTCTCGATATTTTAAAATTAATATGAATCCCTACAACTAATAAAAAAAATTATTTTCTACAAAAAATAAAACTACTTGATCAATTTACATTATATTTAGAATATGGCATTTTCATTTGATAATGGGTACATACATTTTTTTTTTCCTGGGTTGAACTTTGTGCAAGTAAAAAATTGGGTACAAGTTCAATGTAAACGGTTGATGTTTATTTTTGTTATACAAAATGACTTTTTTCATTAAATTAAAAAACTTAAACAAATAATTTTATTTTTCCTCTCCAGGCGTAAATAAACCCGAGTGTGATTTCTGCAAAGATAACCCCAATCGCAAATGTCGGGAATGTGCGTGCTCAGTATGTGGTGGCAAGAACAATCCTGAGAAGCAGATTTTGTGTGACGAATGTGACATGGCGTATCATCTGGATTGCCTCAAACCTCCTCTCACACAAATTCCAGATGTAGACGAATGGTACGTTTAGTACAGTTTTTTATTGAACACACGCACACTGGACTTGTCGAAAATTCCCCATCTATTAATATATTAAAAAAATCTATATGATGAAACAAAAATAATCAATTTTTTTTTTTTTTCTTTGAATTTTAAGGAAAAAATTAAGCAAGTAGAAACCATCTCATGTCATCATTTTGAAGAAACTGACATAATTCAACAATTCAAACTTGCAAGAGCAGCCTTGTAATGCCTATGATTTTCCATTAATCGCTTTAAATCATTTAAAAATGTTTTTATATAAATATATATATATATATATATATATATATATATATATATATATGTATAACTACTTAAGTGTAAACAATTTTTGGAATATGACTTTTTATTAAGGTCATCAGGTCATGATAGAACGGGTGGGGAATTTTTTTTTTTTTTTTAATAAAGGGAGAATTTTGTACAAGAACTATTTATTTTATAAAGTATAAATCAATCCTATGGTGAAAAAAACATTGCTAACAAAATCAGTTTACAAAGAAAAAAGTTTATTTTGAAGTTATTTTTAAAAAAAATTTTTATTTCACTTTTCTCAATGTTTTATTTTGGTTTACTTTTTATTTTTTTACATGGTGGTCACCACCTATCAAGGCCCGGAAGCCACTCGGTGATAAGGGTTATTGCAGGTACAGTAATCAATGGGATAGTTTCATAGTAATCGTTAGTATTGGAGATTTGATAAAGTGCCTTACTTAAGGGGGTGGTTCATCAGGAATTTGTTTATGTTGGACTTGAAGACATCCAAGTTGTAGTCAGGTGGGAAACAGGCAAACAGAAGAGAGTTACACAGGCGTGCACTTCTAAGAAAGAAGCTTTGTTCATGGAATCTACGTTTTGATTTAGGCACAGATAAAGAGTGGGGAAAATTATTGACAGTAGTTGCAGCTAGATGGGTGTTTATCGTGAAAGATTGGCGAGGGGGGACGAGAGATTGGAGCTCAGACGAACACTTGCCATGGAAGTAACGATAAAACAAAGATAGGCTTGCAACGTCTCTTCTGTAGGAGAGAGGTTGTAGGGAAGGGAAAGGTGCATCCACCCACTAAGCCACAAAGGTTATTTTGTACTCTGTCAAGGCAAGATAGGCTATTTTTAGCAGCTCCTGCCCAGATGTGGCAGCAACTTGGCTTTTATATAGATAGAGGATTGCATCAGTAGTGAGATATCTTCTGGAGTGGTAGAAGGATCCCACCATTTTCCCAGCGACCTTGGCAACGGACTTGATGTACGTGTTCCATGTCAGATCAGGAGTAAAGGTTAAACCCTGAAGCTTGTCAAAACATGGAGCCTCCCCAAGACGAGAGCCATCCATTTCAATTGATGCCAGATGGGGATCAGAGTGTTGATGATGTAAAGATAGGAGCTTGGTTTTAGATGCATTAAAAGTAACCAGCCACCTCTTTCCCCACTGTACCACGCGCTCAAGATCAGAGGAGAGAGAATCAGAGAGAACTTTGTCATTTACGGCCTTTAATGTGTTGCCATAGATGGTTGTGTCATCAGCATAGATGTCAATGAATGATTTAAGTATGTGTTTTTGGGGAGATCATTAATGTAGATCAGGAAGAGAGTTGGACCCTTGAGGGACTCCAGCATTAATACTGTGGGCTTCTGATTTCTGCCCATCAACCTCTACTCTTGAGCCTATCAGAGAGAAATGATTTAATAATTGAGAAAACATTTCTAGTTATACCATAGCTGGAAATCTTGTGAAGTAGGCCTTTATGCCATACCTTGTCAAAGGCCTTTGATATGTCAAGAGCAATTGCCCTAGAAAGGAAGCCTTTGTCGAGATATTCACTAATCCTATGAGATATAATCGTTAGCACATCTGCTAATCTAGATCTAGCAGAACAGAAATTATTTTTTCTGACAAAGATTTAACATTTCTCTAAATATTTATCTTACCAATAATTATAAAGATTAAAACAAAAATTTTGATCTCTGTGATTATAAAAAAAAAAAAAAATCCTCATAATGTAACAAAAGTTTTACTAATGTAGATATTTATATTTTACAATTGTTAATCGTTTAAAATCATTTTAAAATGATTTTCTTTATAAAAATAAAACTACTTGATCAATTTACACAATTTCTCTCTCTCTCAATACACTCACTCTATGAGTTAATGACTTTGCCAAAATTAGTTTATACTCACTCTTCGAGCAGTGTAACACAGTACCTGGCTATGTCATTTTACATCTTTACCTCGTTACTTCCACTTTACAGTTTGGATGAAGAAAAATATTTGAAATTTGGGGGAAAATATTTGCTACTTAATATATACTTGCTAGTAAGTAACTATGATGTATTTGTTTTTATTCATAAAATGTGTTCAAAAAAAAAAAAATTTTTTTCCTCTCTTTTTCTGAATTTTAAAGAAAAAGTCACTTAGTTTTTAAAATGTTTTTATATTACTTTGAATGTATTCAGTTAAAAAAAAATCCTTTAGTGAAATTCGAATTAGATATTTACATCATAAAAACTACTACCGTAATAATGTGTATTCTGTCTATTTCTTTTATGTCAACCACTCACTGTTAGCATGCAGACTGACTGCAAAAACTGCTTAACATTTTAATAGTATATAGATTTAATAAATTTTCTGTTTAAGGATGGGAGTTAACTAAACTAAAATGTTATTTGGAATTAAGATTATACTAGCTGTACCTACCCAGTATTTGGATTTAATTTTGAAAATTTGACCTGACAACTTAGTGTTAGATTTTTGTTTGTTTGTGGGTTTTTTTATATATAAAAAAGCACTTTATTTAATTATTGGAATTATTTTTATTTATTTGCAGACCATCATCCTCATATTTACAGTTGTTTAACAATGTTTCAGCCAACTATTCCTCTGGCCAAACGGTTAACCACCTGATGAAGGCCAGAGGAATAGTTGGCCGAAACGTCATTAAACAACCACTGTAAAGATGAGGATAATATACAAATTATTCATCTCAATAAGAATTTCAATTAATATACCATTCAGTACAAACCTGACAATCGTAAGCTCAGATCACAAAAAAAATCCTTGGCTTTATACGACCAAAAAATCCAATCTTGATCGCCCTTTGGGGTCCCTGGCGCAGTGGATAGACAGTGAATCAATCTCTACAAATCTAGGTGAGAATTGTCTGAAAATATTGGTTTCAATCCTAGCCAAAGCCGTCCAGAGGATTAGTTGACAACAACAACTATGGAAGGCAGTAATTACTGAAGATACAGTTAAGATTCATCATTCTTATCCTGTCGCGGTTAACCACTTGACAAAGGCCAGAGGAATAGTTGGCAAAAATGTTAAAGAACAACTGTAAAGATGAGGATAATAGTTCGCAAATAAATAAACAAAAGCATTTGTCTCTATGTTTCTATGTCTGGCTAAAACTAAACAAACGACAAAACACTACCTACAAAGTTTTTTTGTATGGTGCTCCGGATCAATAATATCAAAAATTTAGAAAAACACTCATGCTTTCACCCTAAAGTGATGTAGATTTTGTCGGAGGTATGTCGGCTTTCCAGACAGATTATTCACTAAGTAAAGAGAAGTAACTCTGATGTTTTAGTCGAGTTGTTAATTCTCTTATACCGACTGAAATTGACTGCATGGAGAAGAAAGAAGTGGGTAGAGAGAAGGTTTAAATCAATGGATAGGGAAGAGATAGAAGTTTTAATAGTAATATATTAAATTTTTTTTTTTTTTAATGGAAATCACTCCAGACAAGGCATGGAGTCACTTGATGTAAACAGCTAAAAAAATACACTACTTCAAGATCAAAAACTTGCCAACAATAAGTATTAAACTGAATAGATTCTAACTCCGAAAACAAATTCTTTTCACTTTGTTAGAAACATCACTTATAGAATGTGAGGACTAAAGGATAAACAATACTGGGTAACCCTGTGAGTATATGTATGCACAAGAAAATATTGATTGCATGTTAAATGGGTTTTGTATTTTTCAAATTATTTGATATTGTTTTATTTTAGGTATTGTCCCGAATGCAAGGTGGACGATGATAAAGTGGTCAAGGCTGGTGAGCGATTAAAAGAAAGCAAAAAAAGAGCCAAGATGGCTTCTGCCAAAAATCCAACAAACAGAGATTGGGGAAAGGTTAGACATTTTAAGACTTTTTTATTGATTTAATCTGTGAGACTTTAAATTTAAAGTGTTGTAGGTTTTCTCTGGATTCCAGATGGGGAGAATGACTCAAAGGTTTCAAATTGAAAGAAAGCAGAAGACTTAAAGATCAAAGAGACCTCCATAAAATTAACGAAAATAACAATTGAACAACTAATACAAAAGATGAAAAGGAAAAATGACAATGCAACAAATGGCAGTTTAGATGAAGCAGTAATGTCTTGCCATAAATTTTTGACAGTACACCCCAATTTAAAAGACATGAGAGATTACTCTTTTAAGTTTTTATTTTCCATACAGAAATTGTGGATTCATTCCTGCTTGAGTGGGATTTATTATGTGCCATTTTGTTTTAGAATGTCTTGACTTTTGCTCTCATGCAACAAATATTACAGTGTTTACATTATGATGTAGTTATTTAATGACTTCAAGATTGAATTCTTCCTTTTTGAAGATGGTGGGTTTATTCTTCAAAATCTTAATAAACCAAATAAAAGTGTTGCATGGATTAAATAGAATCAATTATAAACTGTTTATTCACAAAATATACACTTACGAAAGAAATTGATTTGCAAATAAGATAGAATTTATTAAATGTTTGAAAATATTACAAATCATTAAAACCTTTATTTATATATATATATATTTCAGAGGAAACATAATTTAATTTAAATACCAAAAAAAAACAAAGAAATGGGCAGGTGAAATTAAAATTTTCCCTAAGGCCTTATCGTCTGACCCTCTAAGAGGAAACGTCAGAATGATAGATTAAAAACTAAGAAAACGAATGAGGGAAGAGGGGAATTTTGGTTACAGTTGGAAGAACAGTGGAGAAAAAAAAAAAAAAAAAAATCACTGTTCAGGTGGTTTTAAATCAATGAATATCTCCAACTGATGTCTAAGAATCTTTTGTCTACACAGGCTAGGTCGAGAGTTGTTAATAACTAACGCCTCAATGATATTGAGATGATAGTTCGAACTAGCACTGTATAAAACAGAAAACCACCCATCGGAATATTGATCGGCACACCTATTTATACTCAACAGGTGATCGCCGATGGCAGACTCATGAGCCTGGGAGTGCCCGGATGCTCTCGAAACCTGGTGTAGTCGAATATCCCGAGGGATATGTTGGGATATTCTCATTTCTAATCTTTGGGACGTTTTGCCAACGTAGTCAGCTCCACACTGACAAACGAATTTATAAACAACAGAGTTCTTTTGAATGGTTGGCAAAACATCTTTACGAAAAGAAGAGAAAAAGGTTCGAGTTGTGTAAACTACTCTAAGCATAGTAGCTGGAAAACATCGTTGAGTAGCAGAAGAAATCCTTTTAACAATATGAAGGCCATCAGGACCCAACCATGGTAATTTTAGATAAATGGGACAACGTGATGGACCAATATGTTTACCGCTATTAAATGTAGTAATTTTACGTTCAATAGTAGATTTTATTATATTAATGGGATATCCATTATTAAGAAAAATAGTTGTAATTTCACCAAGTTCCGTATTAAGACGGTTTGGTGAACAAATCATAAGTGCACGATGCGTAAGAGCACTAATGAGGTTTATTTTTCTAGACTGAGGGGCAAAAGAAAACCAATTAAGATAGAGCCCTGTAAATGTAGGTTTTCTATAAATAGAGGTCTCAAACGTAGTACCAACTTTAGAAACACGAACGTCGAGGAATGGGAGAGAGCTACAGTCTTCAACCTCCATAGTAAATTGTAAAGATGGATGCAGGTTGCAAAGAAGACGAAGAAACTGTTCAGCTTCGCTCCGAGAGGGAAAGCATGCAAAAGTATCATCAACGTAGCGTGTGTAGAATGCTGGCTTAATAATTTTGGAAAATAATTCGTTTTCCAAAAATCCAACGAAAATGTTGGCTAACGAAGGACCAAGAGGGCTACCCATTGATATCCCATCAATTTGACGGTACATAATGTTGTTGAAACTAAAGGAGACTGATTTAGTAGCAAGTTCCATTAGTTCAACAAAAATTCGTTCAGGAAATTGTGGAGATTTTAAGGGGCCACGGTATAGATAGTCAGCACAAATACCAATGGTTTCATCCAAAGATATATTAGTATAAAGACTATTAATATCAAAGGAAGCCAAGAACTCGGTATTTTTAGATAAAGGTAATTTTTGTATCTGAGATACGAATTGAAAAGAATCAGAGATACAATGGACCGAATAAAAAGAAAGCACAGGTTTAAGAAGGTCAACTAGCCATTTACCAAGTTCGTGTTGTGCAGAACCCAACATAGATAAAATGGGTCGCAAAGGAATGTTGGGTTTATGGACCTTGGGTAAACCATACATTCTAGGCCTTTGAGAACCGATGGGTCGGATTCTATCATAAATCTCCTTAGAAATAAATCCGCTTTTATGAAGTTGAAGAAATCTTTTCTGGATTTTTATTTCCATACGAAAAGTATCATCATGGCATAAATCACCCAAACGGAGAAACTTACTTTTATCGTCCAAGATTTGTAACATTTTGGAGATATAATCCGTTTTGTTAAGTATAACAACGCCCGATCCTTTATCCGGGCGAGAAAGGTAAATGTCGGGATTAGACCTAATTAATTTTGCAGCTTCAAAATGATTTTTCTGCCAAATAAAATCACTAGATTTAGTATTTATGGCAGAAAACCTCCGACCTAATTCGCCCAACTGAATTTTAACACTAGTTAATTCATCAGTAGAGATAGGCGAATGGTGTTTTAATTGAGTATACAATAATTCAATTTCACTAAATACTGAGATTTTATCAACAGAAGGGGGAGGAATGCAAAATTGTAAGCCAGCAGATAAAACAAATTCTTCTGTAGTGGACAAAACATGAGAAGAATAATTAAATATATGTTTATCCAAATTTGTTATAATCCCAAACTTCTTAGTAATTAAATTTTTTAAATATTTATCATAAGAAGAAGTACATTTAATACGGGTAAAATTATCGCCGATGGATAAAAACCTAGAAAAACGGAGTTTATCAAAGAAAGATAGTTCTTTCCAAACCATGGCCCAAAGAAAAAGGTGTTTACTACGTAACGAATTATATGTATCAGAATTAAACAGGATTTCATCTTGTAGGAAAACACGTTGAACTGCCAATGTATTTCTACATTTAATTTTAGAAATACGATGGCAAATATAACCGGGAGCAACATGATTTAGGCGGCAAGATTTAAGAAATTCCATCCTACACTTCAAAACGATTAACTTATTTTTAATACGTATAACTTTGTTTAACGTTTTGATAAATTGTGAGTTGTACCGACCTCGAAAATATGTAAGTAAATTTTTGGTACAGCAGAATGGAAGGAGAAATTTCAGAGGAAACATAATTTAATTTAAATACCAAAAAAAAACAAAGAAATGGGCAGGTGAAATTAAAATTTTCCCTAAGGCCTTATCGTCTGACCCTCTAAGAGGAAACGTCAGAATGATAGATTAAAAACTAAGAAAACGAATGAGGGAAGAGGGGAATTTTGGTTACAGTTGGAAGAACAGTGGAGAAAAAAAAAAAAAAAAAATCACTGTTCAGGTGGTTTTAAATCAATGAATATCTCCAACTGATGTCTAAGAATCTTTTGTCTACACAGGCTAGGTCGAGAGTTGTTAATAACTAACGCCTCAATGATATTGAGATGATAGTTCGACCTAGCACTGTATAAAACAGAAAACCACCCATCGGAATATTGATCGGCACACCTATTTATACTCAACAGGTGATCGCCGATGGCAGACTCATGAGCCTGGGAGTGCCCGGATGCTCTCGAAACCTGGTGTAGTCGAATATCCCGAGGGATATGTTGGGATATTCTCATTTCTAATCTTTGGGACGTTTTGCCAACGTAGTCAGCTCCACACTGACAAACGAATTTATAAACAACAGAGTTCTTTTGAATGGTTGGCAAAACATCTTTACGAAAAGAAGAGAAAAAGGTTCGAGTTGTGTAAACTACTCTAAGCATAGTAGCTGGAAAACATCGTTGAGTAGCAGAAGAAATCCTTTTAACAATATAAAGGCCATCAGGACCCAACCATGGTAATTTTAGATAAATGGGACAACGTGATGGACCAATATGTTTACCGCTATTAAATGTAGTAATTTTACGTTCAATAGTAGATTTTATTATATTAATGGGATATCCATTATTAAGAAAAATAGTTGTAATTTCACCAAGTTCCGTATTAAGACGGTTTGGTGAACAAATCATAAGTGCACGATGCGTAAGAGCACTAATGAGGTTTATTTTTCTAGACTGAGGGGCAAAAGAAAACCAATTAAGATAGAGCCCTGTAAATGTAGGTTTTCTATAAACAGAGGTCTCAAACGTAGTACCAACTTTAGAAACACGAACGTCGAGGAATGGGAGAGAGCTACAGTCTTCAACCTCCATAGTAAATTGTAAAGATGGATGCAGGTTGCAAAGAAGACGAAGAAACTGTTCAGCTTCGCTCCGAGAGGGAAAGCATGCAAAAGTATCATCAACGTAGCGTGTGTAGAATGCTGGCTTAATAATTTTGGAAAATAATTCGTTTTCCAAAAATCCAACGAAAATGTTGGCTAACGAAGGACCAAGAGGGCTACCCATTGATATCCCATCAATTTGACGGTACATAATGTTGTTGAAACTAAAGGAGACTGATTTAGTAGCAAGTTCCATTAGTTCAACAAAAATTCGTTCAGGAAATTGTGGAGATTTTAAGGGGCCACGGTATAGATAGTCAGCACAAATACCAATGGTTTCATCCAAAGGTATATTAGTATAAAGACTATTAATATCAAAGGAAGCCAAGAACTCGGTATTTTTAGATAAAGGTAATTTTTGTATCTGAGATACGAATTGAAAAGAAATATATATATATATATATATATTCACACATACACTTTTTTGTATTGATTTTCATATTAAAAGCCCTTTTCTCTATTTAAAAAGAAAATACAACTTATATAAGGGTTGTGGAGTTGCATTCATCTGCAAAAGATCTAGCTAATTTGTATATTCTTTTAAACATTCATTTTAATTTCCTATTATTGTCTTCGGTTTTCTTATCTTTAGTTAACTGTTATGTGTAATTATATTCATGCAGATATTCTATATGATTTATACTTATATAATATTTGTGTAAAAAGGCTATAGTAAACACTAACCTTTTATGTATGCATATATAGTTGTTTAAAAAATTTTGCCTACTAAACGCCTAGAGTTTTTGGTCTACTGCCATGAAACTCAATATATAGATGATTCAAACCCATGCAAAACTTTATATTTGGGTTTTAGCTGGGGAAAATTGGTGCAAAAGTAGAAATTTAAAAAAAAAAAAAAAAATGAAATTTGCCGGGTGAAGGTTGAACGACAGCATTGCTAATATGCATGCGTAACGTAATAGCTATTGGTTTGTTTTAATTTTTAGCTTTGCAGCAAACATGTCTTCATGGCTCAGGCATTAACATCAAAGGAAAAAGTAAATTGTAAGCTAAACACTTTGATTTCAATTCTCGGTGGTAATGCACAACTCATTAAAAAAAAAAAAATTAACTTTTTAAATCATTACTATATATTGGGCCCAATATAACACAATAGTAAATACAAAATCTGCATTAATAAAAAATATCATATTTAAGCATATTTTATGATCGGGCAAAGCTGGGTGGCCTGCTAGTGTGTGTGTGTGTATATATATATATATATATATATATATATATATATATATATATATATATAAAACCTAATCTGACTAAAATTTTGTATGGTCTTTTATAAGGTGCACCAAATTAAATATTGTGATATTAATTTGATGCAGTTAGGAATTAATAGGGATATTTGCTGCAAAAATGTGCACAGATTTAACTATATTCAAGTATCAATTTGGCATAAAACACTCATTCTAAGTCCATGGGTTTTGCCCGCTTTTATGGGCTATAAAATCTAGTTTGAAATAATATTGGTTGGAAGCCATAATGTTGGCAATGCATATGGCAGTCAGCACTCCCAGGATATAAGTATACTCTAACTATAAGGTTTAATGTTTGTCTGTTTTCAGGGCATGGCTTGTGTTGGTCGAACGAGAGAATGTACTCTTGTTCCACCTGATCATTCTGGTCCAGTTCCTGGAGTGGAAGTTGGAACCATGTGGAAATTCAGAGTTCAGGTAAATTAATTATAAATTCAGGATGTTTTCATTACATTTCGGTGCTAGTGCACTTATTGATCCGCATTATTTTTTAAATGGTATTTTCAAGTACATATGTTTTTATTAAATTTTAAGGTTAAAGTATAAAATGTTTACACAACACCCTCCTGTCCCCATGCTAAAAATGGCTTTCTAAATAATGTTATTTCGGCACGGATCAATAAATGCATATCTACATTTCTTTTGTTCACTTTGCCTTTTATACATATTTTTCTTCATTGAACGTTTCTATAAAATTAAAGTCTGTTTTACATGCTGGCATGTATTGGACAGCTTTTAGAAATTGACTTCCAAACTAACCTATTTCTGGCGAGGTTTTCATTTATCATTTTCTCTCAAATCTGTCTTTAACCCTCATAAGTTAAGTTTCATGTCTGATATGCTTTCCTCGATTGTCGGTGGTAATGTTTTATTGCTTAGTGAAAGAAGTTCACTGCATCTGTTCCTAACTTTTGTAATCCCACTAGAACCACCTTGTCTTGGTTTTACAATTGTATTACAAAAGAAAAAATTAATCTCGATAGCTTTGCCATCTCGATAAACTGTCATCTTGTCTTTGTCTTACACTTCTTGCATACAGTTAGCTAAATTTATCATAAACTAATTCTAAAATAAAATGTCTTCTAATAAACCTTTCTACGCACAAAAAAATTTAATTAATATTTCCCTCAACTTATAATCATGAAAATGACTTCGTTGTATTTTTCATTTTGTAAATTTTACAATCTTGCTAATGTTTTTAACAAGTTTTTTTTTTTATATAAACAAAATTGAAAATATTTTCTCTCAGGTCAGTGAAGCTGGTATTCACCGTCCTCATGTGGCAGGTATCCATGGTAGAGAAGATGTTGGAGCTTTCTCTATTGTACTTTCTGGAGGTTATGAAGATGATGTGGTA
>NC_136498.1:15826179-15838679 GCF_053919585.1 Euprymna scolopes
AAACTAAATTATTTTAGAATTTGGAGGCATGGATTAACTTGAAATAATTTCCCATTTCTAAGCCATTGTTTTATTGCAGTTAAATTTTTTTTTTTTTTTTTTTTTTTTTTTTTTTCAGTAGTGTTCAATCTAGTAATTAACTTTTCATCATGAAAAAATATTTGTGGGTTAATTGCCCTAAATGGCCTGGAAATGTCATTTTATATTAAATGGAAATGTCATTTTATATTATATTTATTTTAAGGTTTTTTGATTAAAATTATTTTTTGTAAGACAATTATATCTTTTTTATAATTAGCAGCTGAAAAGTCATTTCTGATGAGAAGTTCAAAAGTTTCGTATTTTAACTCTTAAACCTAAGAGAAAGTATTTTTCAAAGAAGCCACTATTTTATAAAAAGCATAAAACACAACTTTTTCATAGCAAATTTACTTGAATTCCAAACAATTTTTTTTTTCTTTCTTTCCTTTTTTTTCTTACTTTAAACCATATTAAGCCATCAATTTAGCATAAAGCAATTATAAGTCAAGTCTGTAACTTTTTCTCATTTTTAACAGGTTAAAATGTCTAGAATATAATTACTATTAAAAAAAATATTTTGCTCTACTTATTTGTGACCTATTTCCATTGAAAAAAAGATTAAATATTTAAAAGTAGTTTAAATATTTACTGTAAATAGTCAGAATCAGAAAAGTTTAAAATTACACTAGGAACACTGTGTTGCATTAAATGCAACAAAATCATTGTCCCCAGTGTAAGAAAGACTTTTCTATAGTCAATTTGAGTGTGTTGATTTCGAATCTGAAGTCTGTTTTTGTCTGCAAGCTACAGATTTTGTGCAATTTGACATATTTATTATTTAAATTTTCGTTATAGGAAATTGCAATATCAGCCACAGTTCTTTGTTCACGTAAAATCGTATGAATGTCATTTCTGTACATTTATCAAGCCATTTACAGATCATCCATCCCAAAGTTGGATTAGGACCACCACAGCTAATGGAAGCTTATCAATTTCTTTGGATTTTATTCAGGCAGGAATTTGCATTTGTAACTTTTGCATTTGTACAATTTTATTTAATGCTCCAACTGTAGTCAGCCATCATACTTATGTCCCAGTGTCCTTGGTAGCAGTCTTTAGGCCTTGTTCATCACTCACAGCCCCATGTTGTCAGGGAACTGATCAAAGTGGCTGTTCAAAGAAAATTAAACTTGATGCTCATGTTGTACCTGAGATCATAAAAAGCATTCTGTTCACAAGAAGTTCGTGAATGACTGCCACAAACGATTACCATAGTGCCCTTTTTAAAGCGGCCATCTTAGCAACAAACTGTCACAAATTAATCAAATATACCTGCTCTAATCTTCTCAAATGATAAACCTGGTGAAGCTGTGATGTGTTGGAAACATTCACCTTCCATTTTTCCAATGCCTTGACAAATTATAAAACCTAATTTGATGCGAAGAGGAGAAAAGGCGATCTTATTTCTAGTTACAATTGGGTTTTGTATGATATTTGGTATGGCTGCTTTAAGGGTGCCATGAAAAGGCCATTTTTTCTAGACCCAATATCTATCTTATGCTTGGCTGCCCCACATGCAGAGGAAACCTGGTGAAACCTTTCTGTTGTTCAAGAAGAAAGTGAACTATCTCACACAAATGATCTAATTGTGCTCATGATACTTTAAGAAGTCCATGATCATTCTCAGATCATAATTTTCTTGCAAATGCACTGATTGACCGACAGGTACTGCTCCGTGAACATTGCGATTATGTAAAAGAACACACTTTAGTCTGCGTTTTGAACTGTCTAAAAAGTCTCCATTCAGCAGGACTATAGTAAGGTACACCCAGTTCTTTGAGAAGCCTTGAAATGTCATGGCAGTAAACAAATTCTGTCTTGAAAAGGTTACAAAAACCTGCTCACGCTTTGAAATATGCTACTTAAATAAAGTGATAAACAAGAACACTCCTCCGATTGTGAACACTTTTCTGACAATTCACTGTCTTGCTCGCTTGCACTAATTTCTTTGATTCTCTCTCCTCTGATCTTGATTACGTGATGCAATGGGGAAAGAGGTGGCTGGTTAATTTTAATGCATCTAAGACCAAACTTTTATCTTTCCATCATCAACGCTTTGATCCCCATCTAGCATCAATTAAAATGAATGGTTCTTGTCTTAAGGAGGCTCTAGTTTTGACAAGCTTCTAGGTCTGACCTTTACTTCTGATCTAAGATGGAACACATATATCCAGTCTGTTGCCAAGGTTGCTGGAAAAATGGTGGGATTGTTCTACCGCTTCAGAAGATATCTTACTGCTGATCCAATTCTCTACCTGTATAAGAGCCTAGTACGTCCAAGGCTGGTATACTGTTCCCACATCTGAACAGGAGCTGCTAGAAGCACTTTATCCTGGCTTGAGAGAGTTTAAAATAGGTTTTGAAGTCTACTGGGGGATGCCCTTTTCTCTTCCCTGCAACCTCTTTCCCATAGAAGAGACGTTGCGAGCCTGTCTGCTTTATCGTTATTTTCATGGCAAATGCTCATCTGAGCGCCAATCTATGGTACCCCCTCTGGCCTGACTTTCATGAAAAACACTCGTCTAGCTGAAACCACTATCAATAATTTCTCAGACTCTTTATCTGTGCCTAAACCTAAACAAAGATTCCATGAACAAAACTTCTTTCTTAGAACTGCACGCCTGTGGAACTTGTGTTCCATTTTCCTACTTTCCAACTGACTGCAATATACTCGTCTTCAAGTCCAACGTGAAGAAGTTCTTGATGAGCCATTCCCTTAAGTAATCCAATTTACGAAATTTCCACTATTAACGATTACGACATTTTCCCATTGACTAATGTTCATTCGTTAACCCTTGTCCTCAAGTGGCCTTCAGGCATCGATAAGTGGTGACTTCTTTGAAAAAAAAAAAAAATAATGTTTAATGTCTTGATTGTTCAATGAAAGCAAGCCTTTGAAAATTGGAACAGTGCAGAACAAGCCAAATAGCTGAGGGAATGTTTGGATACGTAATTGTCGTTTTTTTTTCCCCAACACTCGCTGTTTACCATATGGAAATAAGTCGGTTATATGGCTAGTTGGTTTGCACTAAATCATTGAAACTCTAAAAGACAGACCTTTGCATTTTTCTTTGGTCCAGTCTTAATGCGTTTCTTGACAATTGTGGCGCACAATATAAGCCCATTACCTTTCTTGATAACCAGGATGAACTTCCAAATATGCCTTGTAGGTACGCTTGACGAACGAGAATATGTTACGCCTGATGATTGAGTCACATAGGTAGCAGAAAGCATCAGGCTTGTTTCTGCAATGATGTCTCATTCTGGAAGCCATGTTTGAACCAAAATAAAAAAAAAAATTATCAAAATATTAGAAACTAATATATATATATATATATATATATATATATATATATATAGACATTAAAATGCTTATACCTGATTTACATAAGTCCACATTGGTACAATTTCATTAACCTCAAATTGCATACAAATTAGAACTTGTCTAATTTCAGATTTAACATCGGCACCTAAAACGCCTTCAGAATCAGTTAAAATATCCAATGCAGCTCAAATTTACTAAAAAAAAGTATTCCCTGTGATATCTATCATTTATTTCAAGCTAATTAATAATTTTTCATTTTTTTATTGTTTCAGGTTGTAAAATATTGGCCTGCCAAAGGCAAGTCCGGATTTTTAGTTTGGCGTTACCTCCTCCGTCGAGATGACCCACAGTCAGCACCTTGGACATCTTCTGGCAAGAAAAGATGCAAAGAACTTGGTCTTCAAATGCAGGTAACTTTTGCTTCCATGTGTAATCTCTATGAATTATAATTGTGAACTTGTCTGTCTGCGGAATCGTACCTACCAAACTACTGTCAGTTAATTTACAAACTTGATATATGGAGTATTCTGACATGTTGGAACAAAATTGATTCAGCTATTTAGCTGCTATGGAATCAAAATGCTTTATGCATGCACAAATACACATACGTTTAATTGTTAATTTCTCAAGTGTGATTGAATGTATTGTTAGCTCAGATGATAGCAAATACCACTAGTGAGCTAAACGTTTTAATTTCATTTTAGTTAATGGTACTCTAGTCATGTTTTGAACTTTAGAAATAACTACTATAATTTATGGCTTTTACAAATTGACTTACTAACTTGTCTCTGCCCAGATCTTTATCCCTCTTTTATTTTTATCACTTTCTCCCGTGTATTCCTTGGCTTTCACCTGTGGACTAGACCTGTTACCACTATCGTCTACATCTACCAACCAAACAATTATCATCTGTTTTAGTGTGGCCATGTTTTCTCTTCTGCACATTTCCCTATCAAGATTTCTTCACCTCCCCAGTGGAAAGCTTATCTGTAGAAACATATGAACCCTTATTATCACTTAGAAGAGAAAAAACTCGGACTACAGTATTATACAAAATTGGCATCATGTCCAAATAATCCTGCTTATAAATGTGTCTTCCACCCCCAGTAGAAAAACCTCTTTGATAGAGAAGAAAATGCTATAAAACCATTTAGCCTACATATGAAAGAATTTATAAATAAAGTCCAGATAGACATTGCAAAATGAATTTATAAAACTTAAATATCCCCCTTGGCTGACAAAACAACTAAAAATAATATCAGACCTAATTAAGTACCCCCCCCCGGGGGGGGGGGCTATACTTTCGAAAGTCACCCCCTCTTTTCAATTGATTAGCCATAATTTTAACATTCACCACTTCTGGTTTGGCGATAGGTGCAACAGCAAAGATGCCCCCCCCCAAAAAAAAAAACACACACACATTCTTTTCCTTCTTTGCGATACGGGTTTGAATCTGCTTGCCAACTACCACTTTTTCCTCAACATCTCCAAACACCTGGGCAATGCCGAGCACTCAGGCTACTATTAACATAAAGGGTAACGATAGAGCTGACAAAGCAACAAAATTGACCCCAACCAAAGATAAGATCTTTCGTACCTGTTTAAAACAAACATTAATAAATATATTAGAAACACATGGCAAGAGTCATGTACCAAATCAAGGGAACCATAGGAAAACAGAAACCAAACAAAAGAATGACCAGAAAGGAGGAATAATAAGACTCCAAATAGATCATACCTCTATAACACACTCTTACCTGTTCAAAAAAAAAAAGAAGCCCCATTCTGCATTCCCTGCCAGGAACCATACACGATTAATCATTTACTAACAAGATGTGAAAACTTCAAAACACTAAATCTATGTAACAAAAAAACTGTATAGGACATGGTCACTTGTGTAGACCCAACTACCCTCCTCAAATATCTGAAGGTAACATGGTTACTCAACAAAAAAAAACAAAAAAAAACCTTATCTAACTATATAAACATAGCCACTGAACACCGGATACATACATAACTTATAACTTTTAATGTGTGTGTGTATATATATATATATATATATATATATATATATATATATATATATATATATATATATACACACACATTATAAATCACATTACTTAATATATATATATATATATATATATATATATATATATGGCAATTAAGCTACACTGAATATTCCGCGTTTCATCCACTCCAGGATTCTTCAGGCTTATGCGCAAATTTTGTGGTTGTCTATCGTTTTTATATACGCACCTTCTATTGAGATTTTTAGTTAGCCAATCAACTTTCTAGTATATATATATATATAAAACTAACAAAAAAAAAACATAACCTAGATTTAAAACAGGTCAAGACACTAGATATCCAGGCTAAATAGAACACACAAAGAATCAGGTCGACCAGAGGTCAAATGGGCCTTTGTCCTATAAGTGCATGTTCATTTGCTGATAGGAAGGGTGCGGTGGATACTAGAAAGCTGATTGGCTAACTAAAAATCTCAATAGAAGGTGCATATATAAAAACGACAGCCAACCACAAAATTCGCGCATAAGCCTGAAGAATCCTAGAGTGGATGAAACGTGGAATATTCAGTGTAGCTTAATCACCATATATATTTTATAAATTACGAACTAGCTCTACCTACATATTGAGCACTTTTGAAGTAAAGTTTACGCATAAATTTATACTTTTGTATATTAATTTTATGTGAGTAAATGAAGTAGTTTATATATATATATATATATATATATATATGCCGTAAAACCAATCAATCATATGATGTCATCAGATCTAAGCCTGTCTTTAAGATTTGCAATCATCATACCATTCTTGTCACTTTTCTTCATGCAACATATATCCTCAATCCTCACTGGCCAAGTTTTCACTTGTATATATCATCACACTGCATACATATGCCTGATAAACTCTTTTTTGGTTGACAGTTGTAGTCCTCTGGTGATTATTGATTGCAGAATTCAATCATTTCTAACTTTTGCAATCATGCTCCACTCTGCTTCAATGGTGTCACTTGGTAACAAGGGTGTGCAAGTTTAAGTAAATTTTCATATTTTGTGTTAAAATATAATTAAGTTTTATGCTGTTATTTTAAAACAAGACTTTTCAAACAAACACAGAAATTACATAATTGTCGATGCATCTAATCTAGACAATTACATTTTTGATACTCATACTGTATCAAAAATGTAATTATCTAGTTTAGATGTTTGAAAATACCATAAGGTTGAAATAAATTATTGCATCGACAATTATGTAATTTCCGTGTTATATTTTTATGTTATTGCTCTGTTTACTACATTGAGCTCTCATACCCGGATTTCCTCCTGGAATTATTCCATTATAACACACATATATATATATATATATATATAATGTATATATGTATATATTTTTATTTATTTTTTATTTTTATTTTTTCAGTATCCAGAAGGTTATTTAGAAGCCCAGAACCAGAAAGAAGAAAGCGATTCCCCAACAAAAGACAAGAAGAAGAGAAAATCCTTAATAGGTAAATGTCTTTAAAATAATACATCCGTCTGTATCTACAAAAATATCCATCAATTTATTTTAAAAAACTTCATACAGTATTCAAAATGTCTAATAAAACAAGAAAGGAATTTTGAATATAACATTTATTTTGCAACACCAAAACATTTCACACAAATGAAAACCAAAAGAATACTTTTTTACTTAGACTGACAACTAATTTAATAAATCTGTTTCCTTGCCAGGAAAGTGAATGAAGGAAAAATGTCATCAGAATGTTGATGAGGAATTGAGTGTGCCTGGCTGTTAATTTAACGACTCACAAAAAGAAATCTCAAATACTAAAATAAAAATTATTTAAAAAAAAAAAAAAAAAAAAAATTTTTTTTTTTTTTTTTTTTTTTTTTTTTTTTTCATGGATGTCACCACTTGGGGATAAGGGTTATTGTGTGTACAGTAATCAATGGGATAGTATCGTAGTAATCGTTAGTATTGGAGATTTGAGAAAGTGTCTTACTTAAGGGGGCGGTCCATCAGGAATTTGTTTATGTTGGACTTGAAGACATCCAAGTTGTAGTCAGGTGAGAAACAGGCAAATGGAAGAAAGTTCCACGGGCGTGCACTTCTAAGAAAAAAGCTTTGTTCATGGAATCTATGGTTTGATTTAGGCACAGATAAAGAGGTGGGGAAAATTAATGACAGTAGTTTCAGCTAAACAGGTGTTTTTCGTGAAAGATTGGTGAGGGGGGGGATCAGAGATTTGAGCTCAGACGAGCACTTGCCATGGAAATAACGATAAAACAAAGACAGGCTCGCAACATCTCTTCTGTAGGAGAGAGGTTGCAGGGAAGAGAAAAGAGCATTCCCCACTAAGTCACAAAGTCTATTTTGTACTCTGTCAAGGCAGGATAGGCTGTTTTTTAGCAGCCTCAGCCCAGATGTGGCAGCAGTACTCCATCCTAAATAAACTTTAATCAGAAAAATTTCAAAAGTAATTAACCCATGGATTTTTTTTTTCTTTTGAGAGAAGTTTGAATGTCTACTAGACACTGACCTCAAGTGTCTCTATACTTGGAAATATGGGAAATGTCTTGAAAAGGGCTTGAATGTTGTATTCTCTATATTCAGTAAAAGTTTGTGTTTGAATATTTAAAATAAAATCGAAGTAAATACTAATGAAATATTTTTAAATATGAATTAAAATATTTTATATATTGAAAATAAAATCAAAATAAATACATTATTTTAAAATTGTCTCCGGTTATTCTTAACAAAAATTATGTCCCTTTATCAAAAATTACCCAATGTTATCCATATACTTTAAGTTGTAACAGAAATAAAATTCAAAATTGAAATACATATTTTTAAAATATTAGGGTTTTTTTTTTTTTTTTTATATCATTGTTTATCTCTACTATTATATATAAGCCACTTTGCGTGTCTGAGTTCCTTCCTTAGAGATTCTGAAATGGCTGAGCTTATCTTTTGCAAAGTTCACATGACAGTGATTTATCTGTCTGGCAGACAGAAATTCATCCGATAAGTATCGAAAAGTGAAAAAAAAAAAAAAAAAACAATCCTAAAAATAGTTTTTCTTTCTTATAGATAAAAAATAATTTTTACAAGGGAATATTTTACATTACACCTACCAAAGAAAGATAAAATCTCAGCAAGTCATTTCTTTAAAAAAGAAAAAACAATTGTCATCTAGAGATATAGCTCAGTGGTAGAGTATTCAACTACAGATCGAGCCCAAGTGTACCTCACTATTTTATTTTAATTTTTTCTTATTGAATTCAGTTTACGGCAAAATAAATCATTTTTAACCGTTTGCATATTTTAAAACTAAACATTAATCAGAAGTGACTTTTTCAGGGCATTCATCGTCAGCTGATGTGAGATTTTAAACAGACGGAATTTCATGAATAACGTTATCATTATTATCTTAATTTTTTTTTGCTAATTATTCCACTGGGCGAATTATTCCTCATAATATAATATTCAATAGAGGGTTTATTCTATAATAAAACATTTGCAATCTCCATAAATTAGAATATCATGTTTTAAGTGTAGTGTATGATCAGGCAACGCCAGGTGTACAGTTAGTTTATTAAACTTTGGTTTTAAGACTTTGTCTGGAAAAGTCCTTGAAAATAAATAAACATTGAAAATCTGTACGAACCCTGCAGTAAGCCAGTAAAGGATTTCTTTCTTGCTCAGGCATCTATAATATAAATCTCACCTGTCTAAATGTGTGTTTGTATGTCTGCCTACAAATTTTGACAGACGTGCTGGATTTTCGAGAGATCGGTATCATTTTGAAGCTTGGCGTCTCAGACGACAAATATCGTAAAATTGGCCAAAAACATTAATTCCTTCACTCTCAACTGGGCACTTTTCTACAAGGAGGAGTCGAATTTTGCCAGCCATTTTTGCAAGTCATCATATCGGTTGGATTGACTTTGCTTAATTTTAATGTTCCGAACTTCCGGTTGTGTCATGGAGTAGGGGTAAAGCATCAGGTTTTCTTTCACATTCGTTTCTGCCTTCACGTCATGGGTTCGAGCCCCCCCCCCCTTATTTTCCTATCTCAACACACACCTCCAAACACACATTGCCGGGCACCCAAGCTAGTAATTTATAAATCTTAATATTATATTTTCCACTTGACTACTGGAGACCATCTTCAATCTTTAAGTTCTCAAAACTTTAACATCTTAAATAAAGATATTAAATGTTTCTTTTTAAAGTTTAATTGTTTTTCAGGTATTCAGTAGTATATATATTGCAATTTCATAGATTGCATTTTGTTAAACAATTATTTTGTAATGGGCAATAAACGTTTACAGTTATACTTTTCTCTTAATTACTTGCTATAAGTATATTTTATGTGTCACAAACAGCGACCTCGACATCAAGTATTGTTTTAGCACTCTGTTAGTAGTATATGAGTAGATATTTGATTGGCATGTTCTGACTGAACGAGAATCCACCCAAAACCTAATATTAAAATCAGTCTGGAGAGATTTTCTTTCCTTAGCCGGAGACGGAGAGTGACATGGGACGGCGGAACAGTTACTACACTGCGATCCGATCTCGGAAGCAGAGGATAAAACCCACTACGGATTTCATCACCCACGGAGAGAGAAGAGAAACAGAACGAGAGAGTTGAAAAACGCTCGATCAACGTCAAATAAACATCTCCCACCTCCTTCAATATGAAGGCAAGCGACAGGTCGTCATTGGTCAGCGCACGTAGTGACCGCGCTGTGCCAAGAAGCAGAATAAGGAACCAGAACATGATTTTGTCAATTCTATTTTTAGAATCGAGGGGCGAAAAAGAAAGAAAGGAAAAATAATAATTCCCTCATGCGAGGAGTTGTGAAAAAAAGTTTGACTGCGTAAAACGTGTTCTGGACAAACAAAGCGATGTCAGATTTCCGAAGTTGACAAAGAAAAAGATATCTGAATTAATCCCTCGATCAAACTATTTTGGATAATCCAGAACGGATGCCGACAGGCATGTTTAAAAGAAAAGAATTGAACTGTAAGTGGGAAAAAAAAAAAAATTTTTTTTTTACTTTCTTTCTCTGTCGAGCTGGAGATCGAACTTTTTCTCGTGTGGACTGGTTGCTGCCGTTTACCTTTGGTCTTTCTGGTATAGGATCCTCTTTCAGTTAGTATGTTAAAAATATTCTCCAATCCCATTAGCTTTGAATATATTTGTTTTTGTTAAATCTTTCTTTCCCCTTATTATTAATAAATTTAGTTTAATATGATTTGAAAGTGTTTGTTTCGTTATCTCTTGCAAATCTTATTGTGTTCGATTTTTGTGTTTATTTTGTATCCGCCTCTCTCACAGAAAATAGTTTTATTTGTTTCAAACCTTTTTCGTATAAAAAAGGAAACTTGAACCCAATCTGGGACCTACGAACATACCCCTACTGCAAAAGATTTGTCTGGCTGTGATAAGCGTTTGCTATCCATAAATGCCCGTCCATACCCCTGTGTTTGCACTTTATTGCATTTTATTGTTATATTTAAATATTGCCCCGGCCGTATGTAACATATATTATAATAAAAAGATATGGATTTATATGTTCAAGCTAAAGTAGATTGAGTGACTTTTTTGTGCATTTCTTGCTGTTGTATTTAAAAAAAAAAAATCTGATTATAAGATTATCTTTTGTTTTAGATGAATCTCCGAGCAAGAAACGACAGAAGGTGGCCGCTTATAAACCAGGCCCTGAAGTGTCCAAGTTAATCAAAGAAGACAGCGTTAACAAAAAGTTATGGACGGATCTCATGGCATCTGCTGATGAAGGATCTAATGTTAGTCAATTACTTTTTCCATCTTTTTCTCTCTCCAAGAATTGGATGTGTTGTATTGAATTATCATTTTTATCTTATTTTACATATTTATTTTCAGTATTTGCTTCAACAGTGCTCAATATGTAAGTAGAGCTAGGTAGTAAATTTTGAAAATGGCGATTAAGCTACACATAATTTTCTGTGTTATCTCCTCATCAATAACCTGATGAATTTTCGCAAGGATGAAATGTGTAAAATTCTCTGTAGCTTGCCATATATATTTTTAAAACTTACTACCTCTCCCTCTCATATATATATATATATAGAGAGAGAGAGAAAGAGAGATCACTTTGGGCAAGTTATGAGGGGCTTTAAAAAAAAATGCTACATGATGGTTAAAAGTGGTAAAATTCCAACCCAGAAAACAGCAGTTCTTTTGTCAAAAAAATTTCTCTTGCACTGTGAGAACTAAAAGACAAAATAAGAGAAGCAAAAGTTATGAGGCTGCACGAAAAGTTCAATTTCTAAATTTAAAAAAGAAAAAGTGTTTCCTTTATTTTTCTCCATTTTTCCAAATAACTTTTGTTTCCTTTATTTTACTTTTTAATTCTCATCTTCCTTGAGCAATGTTTCTGACAAAGGGAGAAGAATCGCTTTTTGGATTAGAATCTATTCATTTCATACTTATCGTTGTTTTTTTTATTATATTATACTTCCTTATATTAAATGGCTTCCTGCCTTGTCTGAATTGCTTTCCATTAAATGAATTAAAATAACTTAATAGTACACAGGGAAACTAAAGAAGTGAAATGTTGAACCATCATGCATGTGATTTTTTTTTTTTTTTTTTTAATATATTTTTTTTTTTTTTTTTTTTAATATATACCTGTAGCATTTTTGGTGAGTAGGTTGCAAGAGGCTTATTTGGGATTTTGTATAATCATTACTGTGTCTGCATTTGTTTCATCGATCTTGCTTTAAAAAAAAAAAAAAAAGAGGAATAAAAGGTGGTCACCAGGTTTCATTTAAAAAAAAACATTTCTACATTTTATATCAACTTTAAAATTTTTGTCAACACAGAAAAAATGCCAGGAGTTAGGCACAAAAATATAAGACTCATTAGTTCGGCTGATAAGCATGAGTTTCTAATTCTATCTTATCTCGCACCGCCATTGCAATATGGTGTCTAGTCTTAGTTACAATTCTTGATGAACTATTTGTGAAGGCCACCAAAAGTGAGAGAAAGAGACGCATACAGAGAGTATGCAAC
>NC_136498.1:15843679-15926179 GCF_053919585.1 Euprymna scolopes
TTCCCGGGGTATGAGGCTGGACGACGTTCTTGAATAGCTGAATATTACATTGATTTTTGGTGCTCTTTTATCAATTTATGGAAGAGGTGTGTGGTTAACATCTCTTTTAAAAAAAAAAAAATTTGTTATATAATTTCAAAAGAAAATATAGTTAACTGTTGGAATTCTACTTTTTTATACATGTATCATGTATCTTCACCTAATGACTTTTTCATTCTGTTTTACTGTTTTGATTTCATTTTTAGGTTCTTGCTGAGAATTCACCCTATATAAAAATAAAATTTAAAAGATCTGTATGTGACAAAACCAAAATATCATCATCCAAAAATCACATAAGTTTTATTTTTAAATAAAATATTTTATAAAAACAAGAGTCACTGTTTTACCTACCATTTTGAAAAAAACACCTATTTAAAAAAAGACAAAAAAAAACAAAAACAAAGAATGTTTAAATACCTTGACAATAATTCAAACTTGTGAGATTTGTGTTGTAATGGCTACGGATTCCAATTAATCACTTAAAAATGGTTTTCTTTTTATAAAAATAAAACTACTTAATCAAGTTACATAATTTTTGGAATATGATATTTTCGTTTCGTCACGGGTACATACTGATTTGTCTTTATTTCTGTTTTCTAAATATAAAGGGAATTTTTGAAAAGAATCAATATTTGTTATATATATAGTTGAATAAGAAGAGGGAGACGGTTTGAATTCTCCAACCTTTATACGTGCGTCATGTATCCTTGCACATAATCCCCCCCCCCCTGCACACGCATGTATATATAAAATCAGGGATGTAAGTTCCAACTTTCTTGTAATTCAGAAAATGCAGAATTCTACTTTAATGTTTATTTTTTTTATTTTTTTAAATTAGAGTTGATTTCTGCCAAATCGTTACAGCTTTGTCCTTTTTTTTTTTTTTTTCATTATTATCTTTCATTGACTCAATTCTATTTCTTATTCCCCCTCCTCTCTCTCTTGTGTAATTATCTTTCTCTTTCTATTTCTCTACCTCTCTTTCTTTTCCATATCTTGTCTTCCCTTCCTTGAAACCCACCCACCCACTTCTCTCTTTTTTTCTCTTTCCCCTGTCCCTCTCTGAAAATGTTAATTTTTGCCAAATTTCAAAACATCCATTGAGCAGATAGAACATTCTTAAATTCATTTTGATTAAAAATGATTTTTTCCCCTATTAGTCACCCACATCTGTATGTATATGTGTATATATGACTAACAAAAAAATGACAATTATTATCGGCAGTTTTTAATCTGTTATAATTCTAGAAATGTATAGTTTTCCTTATTTCAATATAAATAAGGCCATTGGTTGTTTTGCACGTCATTTTGTGGTTTCCATAAAGTTATTAAAGAATATAATATAACCCTCTTCTGCCTTAATTTTTACAAAACACAAAATGTAAAATTACCAAATGTGAACTATTATAATAACCGACTTTTTAAACATTTTATGTTTTAAAAAAAATAAAAAAAAATTGCAAATTTGATGTTGGGACAAAAGTTTAGTATCTATTGCTTGGTTTCTGTCCTCAGTCAGTGAAAGAAAAATCCTTCTAGGCTGAGTAATTTTCATTTTTACTCCAATCCAGAGGGCTTATTGTTGAGAGCTGGATTTTCTCCACATTAAAAACGACTTTGTGTTTAATGTTACCCTCATGGAGAGGCAGATAGATAGCAACAAAAATATTCCAAAGATTTTTTTTTTTTTTTCAGTCCCATTAATTAAATAGAAATGGTCAATAATTTTTTTTTTATTTTATTTATTTATTTTTTTACACTTTTTAACTAACCTACTTTCATCTCAGCTTACACATTTTAATTGAAGAAAATAAAATAAACAATATACATTACTTAAATAGTCATTAATAATATTTTTTACACTTGAATTTTTTAACTAGCATACTTCCATCTCAGCTTAGACATTTTAATTGAAAAGATTAAATAAAAAGAAACAATATACAGGTATCATTTTAGTTAATTGTAAATCTTAGTATTAGTCCAAAGTATACAGTTTGTTAAAAAATTAACCCTGAAAATGTTAAATGAAATTAAGACAAAATAATAAAAACCAACGTCAGATTGTAAGGATACTTCTAGAAATAAATCTGGTTTGGTTAAAGTGAAAAAAAAAAAATGGTTAATTACATTTTAAAAATTGAATGTTTTAATTATCTCCATTGAAAGAAACTTGAATAAATTAAGTCATTTGATGTAAGGATCTAATCCTAATGAAAAGGGAGATAAATAGTAGAACCAGTTCAAGATAAATCTGTAAGAAACTCCCAACTCCACCATCAGTGTTTGCTCCCCTACAATCCAAACAGGCTATAGTTAGAAAGTAAGCGCGTCATGAACCAATGAAATAAGGTTACAAAGCTGGCTGACAAAAACGTCTACCTCTAAATTAACCAATTGACTGACCATTTAAACTGTTTATCCTCTTGTTTGATTAATTTTTATGTAAAATTGTTTTTTTATATATATATAGTTAAAATATGAGATTATAAATTTTAGAGCAAACATGAAAGTGTATAACAAATGAAATGGAAAATGATTACGGCTTTAGCGTTTTAAAAATAATATTTTAACCATATTTCTGATACATAGGATGACAATTAAATCATTAATAGTTAATACACTGATGTTAACGTAGGTGTATAAATATAATTTCACGTTAAATTTATAGATTTAATTTCAAAACTTTGTACGTGTAATCGTCTAATATACAACTATGAAAATAAAATGTTTTGTTTAATGTTTACAAACCTTATCCAAACTCGTAAAAATGTACCTTTTTTTATTTATATATATATATATATATATATATATATATATATATACCTCAAACAAGGTAATGTAAACTCTTGGAACATAATGAGCGACTATTTAGGATACTGTGGGGAGTTGAGCAGCAAGATGTCTGTTCACATTACATTTAAATTTCTGTATATTCAGTAAGCAGGAACAGAATTCTAAAGTTTAGTACAATGAAAATATTAGAGTATAAGGCTTCTTTGCATCTAAGGACCTCAATGGTGAAGGGGTGGGATTTTGATGCTTGTTGAATTAATCAAGAATATGTTCATCAATGCACATTTCATTAAATATGTATAAAACAAGTACAAATGCAACATTGTGATGATGGGACAAAGGTATGAGCTTTTTCGATGGTGTAGGACCTTAAACTCTGTCTAAGAGTGAGAAACTAGTGATGGATGCACCAGCCCAGATGTGGCAACAATACTCCATGCATGGGCGAATCGTTGCTTTGTAGAGATACAGAATACTCTCAGCCTGTAAAAGGAGCCCACTTTTTTTTGCAGCAACTTTGACAATGTTTTTAATATATTCATTCTGGCGTTGGTAAAATTAATCAGAAAAATCAGAGCTTTGTGGAGTATCGGAATCTCAGCATTTTGTGGCTATTTCCCGATTGCCAGAAATGATTCTTTCAATTGTCTTTTTTATTTGATTTTGTTTAAAACAAAGTATAAAACTGCTGGTAGTAATTATAAAATAAATATTTATTGATTTGAAACTTCCAGTAACACTAAAATCTATAGATTACCCCCCCACCCCACCCCAAGTGTATTATAGCAACATTATAGTTTAATATTTAGAGATATATAAAGAATTGTGATTGGGGGAAAATATAGGTATTGTCCTATCACTAATGCATTCCAGTGAATGTTAAGCCAAAGAGTTTAAAATATGGGCTCAGGTGTTATTTGTCATAGCAATCAGTGGCTGAGTAGGTTTTTGTAACTGTTAAAGGAAAGAAGCTTACTCTTAGTAGCATTAAATGTTATGTACTTACGGCTCTATTCCACTATGAACAAAAGGTCATTTTCTAAGATTTCCATCCATTGCCTTGGATATGTATACATTCGGCTTTCATGTTTCTCACATTGTGTTAACGGCAAATGTACTTATCTTGGACACAATTTTATCTTTATTTCTTTAAAAAAAAATTTTTTTCACAATTTTAAACTATGCAGATGCAACGATCTAACAAAACTATGGAAATTAAGTATTTTGTCTAATGTTTATGATGTTGATGCTCAGAAATTATTGTCCCAACTTTATGTAAATACAAGTAGAGATATCTTATATAACCCCCCCCCACCCCCACACACACACAGTTTTATGAATTTTATTCAATTCATTTAGTTTTCATTTACATTTAAAGAGAGGCGTATATCTTAAATTGTTTCATTTTAAAATTTTGTATTTTCATAAATAAATTTTCTTGGGTGTAAATAATATATATCGCTTTTTTAAGCATGAAGCCACGTGATGTAAGGAGCTATCTATACTACTTCAAGGTTAAAATCATAAGTGTTAGATGAATAGGAATTTCTTTTAAATGTAAATTTATAAAATATACATTTATAATATATATATATATATATATATATATAGCTTTTTTAAATATCTGTTTTAAGAACAAAATCCAATTTCTGCTGTAGCTGTTCATTTGAACCTGAAATCATAAAAATTGGTCAGTCGTCTCATAAGATGTATAGCAGTAGTGAATTTTCAAGAGTCTATGACAGTTTGAAATGCTTGTCCAAAAAAAGTCTGGAAATTTATTAAAGGCGCCTTGTATAATGCTGCTGAACTTTGTTTGGAATTCTTTTTGTTTTGATCAAAGTTTGATTCTAGAAAATGTTTAAAATTGAAGAAATTTAAATTAAATTTATCAAAGTTAAAATCCCGGACATCTTAACATTAATCTAATGACTATGATTCAGGTTTAATACAAATCTGAAATATTCAAATGGAAAATTATGTCTATATTGTTTCCCTACCCTTCTCCAAAACTCCTTGAAATAGTCCATGGATATTTATGAATGCCTGATACCTATGAAAAAAATCATACATTTGCATTTTCACGGAGGGTTTCTATTCCCCTTTTCATTTAACTAAATATAGCCCACATTTTAATCCCTTATGCCAAGCAAGTTTCAAAATTTATAATGATTGGTTAATTTAGAACTAGATCTTGTTCATAGAAATGCATAAACATATATACATATCTCGCTTTATGTAGAGGTAAATACATATACATTTCCACATGATCGTGCCTTAAACTATAAGATCTGTTCTGAGTTTAGCTAAAGTAATCTTTTCAAAAATACAATTTACCTGAACTGATTTCCGTAATTTAATTTTCCTTAGAGATGTTTGTTAACATCTATAAAAAAAAAATTAAAAAAAAAAAAATTTTTATGTATATAAATTGTGTTCAGGTATGAATATTGTTTTAAACTCTAAAATATATTTTTATTCTGTACACTCCATTGGATTTTTTTTTTTTTTGTTACCATTTTTGGTTTATTCTTTCTTTGAATTTTCATGTTTGAATTTTCTGATGATAATCTACTTAATGTTATATTGTTAAATATTGAATTATAATTAAAGTTAATGGAAAATATATATAAATGTATGTTATGAAAAAAAATTTTCTATTTTAAAAAGTAAAACAAAAATGTATATTCTTTCTCTCATATATATATATATATATATATATATAATGATGATGCATCTATTCAGTCTAGAGACAATGGATACCCTCTATAAGATATCTGCACATGTAATTGAGGCAAAGGTTGCACAATCACTAACCACACCTCTCCTGAATCAGCACTGCTTGAATCTAGTGGCAAGGAGAAATCTAGGAAGATTAGAAACAATGCCGAGATAAACGAAAAGCGCATACAGTACCTGGAAGTCCCAAATGGTCACCCATTTTAGTACTGATCTGGCTCAATGTTGCTTAACTTTGGTGATCTGACGGGAACCGGTGTGTCAACATGAATTATGCCGTATTTATAATATACAGTGGGTGCGGCTTGATTATGCAACACCTAAGTTTTTTACATAACTCCTCAAACCTATATTGAAAGTTTTCTTATCAAAGCATTATTTTTTTTACAGACTATCATGTACTTATGCATTAAATGCTAAACATTTTGATTAAACTTTTTTTTTTTTTTTTTTTTTTAAGATAAAAAATTTTTTGTACAATATTAAGTGTCCGGTTAGATAATGCAAAAGGTAAAAAATTTATAATTTTGCTGTTTCAAATGCTTTTATTTAATAAACACAGAATCAAAATGAATAGAAAACACAAACTTCAAAATAAAACAAAAGAAAACAGTTGCAATGTTATTCACTTCATCTTACAAGTCAACATTTTTTAGGATTTTAAGAAGACGCTTGTCGATGGCAGAAGTAAGTTTTTGAACTTTACACGACTTAATTGATTTACAGGCTTCCACTACTGCATTTCAGAGAGCACTGAAGGTGTTAAATTGCGTTCCATCAGCATAAATTCTCTGCTTAATGATGGCCCACAAATTTTCGAATGGGTTTAAGTCGGGGTTGTTGGGAGGCCAAACCATTAATCTGCATTCTGTGAAACTTAACTTTGTGTAATAGGACTTGTACACAGGTGCATTATCCTCCTGAAATACCAAGAATTTTGTCTCCATAAAGTTTGATTTTTCAGTCAGGGAATGAAGAAGCCTGTAAGAAGCTGGCAGTAATTCTTGGAATCAATTTTACCCTTTGTGGCACCCTAAATGGTCCAATAATCTCATTGGCTTTAATTTCTGCCCAGAACATACCTCCACCACCTTGCTGTCAGCAGATCCGTGATGCAATTGGGTGACCATTTAACAGACGGACATCCGTCTGGTTCATCCAGCATTGCTCAGCATTTGTCAGTGAAGACAACGTTATTGAAATCCATCTTTTGATATTATTCAGCCTATTGAACACGCTTTGCCATGTGATTCTTGCTCAATGAAGGCTTTTTTTTTTTTCCTCCCCTCCCCCAAGATCTTTACTTTTCCAAAACTCCTTATTGTATCGCACCTGAAGTTTTCAACATTTGGAGCCCTCCAGCTTGCAGAAAAATTTTCTTGCTTGTAAAATTGGGTGTTCTAACCATCTCCCTGGCAATCCGGTGCTTATTCCTCTCAAGTTTTCTTAAATGAGCTCTTTCAGTTACTTTCCTACTGGTCTTTCCATTGACCACATACGCTTTGATAGTTCGATAATCTCTACGAAGTTTTTTTTTTTTTTTTTTTTGATATTTCGATAGTCATTCCTTTACCAAGCATTGAAGTTATTGGAATCGGTTAAACCTGGCTTTTCCCCCCCATTTTGTCACTTGTGCTTAATCAAGTTGGACAGCTAAAAGCAAACATTCCCTACGCAAGATTATCGAACTGAATATTTTTAAGTCTATCTCTGTAGGGAAGAAAATATCACAATTAAACTATATACTTGAAAATTTTACTAGAGAATGTGAAAAATTAAATTTTGATAGCAAAAAAATTGATATGCATAATCAAGCCGCACCCACTATATAACCTATATACACACACAAGGTGATATAATATATTAGGCATATATATATCTATATTTTTACATTGCTCAACAATACAGCTTAGTAATGGTATAAAAATATGCTTATGGCAAATTAACTACACAGAAATGTTTTTCATTCCCAAAGGAAATTGTACAAAATTATTCATGCTACTGGGGACTTCTTAACTTTATACTTCATGAAGTTTCCTCCTTCGCGAGAAGCCAATTCAATCTGCTTAGGGTGAATGCTATCGGCATTACAATCCAGAGATTCGAAAATATGGTCAAAAATCAAATCTACAACAAATAAATGTTATCAAAGGCAAAGTTACTCTTCTACCTAGCTGAATAAGTTTTTATTAGCTCTAGTTATTCACTACCGTTTTTTTTGCACTTTTCTCAATAACCACACCTTAGATTTTTTGGAAATTTTGCACAAATATTAGTCATGGTGAACCAAGCTCCTATCTTTACATCAACGCTCTGATCCTCATCTGGCATCAATTGAAATGGATGGCTCTCGTCTAGGGGAGGCGCCATGTTTTGATAAGCTTCTGGGCTTGACCTTTACTCCTGACCTGAAATGGAACATGTACATCAAGTCATGGTTGCTGGAAAAATGGTAGGATCCTTCTACCGCTCCAGAAGATATCTCACTGCTAATGTAATTCTCTATCTATATAAAAGCCAAGTACGTCCAAGGATGGAGTACTGCTGCCACATCTGGGCAGGAGCTGCTAAAAACAGCCTATCCTTCCTTGACAGAGTACAAAATAGACTTCATAACTTCGTGGGTGATGTCCTTTTCTCTTCCCTGCAACCTCTCTCCCACAAAAGAGACGTTGCGAGTCTATCTTTGTTTATCATTACTTCCAGGGTAAGTGCTCGTCTGAACTCCAATCTCTCGTCCTTCCTCGCCAATCTTTCACGATAAACACCCGTCTAGCTGAAACCACTGTCAAAAATTTTCCCCATGGAGATTCCATGAACAAAGCTTTTTTCTTAGAAGTGCACGCTTGTGGAACTCTCTTCCACTTGCCTGTTTCCCACCTGACTACAACTTGGATGTCTTCAAGTCCAATATAAACAAATTCCTGATGAACCGCCCCCTTAAGACACTTTATACAAATCTCCAGTACTAACGATTACTATGATACTATTCCATTGATTTCTGTACACGCAATATAACCCTTATTCCCAAGTGGCTTACGGGCCTTGATAAGTGGTGACTACCATGTCAAAAAAATGGTAAAAATAAATTTTTTCTAGGATAACTCTGATTACTCTCTTCCCCTTGACCCAGGGAGCATTATAAGGGTAAAATTGCCCCCAAATCATTCATTTGTTCACACTTTTCTCAATAACAATGTCTTGGATTAAAAAAATAAAAATTGCACAAACATTAGTCACGGTGAAAGTAAATTTTTCACTCATTGAAGGGGGCCTTGCAGGCTCAGCTTGTTCTTTTAGAAAGATATATAGTGTCTAGTGTTAGGTAAGAACAAGAAAAATGTCTGTAAATTAACACCTAAATATTTAAAGTTTTGAAAATGGTTATAAAATAAAAAATTATACAAAATACTGTTAGAAGCACATCCAATAAAGGAAATTATAAATATAGACTAATGATTACTGTTGGGAATAAAACTTTAATCCTTCTGTGTAGCTTACTTGACATAAGTCTTTTTTTTTTCTTTTTTTTTTTTACCTAAATATGTTAATTTAGGAAAACAAAATCAGATTCCAGTAATTATGTCTTTATTTTCCAGTAAATAAATGAATAAATCTAAATACATTAGTATATATTTTTATATTGTTTTCTTATTTTATTGATTCTCTCTCTCATATATAACTAAATTAAAATTTACACTTAAATTTATTATTCGACAGAATACATTAAAAACAATTTACTGTATTGAGCTTTTTTATTTGGTTTTGATTAATTCATTAATATATAAATATTTATATTAAAGTTTACCTCTGATTATATCAAGTCAGCATTTTTCTGCTGTATTGATTGTTTCTTATATATATATATTAGACAATTGAGTTAAGCACTTTACCTCATGTAAAAAAAAAAAAAAACTAAAAGAAAAAATGTGTGCTGTGCATATCATACACCAAGAAAAATCACTTAAATTAAGTAGTTTTATTCTTTAAAAAAAAAAAAAAAAGAATCAAAATTTATGACTAAACCACTATTGATCACTCGATGCCATTTTGCAGAACAAGGGAGATAATTTCAAATTTTTGCAAGATTTTAGAAAGCTATTCTTAATGTGGGGATGGAAGCTACGGATTCTTATTTAAAGATAAAATTACTTGATCAAATTATGTGATTTTTTTTTGTGTACAATTCTTTTCATCGTGTACATCAAAGATTTTTTTGTTTTTGTGCGGGTTATGGACTCTAACAATTATCAGATTTTATTCATGAGAATTTCATGCCGTCTAATATATTTTTTTTATTCATAACATTGTTCAATCTTAACATTCTCCATTGTTATTTCAAATCGAATCAAAATTGTCCCCCCCCAAAAAAATCAAAGTGCAACAAGTCATGTAAAACAAATTGTTAGATGATGTGTAGTCTCTTTTGTTTGCCTGCTTTCCAGCTGACTACAATGTGGTCATCTTCAAGTCCAATGTAAACAAGTTCTTGATGAGCCGTCCTCTTAAGTAATCAATTTACCAAATTTCCACTACTAATGATATTGTCCCTTTGAATACCATACGCTCATTAACCTTTATCCTTGAGTGACCTCCAGGCCTTGATAAGTGGTGACTCCTTTGTAAAAAAAGAAAGTCTACTGTCATGATTGTGTATGGGATTCTTAATTTTGATCAAATTTTATCAAACAAGAATTCCTTATATAGTCATTAGTCAAATAAATAGGAGGAAGGGAGGTAATTTAATAAGAAATTGCATGTAACGCACTTAAGATAGCGATGTCTATTACATTACTTTGTTGTATTATTTTGCTTCATTTTAAAATTGTTTTTAATTTTTAAAGAAACAAGGCCGATAGCCATTAGTCGCATGCTCTCGTGTAATGAATGAATGCGTGAATATAGGATTGACATGAAATTCTTAAAGATTAGCTAAAATGGCCGAAAAATGGGCTGAAATGACTTAAATAGATAAAAAGTAAATGACTTATAACGATTTTAATGAACTTAAGGATTAATTGAATGACCTTAAGAATGACTTGAATGCTTAAAAAATAGCTGGAATCCTTCAAAAACAACTTGAATGACCTGGAGAATGACTTGAATGGCTTTGAGACTGACTGGTTGTAAAGTGGGTGATAATTTTACATTAAATTAATACAGAAAAGTGATCCCCACTTTATATCACAAAGTTACACACATAAGTACAGCATGTAGTAAGAACAGATATTACACTTTGATCTTGGCCAAGAAAAGGGTAGCTATTTGCTCCCCCACCGAGCAAATTAGGCACAAGGCCGATTTTTAATGTGAGGAGTGAAGGGGAAATGGGGACCAACTCCCCAGGGAGTAGAGGAGCTGGATAGTGACAATTGGTATGAAGGGTTGCCCCTACATTGACCAAGGTCTTATATGTGGGATTGCCCCCACATACAGTGTTTGCTTGCAGTATCTGCCGGCAAGATACTACACTTTGATCTTGGCCAAAAGGCCAAGAAAAGCTTAAAAAACTAAGAACAGCATCTATTAACAACAGACCTTTGATCTTGGTCAAAAAGGCCAAGCACAAAAGTGTTACGGACTGACCAACGGAGTGACTTAGAGTCGCTTGCATGCGACTAAAAATATATATTTTAAACAATTTAACTCTTTTTTTTTTTTTTTTTTTTTTTTTTTTTTGTAAAAAAAAGTTTTAGGTTGAGTTTGGCAAAAATCAGTTTGATTCAAATTCTGTAGAAGCATCAGCGGAACATATGCCCATACATAATTGGAAAATGGTTGCTACTTATTTAAAAAAAAAAAAATGCACATTTAAAATTGCATGATGTACAGTAAAATATTTCTGAGGATAAAAACAACTATTTTGCGGAGAGAAAAATCTATGAAGTAGGAGGATCCAACTCCTGCAAACTTGAGTATGATTTAGAAATTGATTGAGAATATATTTAGAACCGTGAAATGACTCCTCAAAGTTTTTAGCGGGGAGGGGGACTTGCTTAAGTATTTTATTTAGACTTCAGACTTTTGTGTTCCTCAGGTAACTTTTTTGTTTAAGCGGGTCTCCCCCCCCCCCCATCCTCTTCACTCACCAGAACTTGACATCATTTATACTTATCACCATCACTTATTATTTTTTTTTTGTAAATGTTTTATAAGTTTTTTTGTTTGTTTTGTACAAATGAAATTAGTAATGAAATAAACGTTAAAAAAATTTTTTTTTCGTTTTTGTTATTTTTCTTTTTCTCACATTCTGAATGTTTCAAAAACCTAGTCTTTCTTTTCTATCTCTCTCAAGTTTCCTCTTGATTCTCCAAGGGAGAGAGAACTTATGAATCAAGCTTCTACCAAATCAAGAGTAGCAGATATGTTCCTTCTGTGTGCGTGTAATAAATAAATATATATATATGAGAAAGAAAATTAAAACTGTATTTTTATCTATCTATATATAAAAATGTAATTCTTGGTTTGTTCAAAGTCGATAAAACCATATTTCTACATTACCAATTTATTTGAAATTTTCAGACAATCCATCTTTAAAGTCTAGGGATGTTTCTATGCTATTAAAATAAATAAAAATCGCCAATTATAAAAATATTAAATAAAATAAAAATATTTTTCGGAATTTGTACCTGTTTTTGTTGGTAGAACTGAATTTCCATTTCAATTCATTTCATACACCACGATTTGACGAGGCGAATTAGATTTCATTTTCTGTTTACTCGATAAGTAAAAAAAACAAAACATTCCCCATTTTAAAATTTTAAATTAATTTTTTATATTCCAAATTTTGTAATTTAAATTTTTTTTTCTTTATTATATCAGGCAAAAAAAAGTTGCTCACTTGCGTTTGAGTCGAAGTTTTTTAAATTGTTTTTTTTATTGTTTTTTGAAACAGTTGTTTCGAGATAAGAAAATATGAACTTAAAATTGTTAGATGAAAGTATAGGTTTTTTCGAAGAAAATTTATAGATTGGTCACATACTTAAATAATATTTGGTGCTAATGCAGAGTGATGTGCGCTATTTTTTAAATTGTATTTCCATGTTTAATTAAAGTTTTATATGCTTTTTTTATTCAATTGTAAGGTTAAAGTACAGATTAGGTACAAAGAAAACCTCCCCATGTTAAGAATGGCTTTTTAAAATAATAATGTTCTTATTTCAGCACGGATCAATAAGTGCATGAGTACCCAGTTTCTTTAAAGAAAAAGCATTCATATTTTCTTATGTAAAACCTTCTGTAAAACAACAAAAGAAAAAAAGTGTATTTTAATTTTGTTAAAGAAAAAAGTGTGCTATTGCAGAGAGTGATCCGCGCTATTTTTTAAATCATATTTCCACGTTTAATTGAAGTTTTATGGGTTTTTTATTCAATTGTAAGGTTAAAGTACAGAATAGGTGCAAAACACCCTCCCCTCCCCATGTTAAGAATGGCTTTTTGAATAATAACGTTATTATTTCAGCACGGATTATTCTCTGCATGAGTACCGATTAATGTTTTATTTTTTTTTTTTTGCTTTTTTTACGGTAGTTTTTTTTTTTAAAGAAAACCTTTTTTAACAAAAATTTAAAGTACACTTTTTTTTTTTTTTTTTTTTTGAAGAAAATATATGAATGCTTTTTCTTTATTAAAGAAATTGGGTACTTATGCACTTATTGATCCGTGCTGAAATAACATTATTTAAAAAGTCATTATGGGGAGGGGAGGTTTTCTTTGTAGCTGTTCTGTACTTAAACCTTACAATTGAATAAAAAAACATATCATAAAACTTTAATTAAACTTGGAAATACGATTAAAAAAATAGCGCGAATCAGTAAGTGCATTAGCAACAGAAATTGTTAGGTGAAAAGTTTCTACCAAGAAAACCGTTATTTTTTCAGCCATTCTTACCAAGGGGAGGAGATGGTGTTTTGTCACTATTCTGTGCTTTCAACTAACAATTTATTAAAAAAAACAAAAGGTAAATTTTCACATTAGGTTCACCTCCACAATTTTTAACATGAGTAGGTTGGGGGTGTTTATTCCGAAAGCCGTTCTTAACATGGGGAGAATGGTGGTATTTATTACAAAAGCCGTTTTTAAGAGATGAAAGACAGGTAAAAGGTTAAAACACGTGGTTAGGCATGGGTGTTGTTTATTCTGAAAGCCGTTCTTAATATGGGGAGGTTGGGAGTGTTTATTCATGGCCGCCAGTGAATTATAGTGCATAGTATAGGCCTTTATATCTTGAAAACTACTTGTCTCTGCAAATTTTAAATGAGATTTTCTTATTCAGCATAGTTGAAAATTGTGGAGGTAGACCTAATGTAAAAAAAAAAATACCCCCCCCCCTAAAAAAATGATATTGTGAAATTTAAATTTAAACGCGGTACCAAAAATAAAATTAGACAGAAAAATACCGCCTTCAGCGTTGTACTTGCACAAAGACTTGAAAAAGTTGTCAACTAAAACAAATATATAATAAATAAATATTTTCAAAGGCAAGATAAGTTACTTTTCTACTTAATTGGATAATTTTTAGTGTTTTTTATTGGGTTTGTACTACTGTACATATAGATTCGAAAAAGTTGTCAAAAAATAAATCTATAACAAATATTATCAAAGGCAAGATATGTTACTTTATTACCAAAATGGATAATTTTAGTTTTTTTTAATGTAAAATGTTTATGCGGCTCGAAAAACAGCGTTTACTGCTATATTTTAAAATTACAAATGGCGGCAGACTGTGTTAAACATGTTAAGTTTGGGAAAAATGAGTTAAAACTAAAAAAAACTATAGAAAATACTGTTAAAAACCACCAAATACATGTCTACCTATGTCACGGTAACATATATTGAGTGAGTTCCTGTCAGTATTTTGTATAGTTTTTTAGTTTTAACTCATTTTCCCAAACTTACCGTGTTCAACACAGTCTGCCGCCATTTGTATTTTTCAAATATACTGATAAACACTACATGTTTTCAAACCGATTAAACATTTTTCACTACATAAAAACACTAAAATCTTATCCAGTTAGGTAGAAAAGTAACTTATCTTGCCTTTGATAACATTTATTTGTTATATTTATTTTTCCACAACTTTTTTGTTTGTGTGTATAGTAATACAAACCCGTTTTATTTACTGTAACGTTTAGTTGGCTCGAAAAACAGTGTTTATCAGTGTATTTGAAAAATACAAATGGTGGCAAACACTGTTGATGTTGAACTTGGGAAAATGATTTAAAACTAAAAAACTATACAAAATACTGCCAGAAACCCATCGAATATGTCAGCCTATGTCACGATAACATAATCAGTGGGTGTCTGACACTGTTTTGTATAGTTTTTTAGTTTTTAACTGATTTCCCCAAACTTATCGTATTCAATAGAGTTTCAAATACATCGATAAACACGGAGTTTCTCGATCCTATTAAACATTTTACATTAAATAAAAACACTAAAAAATTATCCAGTTAGATAGAAACATAATTTACCTTACCTTTGCTTTTATTTATTTGTTTTTGGACAACTTTTTCGAATCTGTGTATAGTAATCCCCCACCCCCACCCAAATATTAATTAAAATCTCACAATTTTGAATACAATAACAAAAATAAAAAAAACTATTTAGCGTTTCGACATTTTAGCAACGTTCGGCTTAATTCACTGAATGTTGATCGAACCCAATCCATGTTTTTTTCATTTTCACCTTTTTTTTTTTTTTAAATTTTTGGAGTGGATTGCTGTACTAAGAATATAAGAAACATGCATTTTCTCTTTTTATTAGAATTTTCCATTACACTAAATTGAGCCACAGCAATGCGTGGCAGGGTACAGCTAGTATATATATATATATATATATATATATATGAGAGAGAGAGTAATCCCATTGACACACTGGTTCTCGTCAGGTTACCAACGTCGAGCCTGGGTAGTATCAGATGAGTGACCATTTGGGAATTCGAGGTGCTGTATGGCATTGTTTCCAATCGTCCTGAACCTCCACTTGTCACTGGTATTTAACAACACTGACTCGGAGAGGTGTGGTTGGAGCTTGCGCAACGCTTGCCACAAAAAATATCCATGTGCAGGCACCTTTACAATGGGTATCCATAGTCTGCCAAGACTGAAAGAAGCTGCTATATATATAATGTATGTAATTCAATCATGTTATGCTTGTTTTGTTTTTTATAAAGTACATCTTATTCATACTTTGTTATTTAGTGGAAGACCACTAAACAACTCCTCAGAGACAATTTTCCTCAAAAAAAAAAAAATAAAAAGATACAAGGAAATTGAGATAAAATGTGCAAAAACATAAATTTAAAAACACATACGCACATAAAGTCTATATAAATAACTGACAATTTAGCTAGATTCGAAAGATTTTATCCATACCAATCTTTTTCTGTTTTTAGCAAAAACTTTCATTTGTTTACATATGTTTTGTTCATATTTGTATGTGTATACTGGATATTTCCTCCATGGGCTCGTCCTGACTAAGCTACTTTACAACTTTCCTTGAATGTAGAGAGATGTAGAAAGGGATAGCTCGAGATGCTATCAGAGACAACAGTGTATGTATGTATGTATTTATATATATATATATATATATATCTTCTCTATATATAATAAAATGATAACATGTCAAATTTCTTGAGTCGGCTTTCATAGGGCAGATCAAATAGACCCTGCATCATCCGAATAACCAGTCTGTGAAGTCTCCAGATGCGGGATATCACAGAGGCCTAGACACAATATTCAAACAGTGGTTTGACGAAAGAGACATAAAATGAGTTTGCAGAAAGAGTATCAAATAAGAAATAGTGCTCCTTGCTTTGTTTGCAGTCTGAATACAATGTTTAGATTTGTGTCACCACCAAAAGTAAAAACTTGAGTCAGAAAAAGAACCCACTTCAACATGGTAACATTTGTCAACATTGATGTATAAGTCCCATTCAATGAACCATTTATCTTGAAGGCTAAACTTGAGATAGCGAGGATTGAATGCCATAGCTGTGTACATATTTTTTGCTGAGAAACAGTACAAGCAACATTTTCTTAGGGTTAATATTTTGTGGTTGAAACTCATTCGGGTAAAGACAAATGTCATGAGAAAACCGCAAACACAGTGCGAGAATTCCAGCCATTGCATTATATATTATGGTATATTTTAAAACAAATCCTGGCCATTGTTTGACAACACTTTTCTAGTATTTAACAACAAAAAGAAATAAGTCAAAGTTCCCATCCAAGATTCTACTTTCGAGGTCAACATTTTTTTTTTTTTGTCATGTGTGTTAAATTTTATATAGGGCAAGCAGATTAGTCGAGGAAATCACTGGTACTACCTGTTTTTGTTTTACACATGGAAAATGAAATGTGTAGATACAATAATAAGCAATATGCTGATCTAAACATAAGACGTAGTAGGTGACAAGATTCCGAGTTCAATCTTTGTACAAGGTAGTCAATTAATAAACAATATTCATTTGTTGACATCTATGCTGATGACACGACCATCTACGGCAACACATCAAAGGCTGTAAATGACAAAGTTCTCTCGGATTCTCTCTCCTCTGATCTCGAGAGCGTGGTTCAGTGGGGGAAGACGTGGCTGGTTACCTTTAATGCATCCAAAACCAAACTCCTATCCTTACATCATCAACGCTCTGATCCCCATCTGGTATCAATTGTGATGGATGGCTCTCGTCTGGGTGGCCCCGTGTTTTGACAAGTTTCTGGGTTTGACCTTTACTCCTGATCTGAAATGGTACACGTACATCAAGTCTGTTGCCAAGGTCGCTGGAAAGATGGTGGGATCCTTCTACCGCTCCAGAAGATATCTCACTACTGATGCAATTCTCTATCTATATAAAAGCCAAGTACGTCCAAGGATGGAATACTGTTGCCATATCTGGGCAGGAGCTGCTAAAAACAGCCTATCCTGCCTTGTCAGAGTACAAAATAGACTTCGTGGCTTAGTGGGGGATGCCCTTTTCTCTACCCTGCAACCTCTCTCCCACAGAAGAGACGTTGCGAACCTATCCTTGTTTTATCGTTATTTCCATGGCAGGTGCTCGTCTGAACTCCAATCTCTGGTCCCCCCTCGCCAATCTTTCATGAAAAACACCCGTCTAGCTGAATCCACTGTGAAAAATTTCCCCCACTCTATATTTGTGCCTAAATCAAAACACGGATTCCATGAACAAAGCTTCTTCCTTAGAACTGCACGCCTGTGGAACTCTGTTCCGTCTGCCTGTTCCCACTGGATTACAACTTGGATGTCTTCAAGTCCAATATTAACAAATTCCTAATGAACCGCCCCCTTAAGTAAACACTTCATCAAATCTCCACACTAACGTAATGTACTTGCAATAACCCTTATCCCTGAGTGGCTTCCGGGCCTTGATAAGTGGTGATCACAGTGTAGAAAAAAACAATCATTTTCTTTTCTTTTCTTTTTTGTTACTAGCTTTATTTTATTCGGTGTTGCCCTGGAGTCATTTTACTTTATTTTTTCATCCCTTTACAACCACATCTGCAAAGCCAGCTAATATTCTTTGTCTTCTTTTTTCTATTCATTTAACGTCACTTTTTACTTGTTCAGGGTTCAGGTTTTTCTGATATTATGCAAGCTTACTCTCCAATTCTCACAGCTCAGAGGCTTAATTGTCTCCAAATTCCACTCTATGTAATATTGTTTAATCTCTTACCTCAAAGTTTTCCTTGGCTGGTCAACATTTCTACGATTTAAGCCATCCATGCTTCTATAGAAATTTATCCAGGAAGATGAACACGCGACATGACCATACCAGCATGAACGGTTTGTCATAAATATAATTTCTATGCTGGGTAAATGTAAAAAATTTCAGAAAATCCTCTGACCTGATGTGTTGGGTTTGGGTAAATTTCACATTGTGAGTCTATCTCTGCTTCATTGTTATTTTCAGGCTTCAATCTATGACCCCCCCCCCTGAAAAACATTCACAATGCAAATCCCATGAACAAAGTTTGTTTCTTAAAACTACCCACTTGTGGAACTTTATACTCCGGGGCTGCTTTCCAGCTGACTACAACATGGTTGTTTTCAAGTTCAATGTAAACAAATTCTTGTTGAGCCTTTGTCTTAAATAGTCAGATTCTGCTAAACTTCCACCATCATTACCAATCATTACGCTGTTGTTTCACCAACCACCTACCACTCATTAACTTTTATCCTTAAGCGGCCTTCAGACCTTGATAAGCGGTGATTCCAATGAAAAAAAAATCTAATCATGTATCTGTCATTGCATTGGAGGCAGATTAGGGTTAGGGTTGGTTGAGAGCTCAGCATTTGCTGCAATTTAACATACATGATGCTCCTGACAGCTGCTTTACAACTTTCCCTGAATGTAGAGAGGGAAAGTTCAAGATGCTATCAGAGGCAACAGTATATATATATATATATATATATATATATATATATATATATATATATATATATATATATATATATATGACATATTTTCCCTTTAACTATTGAACCTATAGGAAATCAAATAGGCCATTCCTATGCAAATATTTTGCACTTACAATTTAAAGTTAATACTGCAGCATCTTCTCAAACTAAAATACGCACATTTCATCTCCATTCTAAATAAATTATGATGGACCCTCCTTGCCTCACTCTCTTAGCTACGTAATCCCATGTAGGTAGTAGCAAATATTTCTTCCTCTTTAGATTTACTCCTCCTACAAACCCCCAAATCAACGGGTCTTTTAATCATGGTCTTACTTAGCCCTATGACACTGGGAAGCAGTTATATATGTGGAAGTTGAGACTAGCAACAGTATACGTTTGCTTCTCTAAATGTTTTCCTCATCAAACAGATCATTATAACAAGAGTTTTTTTTACCGCTTCTTGGCCTTCGTACTGAAAAATTGCTTACATTGTTAAATAACATTACTACTATTGTTATTGTATTTGATTTATTTAGACTTTCGTTGTTATTCTTATTGCTTCTATTATTACTAACAGTTTCATTTTCTGTTCTGTGCTTATTTGGATACCTCCAACTGCTTTTTATGGCTATTCGTTAAATTCAGTTTAATTTGTAGCGTTTTTTTTTTTTCATCATTATTCAAGTTATTTTTTTACATTTATCATTATTGTTATATAATGTTTATAGACTATAAATTGCAGTATAAAGTTCCGAAATTGCCTAACTACTTTTACACTATTACTTTTATTACTATTAGTATTATTATCATTATTGTTAATTGTGTTACTATTAATATTACTACATCTACTATTTATTGTTTTTATCAGTATTCGGCAAATAAGAAACATATTTCTCTTAACGAAAGTCACTATTTTTGTTAATGGCAGCCATGTTTACATGTTTTCTTTATTTGCACCATTGGTTTTGTGGCTTTACATATTTTAACATAAAAAGAAATAATCACGCACAATTACTGTACAGTTTAATAGCACAAATTTTCAGAATATTAAATACATTTAACAGTAATAGTTTCGCATTTGCCTTGGGAAGGGGGGGGGGGTCAAAAATAATACAATATTGTTTAGTTTTGTACACAACTTTAACAGATTTTTTAATGCCAATTTGATTAGGTTTTTTTTTTTTTTAATTTTATTTGGTTCAAAATGTGCTTTTATGACTATTCGGTACTTTCACCTAACAATTTAACAAAAACATTGTATTATTATTATTATAATTATTATTATTATTGTTGTTGTTATTATTATTATTATTATTATTATTATTATTATTATGATCATCATCATCATCATCATTATTATTATTATTATTATTATTATTCTGTATAATGTTATATTTAATTGGAACATCAATTTTCATCAATAAAGCAATAACAGTCTATAAACAACAATGCCACTGCTATGAAATGACACAAAACATCTTAAAAGAGCAATGACCACCATGGATGACGGTACCCACTACTAGATGACAGGGCCCGACGTTTGAAGACAGGCAATTTGCCTGATAGTGCTTGCCTCTGTCGAGAAGTGACTGTAAATATAGTCGATTTCATTTCAGAATAGTCCAATGGGGCACAACGCTGGTCATGATCGATAATTACAGAGGAATCCAGTGCCTGCCAATAAAGGAAAATGATTTAATTTTGGAGCTGTCTAATAGAGGACATGCTGGGAACGGACAGTGACAGTTTTAAAGGTACTCAAGATCCACCAACACACTAACTACTAGTGATCATCATTCCCTACCAAAGGTATCCAGTGACAGACAATGGATGCCAATGTCCGATAGTTGAAGACAGACAATTTTAGTTTGGAGTATTCCAATAGAGGCCGATACTGATCATGGCCACCAGTGAATTCCAGTTGCAAAGGCAGCCAGTGCCCATCATTAAACACCAGTAGACACCTCATCTCAGCATTAATCACAAGTAACCAACAATGATAAGTAGCTTCTGCTAGCTGCCACTGCCAGACAATGCCCAACAGTGAAAGCCAGATGATTTCATTTGAGCCACAGTCACTAATTTGTTGTGCCTTAATTTTTTGTGCCTAAATTTATTGTGCGTTCATTTGTTATGCCTTAATTTATCATGCCTTAATTTTTGTGGTTTAATTCATCATGCCTTAATTCATTGTGCCTTAATTTGTCATACCTAAATTCATTGTGCTTTAATTTGTCGTGCCTTAATTTGATGTGCCTTAATTTATCATGCATTAATTTGTTGTGCCTTAATTTATCGTGCGTTAATTTTTTGTGCTTTAATTTGTCGTGTATAAATATCACATGTAAAGAGAATCAAGAGGTGTCATTTGTCGTGCCTTATTTTGTTATACCTTAATTTTTCGTTCCTTAACTTTTTGTGCTTTAATTTATCGTGCCTTAATTTGTTCTGCTTTAATTAATCGTGCCTTATTTTATTGTGCTCTTATTTTTTCTGCCTTAATTTATTGTGCCTTGATTTGGTGTGCCTTAATTGGTTACACTTTAATTTGTTGTGCTTTAATTTGTTGTGCTTTAATTTATCGTCCCTTAATTTGTTGTAGCTTTATTCATCATGCCTTAAATTATTGTGCCTTAATTTGTGTGCTTTAATTTGTAGTGCGTACGGCACAATCACATTGACACACCGGTTCTCGCCAGATCACCGAAGTTAAGCAATGTTGAGCCTGGCCAGAACCAGATGGGTGACCATTTGGGAAGGCTAGGTGCTGTATGTACCTTCTGGGAAGGTTGGGCGTAGGGCCAGCCCCCTCACCCTGTAAAAAAGAACTCAGTCACTACAAAAACATCTATAAAAGTTGTAGATGGCCTATGCCCCTCCAGGGGCTCAAGGACTATGGATAGATGGAATTTGTCTTAATTTATCGTGCTTAGCTTATCACACCTTAATTTGTTGTGCTTTAATTTGTTGTGCTTTAATTTATCGTGCCTTAATTTGTAGTATTTTAGTTTATCATGCCTTAATTTATTGTGCTTTAATTTGCCGTGACTTAATTTGTTGTGCTTTAATTCATCATGCCTTAATTCATTGTGCTTTCATTTGTTGTGCTTTTATTTATCATGCCTTAAATTGTTGTACTTTAATCAATCGTGCCTTAATTTGTTGGGTTTTAATTTATTAGGCCTTAATTTGTTGTGCTTTAATTTATTGTGCCTTTATTTGTTGTGCTTTAATTTATCATGTTTGAATTTGTTTTGCCTTAATTCATTGCACCTGAATTTGTTGTGCTTTAAGTTATCGTGCCTTAATTTGTTGTGCCTTAAATTGTTGTGTTTTAATTTATCGTGCCTTAATTTGTTGTGCTTTAATGTTTTGTACCTTATTTTGTTGTGCTCCAATTTATCATGCCTTAATTTGTGGTGCTTCAATTTATTGTTCCTTAATTTGTTCTGCTTTAATTCATTGTGCTTTAATTTGTTGTGCCTTAATTTATCGTGCCTTAATTTGTTGTGCTTTAATTTGTTGTGACTTAATTTATAGTGCCTTAATTTGTTGTGCCCTAATTTATCATACTTTAATTTGTCGTGCCTTAATTTGTCATGCCTTGATTTGTTGTGCCATAATTTATTGTGCCTTAATCTGTAGTTATTTAATTTGTGGTGATTTAATTTATCATACCCTATATTTGTTGTGCTTTAATTTATCGTGTCTTAATTTGTTTTGCTTTCATTTATTGTGGCTTAATTTGTTGTGCCTTAATTTTTTTTCCTTTTATTTATCATGCCTAAATTTGTTGTGCCTTAATTTATCGTACCTTAATTTGTTCTGCTTCAATTTGTCATGTCTTAATTTGTTTTGCTCTTATTTATTGTGCCTTAATTTGTTGTGCTTTAGTTTATCGTGCCTTAATTTGTTGTGCTTCAATTTTTTTGTGCCTAAATTTGCTGTGTTTTTATTTACTGTGCTTTAATTTGTTGTGCTTTAATATGTTGTGCCTTAATTTGTTGTGCTATTATTTATCATGCCTTAATTTATTGTTCTTGTATTTGTCATGCCTTCATTTGCTGTGCTTTAATTTATTGTGCCTTTATTTGTCGCGCTTTAATTTATCGCGCCTTTATTTGTTGTGCCTTAATTTTTTGTGCTTTAATTTATTGTGCCCTAATTTGTTGTCCTTTAATTTATCGTTCATTAATTTGTTGTGCCTTAATTTATCATGCCTTAATTTGTTGTGCTTTAATTTATCGTGCCTTAAGTTAATGTGCTTTCATTTATTATGCTTTCATTTATTGTGCCTTTATTTGTTGTCCCTTAATTTATCGTCCCTTAATTTGTTGTGCTGTAATTAATTGTGCCTTAATTTTTTGTGCCTTAATTTTTCGTGCCTAAATATATCATGTACAGAGACTAAAGAGGTGTTATTTGTCCTACCTTAATTCATTGCATATAAATAGTAACACCTTGTTGCTAATGAGTGAGTTAAAATAATCCAAGGTACAAATGATCATCTTTATCCGTATATTGAACAGACCATGATCGTCCATTTGTTGTGCTTTTCTGAATTCATTGCATGATTCCGACACTGGTTGCAGTGTCAATTGTGTGTTCTGAATAAAAAAAAAAACTTTCCCTCTAAACAAAATTTATTTCTTGAAGATACAATTATACTTCTTTCTTTTTACTGAACAAGATCTACTAAAAGTAATGTCTAGAGAAAAAAAACACAAAAAAAAAAACATAGATATTAGCTATCCAACATTTTTATTTTAAAACAGTGGATTACAATTATTGCTTCTTTTGTAGTTTCTATGTGGCCGGCTAGTGTTTGTAGCTTATGCAAATTAGTTTCCACATTCAAGGGTTTTCCTTAAAATATTGGTTGCTTTCAGCATTACTGTCCATTATATAATCTCAATCTTCCTCTTAATTCTCATTTCTCTTAGTCTTTTGCAATGTTCTTTGAGACTATTCCTAGTGCTTCAATTATTATTGCTATTGTATTGATTTTCTTCAGGTTCCATATTCTGTTCAGTTCTCAGGATATTTGTCTCATTTTTCTATCTTTTTTTTTTTTTTTTACATGGGGGTCACCACTTATCAAGGCCCAGGAGACACTCGGGGATAAAGGTTATTATGTGTACAGTAATCAATGGGATAGTATTGTAGTAATAGTTAGTATTGGGGATTTAATAAGGTGTCATTACTTAAGGGGGCGGTTCATCAGGAATTTGTTTGTGTTGGACTTGAAGACATGCAAGTTGAATTCGGGGGGTGGGGGGGAACAGGCAAGCGGCAGATCTTTACCCTTTGACTATTGGGATGGCAAAATTTACAATTTGCCAGTTTTTTATACTTCTTGGTAATTATCATGGATGTCCAATCTTCTTGCTTGAATGAGTTTATCTGTTTGTAGCGTCATGTCCCAAACGATTTTGTGGTTTTCATTTTCCAGTACTGTCTCCGGTTTGTGTTTATACACGTGTTCGACGTGCTGTTGTTTGTAGAGCTCCCAGTTCACTGCCTTCCCCATGCAGTCATGCGCTGTCTTTATATTCCTTTTTGTCTAGTTTGCTGTATTGTTAAATTATGTGGTCTATCATTTCGTTTCTTTTGTACATTAACTGTTTTTCTGTATTTTATCTATCTTAGCTTTAATGTGGTTAGTTCTAATCTATTTAACCATTTATCTTTATTTTTATTTACTCATTAGGAGTAGTCACACAGGCCATTATCAAAGATTCTCTTGGAGAACAATTTGTGGTGTTCTCAGGAGTCTGAGTGACAACAAACCTCCCCAGATTTCCCGTACTCTCCACTTCTGATAACCTTTGCAGATGAATTTGCATTAACACAACAACCGTTTACCATTGATTCCTCATTAGCAGTGACCATTGGTCTTCATTAGAATTTTGATGGCAATAAGCCTCCCCAAGGTCCCAGTCCTCTTTGCACTCATCCAGCAGAGGTCTGATTAGTGCTTTCTCTCTCCTCGGTTTTTCCATCCTCTTTGACCCTCATTTATTTGGTGTGGCGTCTGTTATATAGCGACACATGAAAAAAAAGAGGGAAACAGAAAGCAGGGGCGCAGGGGGTGGGGTTAACTTACAATCTTCGTGATGTTTTTTTTGTGTTTTACATCTGTAGCAGATTCTGTTTGTCCAGTTTGTATCTGTAGCTCATGTGTGTTAGTTTCCACAAAAAATATGGAATGCGTCACGAATTTGCATGTCATCCTTGCTCAGGGGACATTGATTGTCATTATTAGTAGTAATTATTTATCATTATATTATTACGCTTATCGCTTCGTCCGTTATCATGCTGTGCATCACTTGAAAAGGAAATTGAAATATTAAAAAAAATTGGTGTCGCTGTTGAGGCAAAGCTAATAAAAATTATTTATCTTTCTTGGCCTTTTGGCTAAGATCAAAGTGTAGTATCTGCTCTTCAGGTGCTACATTTCAATTTCTTCTCTCTCAGTGGAAAAGAAATCCTTTATGACTAAGACAATTTTTTCTCCACATTAAAAAAATGATCCTGGTGTCTAAATCTGTCCCGTGGGGAGGCATTGTGAATAGGTACTATGTTTAATGTAACAAAGTTTTAATATTAAAAAAGTAACTGGAAAAAGTTATTTCTGATTTAATTACAAAATGCCCTGGAAGTGTTACTCCTGATTAATTATAAAATGCCCTGGAAAATATCCGTTCTGATTATTATTTTTGGTTTACTTGCCTCTCCACAGGGGCGGAATTGGACATGAGGTCGGTTAAAAATTTAAGGGGAAACCAGCTCCCCAAAAGGGGCTCTCTGGTCAATAACAAAAATAAGAATTGTATCAGTAATGAAGGATTTCTCCTCCATTAACCAAGACTAAAAAATAGGGATTTAAGTCACTGGAATGCTGAAACTGATACTACACTCAGACATTCACATGTTGAAGCAACGGCTACCTAATAATGTTTTTATGTATTACTTTCGAAAAGCTGCTGAAACAGTTTATGATTTAAACATTACTTTATTTCAAGTATATTTTAAGCAGTGGGTTACGGGATATGAAGTCAGTCCCGGAAATTACTAAAACCGTTTACGATTTAAACATTACTTTATTTCATGTATATTTTTAACAGTGGGGTGGGGGGATATTAAATCAGTCCCGAAAATGGGTGAACCCGTTTACGCATTACACATTGCTTTATATAATGTATATTTTTAACATTGGGGTGGGTAATATGAAGTCGGTTCCGGAAATGGCTGCAACCATTTACGTCTTGGACATTACTTTATTTAATGTATATTTTTAACAGTAGGATGGGAGATAAGAAGTTGGTCCCAGAAATGGCTGAAAAAGTTTACGATTTATACATTACTTTATTTCATGTATATTTTCAACAGTGGGGTGGGGATTATAAGTCAGTTCCAGAAATGGCTGAAACAGTTTACTATTTAGACATTACATTATTTCATGTATATTTTTAGCAGTGGGTTGGGGATATAAAGTCGGTCCCGGAAATGGCTGAAACAGTTTACTATTTAAACATTACTTTATTTCATGTATATTTTTAACAGTGGGTTGGGGGATATAAAGTCAGTCCCGAAAATGGCTAAAACAGTTTACTATTTAGACATTACATTATTTCATGTATATTTTCAACAGTGGGTTGGTGATATAAAGTCAGTTCCAGAAATGGCTGAAACAGTTTACTATTTAGACATTACATTATTTCATGTATATTTTTAGCAGTGGGTTGGGGATATAAAGTCGGTCCCGGAAATGGCTGAAACAATTTACTATTTAGACATTACATTATTTCATGTATATTTTTAGTAGTGGGTTTGGGATATAAAGTCTGTCCTGGAATGGCTGAAACGGTTTACGATTAAAACATTACTTTATTTAATGTATATTTTCAACACTGGGGTGGCGGACATGAAGTCAGTTCAGGGATTGAATGAGATGTGCAAATATATACTATCAGAAAGCGTCGCCCAGTATTGAATGAGCTAGGTGGAAAACATATAGTAGCAAAATACCCAGCATCGCCCAGGATTGAATGAGATAGGTGAACGATATATATTAGCAGAATATACGGCGTCACCCGGGATTGGATAAGATAGGTGGAACATATATACTATGAGAATACCCAGAATTTATTTATTTGTTTGTAATAAAATAATCAGCCCAGGCAATATATCGAAGTTATTAATTAAGTAAGGGGGAGCGACATAGTGGATTAAAGTTATGAAAATTATTGTCGAAATTAGTAACATATTCAAGAATCATGAAAAATGATGAAATGTGAGTTACTTGATTGGTGTGTTTGTAATGATATAATAAGCCCAGAAATATATCTAATATATTATATAAGTAGGAGGGAGAGGCATAATGTGGGTTTTTAATTATAAAAATTATTGTCGAAATTAGTAACATATCCAGGATTATGAACAAAGATTAAATGTAAGTTAATCAAGTGTGTGTTTATAATAAAATAATCAGTCAAGGAAATATATCAAAGTAATTATGTAAGTAAGAGAGGACGATAAGGATGGTTTAAATTATGAAAAATAATTGTCAAAATTAGTAACATATCCAAGAATTATGAAAAATGATAATATGTTATTTAATGCATTAGTGTGTTTGCAATGAAATAATCAGACCAGACAATATATCAAAGTTATTATTTTAGTAAGTGGGGCGATGATGTGGGTTAAAATGATAAAAAATGATTGTCGACATAAGTAACATATCCAAGAATTATGAAAAATGACAAAATGTGAGTTAATTGATTGGTGTGTTTAAAATGAAATAATCATTCCAGATAATATATCAAAGTTATTATGTTTGTAATGGATGGTTGATAATGTGGGTTAAAAATATTAAAAATAATTGTCGAAATGTGTAACATATAAAAGAATTAAGAAAAATGATGAAGTGTGAGTTAATTGATAGTTATGTTTTTTAAGAAATAATCAACCCAGAAAATATATCAAAGTATTTTTTAGTAAGAGAGGGCGACGAGGATGGTTTAAATTATAAAACATTATTGTCGAAATTAGTAAGATATCCAATAATTACGAAAAATGACGAAATGTGATTTAATTGATTGTAGTGTTTATAATAAAATAATAAGCCTAGACAATATATCAAAGTTATTATATAAGTAAAGGGGAAGAAGATAAGGAGGGCTTAAATTATGAAAAATTATTGTCGAAATTAGTAACATATCCAAGAATTACGAAAAATGATGAAATATTAGTTAATTGATTGGTGTGTTTGTAATAAAATAATAAGCCCAGACAATATTTCAAAGATATTATTTTATTAAGAGATGGCGATAATATGGGTATAAATTATGAAAAATGATTGTCGAAATTAGTAACATACCCAAAAATTATGAAAAATGATGAAATGGAGGTTAATTGATTAGTGTGTGTGTAATGAAATAATCAGCCCAGCAAATGTATCAAAGTTATTATTTTAGTAAGGTTGGGCGACAACGTTGGTTTAAATTATAAAAAAATATTGTCGAAATTAGTAAAATATCCAAGAATTACGAAAAATGATGAAATGTGAGTTGATTGATGTATGTGTTTGTAATGAAATAATCAGCCTAGAAAATATATCAAGTTTATTATTTTAGTAAGGTGTGCAACATAGTGAGTTTAAATGATGAAAAATTATTGTCAAAATTCGTACCATATCCAAGAATTATTAAAAATAAAAATAATGAAATGTGAGTTAATTAATAGTTGTGTTTTTATAAAATAATCAGCCGATACAATATATCAAATTTACTATTTTAGTAAAGGGAGAGGCGATAATGTGGGCTGAAATTATGCAAAATTATTGTCGAACATAGTAACATATTCAATAATTATGAAAAATGATAAAATGTGAGTTAATTGACCGGTGTGTTTGTAATGAAAGAATCGGCCCATGAAATATATCCAAGTTATTATTTTAGTAAGGGGGCAGTACAGCTTTAATAAAAAAAAAGTAGAATAATATGATTGTGCCTTCATTCATGCTGAATAGAACGCTCACAGCATGCCCAGCAACAATATATTGCATAGGAAAAAAGCTGCTGTGGAATTTCTACAGGTCCCGCTAGTTATTATTATTATTGTTCTTGTTGTTGTTGTTATTGTTATTATTATTATTATTATCGTTATTATTGTTATTATTATTATTATTATTATTGTTATTATTATGTTTGTTGTTATTATTATTATTGTCATTAGTATTATTATTATTATTATTGTTATTAGTATTATTATTATTATTATTATTATTATTGCTATTATTATTATTATTATTGTTGTTGTTGTTATTGTTAACTTATTATTATTATTATTATTATTATTATTATTATTATTATTATTATTATTATTATTTCATGCATTCGATGAATGGTGGAGATTCATTGGTTGGCTACTTGGAGTGGCAACGCGTTAGATTCACAGATAAAAATGTCAATGATACTTGGAGACACAGCAAACGTCATAGCAAAAATCTGTTGCAATAAATAACAGAAAAATGAACAACTAAAACAATGAAACATTCAAAGAACCAGAAACGCTTGCTCGTCTCTACCAGAACAATTTACACGCGTTACCTTTGTCATCCTAGGCGTTACCCTAGCAACACAATTGTTGCTAGGATGACATCTATCGCATCACAGTGCAGGTGGGTGTGATGGAGAAGAGGTCTTTTCGCTTTTTTTCATCAGTAAATTATGGAAGCAGCAACGGATAACAAATTAAGAACATTTTAAAAGAAACCATTACATAATTACAAAGTGGAATCGGCGTAGTGGCGTGCAGAGAGGTGGGAGGGGCATGATCAGTAGCCTTCAAGCATCCAAAAGGAGTGGGGTTATACAATCATATTCAAGCTACCTCTCTTACTATATTTCTCAGTGCTAGAACTTATACTTGAGTCTTTGAGGCATACAATCAAAGAGTGACACCAGACATCACTAGACCTCTGGACGCCATTAGTTATTTATCCAGTTTATGACCCAATCTTCATAAGAAGCCTGTCTTTAAGACTCACATTACACATTCATCATATAATTCTCATATTATTTTTCTCCATGCAACACATATCCTCAACCTTCAACTCATGTTTCTCTTCCATATATATATCACACTTCGTACACATGCTTGATAGACCCTTTCTTTGGTTTACAATGGTAAACCTCTGCTGGTTAGTAATGACAAAAGATTTCTGAACTTACTTCACCCACTTCCATTTCTTGCAATCGGGCTAGCAGCCCATCCTCCCTGTACTCCAATGGCATCATCATCATCATCATCATCATCATCATCATCATCATCATCATCATCATCATCATCATCATCATCATCATCATCATCATCATCATCATCATCACAATAATAAGAACAACAAAAACAACAACAACTACAACAGCAACAACAATAATAATAATAATAATAATAATAATAATAATAATAATAATAACAACAACAACAACAATAATATTGTATGAATCTGAAGATTCTATTGCTAGCATTGGTTTCACCGATATTTTTGGAGTCAAAATTCTTTCTAGAAAGACGTTGGGCATTTAATGTAGGGATCATATGAAGGTTGCCAACATCCTAAGTGAAAGTGATTTTTTGTGGAGCAAATTGGGTTGAAACACCCAGGTCGTCAGTCTGTGTTGTTAACAACTTGATCACCGTCACCTCCCTGCTGCAATGGTATCACCAAGGTAATAAAACTTCTGAATAATCTGAATAATTTTGCAATCCAATTATATTTTCTCCACATCTGAGTTCGCATTCATCTCCCTTGTTGTACACTTCTTACATCCAACCTATTTTTTAAATAGTAGGGTAGACTGTCTCTCAGGTTGTAGTAGAAAAATGGCTATTATAACATTTTTGGTCCCCCAACAAAGAAGGGATTGGACCTAGTAATTCACTCCTGTTTGTCCGTATGTCTGTTCATTTGATCACACTTTTCTCAATAACTACACTTTGGATGTTTTTGAAAATTTTGCACAAACATTAGTCATGGCGAAAGTAAATTTTTGCCAGAACGGATTTTCCGGGATAAATCTGGCTGTCCCTGCCCCTTAGAAGCCATTATTTGGTTAAAATTGCCCCAAAGTCTTTTGTCCATTCATTTGTTCACATTTTTCTCAATAACCGTGCCTTGGATTTTTTCGAAATTTTGCACAAACATTAGTCATGGTGAAAGTAAATTTTTCACTCATGGAGGAAGACTTTGCATGCTTAGCATGTTTTAATTTCATTTTACTTCAATCGACATTCTCAGAAATCTCTATATGCGATACATAGGTATGCAAATATTCCATTAAAGTTATTGTTTACATGTTAAAGATTGAGTTAAAAATTCAGGTGATCGCTCATCTCCCTCTCAGTAATCAGTAGTAAGTCTTCTGTGCGTCATGAGTAAGTTGTTGGAATCTGTGTTAAATACAGAAGTAATCAACCATCTTAGCAAAAATAACCTTCTTAGTGACACACAATATGGTTTCCGTTCTTCTAGATCTACAGCAGATATGCTTACAGTAATATCTCGTAGGATTAGCGAATCTCTTGACGGAAGCAACCTTTCCATGGCAATTGCTCGACATATCAAAGGCCTTTGATAGGGTATGGCATAAAGGTTTACTTCACAAGATCTCTAGTTATGGTATAGCTGGAAATTTCTTCTCAGTTATTAAATCATTTCTCTCCGATAGGTTCATAAGAGTAGTAGTTGATGGGTAAAAATCAGAAGCTCACAGTATTAATACTAGAGTCCCTCAGGGGTCCATCTTGGGCCCAACTCTTTTCCTAATCTACATTAATGATCTTCCAAATCACATCCTTACATCATTCATAGACATTTATGCTGATGACACTACCATCTATGGTAGCACAAATAAGACCGTAAACGACCAAGTTCTCTCCCTCCTCTGATCTTGAGCACGTAGTACAATGGGGAAAGGAGTGGCTGGTTACTTTTAATGCATCTAAAACCAGGCTTCTATCTTTACATCATCAACGTTCTGATCCCCGTCTGGCATCAATTGAAATGAATGGCTTTCGTCTTGGGGAGACCTCATGTTTTGACAAGCTTCTGGGCTATAGGATCTGAAAGTGATACAATATTCAACGAGTGAGATCAGAGATGTGCTGGTGTACAACTCATGCTCTTTACCGATCCAAGTTATGACAACAGGACCATTGCCAGCACCCTCAAAATGCATTACTGGATTGCCATGAATAACAGGGACGTGGCCAGGGTGATGAAAACAAAGTTTCCAACCATGATTCTGATATTTGGTGTGGTTTCAAGTAAGGGCCACATCATGCCACCTCACAGCTTCAAGGTCGGCTTGAAAGTCAACACCAAAGTGTATCTGGAATTGCTGAAGAGTGCGGTAATCCTCTGGTGCAATCAAGTGGTTGCTGGCAGACCCTGGGTCCGGCAGCAGGACTCGACATCGGCCCACAAGTTCAAAGAGACCCAAGTTTGGCTTCAGAAGAAGTGCTTCAACTTTGTACCCTTCTCTCATTGCCCCCCTCTCTTCCCTTTACCTGAACTCACTAGACTAATTTGTTTAGTTATATATCAAGAACATCACCAACATGACCTCCCACAACACCAAAGGTAGCCTGATCGCCGAGTATTCGTCGAGCTCTCGCCGGCACTTATAGAAAAGGCATGCTCCTAGTTTCGAACCCATATTGAAGTGTTGATTGAGGCTGAAGGTTGCTACATGGAATAGATGTCAGTTCTACTACATAATCAACGTACCTGAATTGATTTTTTCAATAAAAGTTTTAAAATAAAGCTGTTGTATTGGTTTCTTTAGGGCGACAAATTTATTGTTCCACTCTGTGTGTACATATATATATATATTATATGTGTGTATATATATATATATATATATATATATATATATATATATATATATATATATATATATATATATATATATATATATATACTCGGGTTTTTTATATTCAAAAGTAATGGACTAATGAATTCAACGAGGTTGTTAGATAGTGCTCAATAAAAAGAGCTGATAATACTTGTTTATTGTTATATAAACATGCTCACATCCCGCTGCTACAAATAGCCACTTGTTTCAATCAAACAACAGATATCATCAGGCAGCGACTTGACTATTCAAAAGTTCAATTGAACTTTTGAATAGTCAAGTCGCTGCCTGATGATATCTGTTGTTTGATTGAAACAAGTGGCTATTTGTAGCAGCTGGATGTGAGCATGTTTATATAACAATAAACAAGTATATATATATATATATATATATATATATATATATATAATGGTTGTAATAAAACTCGCATGATTATTAAAGAGTGTTTAATGGAGGACGGAACTGATATATAGTCTGTTTATTATACAAACATTATTGAAACATGTATGCACATATGTAACCAATAATGTTTGTATAATAAACAGACTATATATATATATATATATATATATATATATATATATATATATATATATATATGTATACTAGCATGGGTGCCCGGCATTGCCCAAGTATTTGGAGGTGTATGTTGAGCAAAATAAAAAAAAAAGCGGTCAATTTTTTAAAAATTTTGACCCCTATTATGACCCCTTAAAATTTATTGTTTTGGGCTCAAATGAAGTTATTAAGTTAGATCCATGTCCAAGGAACCTAGATCTAAAATTTCAAGTGTTTAGACCCAAAATTGTTGGAGGAGTTTGGTAGCGTTCTCAAAGGTCAAATCGTTGAACTTTGACCCCTTAATCGCCAAATTTCTAGCCGTAAACCGATCACATCGATTTTCCCAAATCTCACTAACCTGTATATCAAATTTCGAGTCTGTAGACTAAAAATTGACAGAGTTATTGCATAGGGAAATGTACAGACACACACACACACACACACACACACACACACACGTTCACTTTTATAGATATACTAGCATTTCCTGAAATAATAACTTTCTAATTAAGCTATCCATTCTTAACAAGTTAATTATTCTGTATTTTCATAGGATCTCTCCATTCTTTACAATTCCAGCACAGAGAACTAATAACTAAATAAAATGGATAACAATTAAAATAAAATCATTCTTTTTATATTGCACTTTTCGTAAAGAGTAAATGAATGATAACGTATGTACAAACATGAAATTACCTTAGTGCCTTATATATAGGTGAAGCAAAGATCCAGTACGTATGTATGCATTCATAGAATATATATGCAGAGATATAGAAATGCTGCGGTTAGTACTGACGGCTAGCTCACTGAAAAAATGCATTCTTTAGCCTTTGTAAACGCAATTCATCTTGGAGAAAGTACACTTGGGAAAAGTGCAGAATAGTTAACACTCGTTCATATTATTTCGATTCTTCAGACTACTGTTCTCATCTTGAGTTCTATTTTCGCAATGTTTTGGTCGATGTAACCTCCGACCATCTTCAGGTGTATTTTGTTGAATTTAGGATCTCTACCCGGTCATGGCTGATGGAACGAGAGCGTGCTAGTCTTGTTAAGTGAACAAAGGGTTTCATATGAAATTCTATGCAGATTTCTGAGTTTCATAGAAACATTACCGAGTTCGACAAGATACACCTGAAGAAGATCGGAGGTTACATCAACAGAAACGTTGTGAAAATGATACTCAAGAAGAGAATAGTAGTCCAAAGAATCCAAACAATACGAATAACCATTCCTCATCTCAAAGATTCAGAAACCCAGTTAACGCTCAATAACATTTTTAAAAATCACAATAAATAATTTATATCAAACGCATTTGAATGAAATTCTCAAACAAACTGACCTAATTTTAAAGCTTATAATATTTTTTAAGTACATATTTTTATTTTGTACGTTTTTCTTTTATAAAATCTTTCTTCTCAACAATCGCTTAAAAAGATGGATTTTCAACCTTTTGTAAAGGCATTGATCTAGGAGAAAGGACACTTGTGAAAAGTACAGAATAGTTAACACTTGATAATTCGTAGTCCCTCTTCCCTCTAAAAAACAACAACAGCACATTATTTGGTGATTGTCCAGAATTTCCCCTATATTAAAAAACAAAAATAAATAAAAATATATACAATTTAGGTATCTGTAACGGAAAGAAAATATTATATTCCAAAAATCATGTAACTTGATCAAATAGTTTTATTTTTTTAAGGAAAATCATTTTTAAGTGAATTTCAGTTTTTCCAATGTCCCCCCTCACCCAATGCTAAGAATCACTTTCTAACATATTCCAAATTCGAATTATTTAAGGTTATTGTCCTTGTTCTTTCAGCCTGTTTTCAAAATGGTGTCGTAAGACAGTCACTCTTCGGTTAGCCATAAGATTTGATTTTCTTAATGCTTCAAATAATCCAAATAATACAAATTAAGTCACATAATTTTTTTTTTTTTTTTTTGTAAATTCTATCTCAATTATATGTTTTAGTTTTTATAGTGAGATTTACCTTGCGTGTGATTAGAACAGTAGGAAAGTAATTGTTATTGATAAGAATAAATTATTTACTACTCTCCTGGGCAACACCATGTTGCCCTGCTAGTTTTAAAATAGATTTGAAGTACACAACTTAACTACGCAGTTCTCAAAGTTGAATAATTAGTGTGCTCTACTTACCATGAAAAGGAAGAATCTCAACAATGATAAATATACCCCCTCCTTTTTAGTGTGTTAGATCGTCAAAGTCGTTTAACCGCAGGTGAATTCAATGGAAATGAATCCAACGACTTTGATTTGCCAGACAGAGTTGCTTTAACGAAGTGCAACAGGTCAGTCATGTTGTTAGATACCTTGACAGAATTCCAAAATTGACTTTAAAATCTAGTATATGTGTGTGGGTGGGTGAGGTGATATATTAAGTGTTTTTGTAGAATAGTGGATTTTGAAACAAATTCATTTCAGGTGAAAACATTATTACGTATTCAAGTGTCATGTCGAAATTTGAATAAATTTTAAAAATTCCAAAAACATGATTCTGTAGAAAAAAAATGACAAGTAAAAATAAAATTCATCAACTTTATCGACATAGAGTTTGATCGTTTGAAAAGCTCTCAAAATCCAAGGGAGGTAACTGCAATCGATCATTTTAACAATCCGTTGTTTCAAAATACAAAATGTCAGATGCGGATGATTTTTTGGAACTTTTGGAATTTATACTAATTTCAACATGACATATAAGTATGTAATAATGAAGAGTGTTTGTTCCAAAATCCACTATTCTGCACAAGCACTATGTCTTCTCTTCTCCACAGCCTCTTTTTCATGGGAAAGACGCTGCTAGTCTTTCTCTACTCTTTTGTTATTTTCATGGTAGATGTTCTCTACCTAAATTCACTATCTCTAGGTAGACCAGGGCTGCACACACATTTTTGGCAAGAAAGCTATTTATGACATGACTAAGTCTAAATAATCTACCATCTACTAAAAATGCAAGACACATTATTTATAAATATATTGTAAATCATTTTTATATGACAGTATATACAGGTGTACTTTGCATTAGTGCATCAACCAATATTGCACAGTGCATCGCTGTACATTTTTTGTCATTACCTTACACTGATGACTTGCATTAGATGGAATTAGTCAGGGATGCATAGTGCGGAGAGTAGCTGCTAAAAGCCAGCTTCAAGCTGACCTTCAGATGCTCATCAGTCATGGTGGTATTTGGACCTTATAATGTTCATGTGGGAAAACACTAAATAATGCAGCTAATGATGTTGGGGTACTTGTCCTCTGTAAGTTCAATAATTATCCATGGGTTCTGCATCGGCTCAATGTCAGCTTGCAGTGTTAGGATCTCATCCTCCACCCCAGAAGAGTTCAAGCACATGGATATAGCGATTGGCTTGAGTAATTCAAGGTATTGAAAGCAAAGTCTCGAAAATGTCAAACTCTAATAGACAATTGCCAATTTTCTTTATGGAGCATGCACTGTCAAGCTACGCACATGGCTGCTCTTGTGTCTCCAGCTCTGCTGTGAGGTTCTGGAATTTTGCCAGTGCCAATTTTCTTTTTATTCAATACCATGCGATTTATCTACAATGTCTCTGCGATTGACCAGTTGATCACGATCGACATAATGGGCACCCCTGAGGTAGACCATAATTACAGACTGACATGCCCTCTCGATGCCAGTTTTCTGTATGCTCAGTACATACGTGCCTAAAACCGAAGAAATACAAGGAAACACTTTTTGAAAACTTTCAAAAGAAAAGAAAAAAAGAAAAGAAAAATCCTTTCAAAGATTAGTAGTAGTTTTATATTTCATTGCTTTTTGGTTGGCCATTTTTTTTTTTCAATATTCTTATCAGTTTGTTCAAGCTGAGGATGGAGCATCCTACCAGATGCCAAATATTCACGCACTAACTTCCAATGTTTAAGCAAGGGAGACCAAAAAGGATACATCTTTCTTTAGTTGGTGCCAGGAAGCTCTCTGTAACTACTGCTGTGCAAATTCCAAAACATCTGGAAGTAATCCTTCAAGTTCTGATTGAAGCTAATTGGTCATTGTGTGACCCGACTACTTCACAAGGACTGCTCTCCGTGAGAGAACAGAAATATTAGTGTTTATGTCTGCTACAAGCTTACATGGCGCCAGTTGAAATAAACATATCCACTCCAATTCTTCTTGCAGAAAAATAGCACTTTCTTCATCTAGAACTGTGGGATGCTCGAAACTCTCATCCATTACAAAATCTTTATCTTTCATTGTGTTCTGGAAGCAACTTTGAAGGATTACTTTCAGACTCTTTGGAATTTGGACAACAGTAGTTACACAGAGCTTCCTGGCACCAACAGAGAATGATGTACCTTCTCCTGTCTCTATCGCCAAGCAAAGCTACCATTGCCTGAAGATATATTACTCTTCAAAGACTTTCATCAGCTAACCATCTTTGTCTCTCTTCTATTCTTTTTGTAATATTTTCCACAGCAAAATAAACATCTTTATACATCCATGCATAAATAAATAAACGTCTTTATACATACGAGCATAGAGTGTTTATACATGTGGGTCTTTTCTTCTTCTCTTCTTCATCGTTATTCCGTCAAGTAGTTACTATAGAAATAAGCTTTTCATGTAGAAAGATGACATATTTTACATTATTGGCAGAGTCTCATTCGCACGGCTTCTACAGACAAACTGATTTGAAAAACCTTTGTTTCTTTCAATTCAAAAACGTGACATTATTTGTCATCATTTGCTCTTGTTTTCTTTATTGTTTGACCTCTACCACCTGCTTTAATTTTACGTCATCCATCTCTGGGAACAATTCTGTTCTGCATATCTGGGTTACCCTCATGCACTCAGTGTGACCCTTGACAAAATTGACACTAGCTGACTTAATCACTACTGGTATAGGATCCTTCATATGCAACATGCGTATACAGAAAATCTATTAATTTATTTTTATTTCGGACTATTATTCTCATCTTTATTAGTTGTTGTTTTTGATCTTTTATTGGTTTTGTTTATTCACAACGTTTCGGCCAACTATTCCTCTGGCCTTCGTCAGGTGGCACGCGGTTTCAATCCCACCCAAAGCATGCCAGAGGTTAATTGGCCAAAATGTGGTGAGACGACAACAACTACGGATGGCAGTGATGGCTGAGAATGCAGTTAGGAGATTCAAAGTTCCTATCCGTCGCGGTTACCACCTGATGAAGGCCAGAGGAATAGGTGGTCGAAATGTTGTGAATAAACAAAACCAATAAAAGATCAAAAACAATGACTAATAAAGATGAGAATAATAGTCCGAAATAAAAATAAATTAATATATATAATGTTCATCTCAAAAATGAATTCCAATTAAGGAATAATATATATATATAGAAAATCTATTTCGACTGATTAAAAAATCCCTGTTTTCTCTCAGCTCAAAAATGATGGCATTCATCATCTCATATCTTTGTTTTGTCTGCTGCGTCCTGTCTCAATTTTACGTCACTCACCTCTGGGAGCGATTGTTGTGTAATCGGTTCTCTCTTTAACGATTTATCTGTTCATTAGTGTCACATATATATAATCAGGTTTGTTGCACTTCTACAAAGATGCGTGCTGCTAATAAATATATACACTGTGCTTGTGCTGTTTTGACAATCAAACACGGAGACGGTTTCATAAACAAAACTGCATTTAGTTATTATTTTGCCTGGCAGTGGTATTAGGAATGTCGAGCAAGGGCGATGAAAGTAGGAGGTTGGAAGTAGCAAACTAACGACATAACAATTGTGCGCCTCTCTCTCTCTCTGTCTGTTTCTGTGTGTTAGTCGGACCTCTTGCTTTTATTGACAAATTCTTTCTTTGTTCCATCAGATGTCAATATGTGTGTATAAAGTCCGCCTGGTTTTTCTTTGTTCTCTACTAACCTAAAATTTGTATGTGAGCATGATCTCCAAATTCCTTTATCCAACACGATTCCGTTCTACAGATCTAAGTTATAAGCATGCACTCAGTGTGACCCTTGTCAAAATTCACACTAGCTAACTTAATCACTATTTACATAAAGGTCCCTAATATATAACACTTTCGTCACTTTTTAAATTTTCGATGTATGTCACTTGAATAAATACATATGTTATTGTTTATAGAAGAGCTTTGTTTTCCTTTCATTTGGTAACCTTTTATTATAAAATATTATAGGAGTGAGTCTTACAGTTTATGGGAAGACACTTCAAACCTATAACAAAAGTTAAAGTCACACTACAATGCTCAGTAAAAGATAGAAAGAAAAAATAAACAATCTTAAAAAAAATGAAAATAACTTTAACGGTCACGGTCCACCGATTGAAACGTATAAACAATATTCTAATATTTTAACCTTGAGATTTGATATGTGTACACCAACTGGTTTATGAAGCATATCACACACACACACACACACACACACACACACACACACACACACTGTTACCACTCTCTTCCTCTGTGCTGTTCCAGGCAATGTTTTCTTCCGGTGATCTGTTAATCCAGCTGGTCATTACGCAGGTGAATTGATCAAAGACATTCCCCTTTCACACCCACTACCGAATTGGCACAAACATGTTCGTGGGCAACTGAATACCCTAGGCAAGTACCATCAAGAAGAACTGCGGCAATATAAGTTTCTAGTCTTTGATGATGGAATAGAAACTGGCTTCGCATCTCAGCAATGCTCATGCTGGACCACTGTGTGCGGACTGCTATGATCAAGGATTCCACCGAACATGTGTATATAGATAACTATATATGAAGGCTTGGAAGTTTCTTTAGGTTAAAATGCACTTTCGTAAACAATTGAATTCATTCAAACAGTATCGCAAAAACTAAAACAAATAACATCTACGTAAATCGCGATATATTCAAACAGTCGTGTGAGATGGACGAGCGGTAAGAGTTTAGGCTCCTTACCATGGGGTCCTGATTTCGAATCTCGTTAGATTCAGCCACTCTGATGAGTTGTAGGCGACGAAACATGTGTCATTATATTTTATAAGCAATATATATATATAGTAATTTATAAAATATATATGGCGATTAAGCTACACTGAATATTCGGCATTTCATCCACTCTAGGACTCCTCAGGCTTATGCGCATAAGTCCTAGAGTGGATGAAACGCCGAATATTCAGTGTAGCTTAATCGCCATATATATTTTATAAATTACTAACTAGCTCTACCTACGTATTGGGCACTTTTGAAGTAAATACTTAAAGTTTACGCATAAATCTATACTTTCGTATATTAATTTTATGTGAGTAAATTAAGTAGTTATATATATATATATATATATATATATATATATATATATATAAAAGGAACTTCCAAGTCTATATGTACACAATATAGTATAAATGTTTTTATTTATATAAAATTATTGGCTACATTTGTGCAGACATGTTTCAGCTGCAATCTCATTTGAAATCCAGCTTCTTTTGGCTTTTTCATAACTGAAACTAAAGTGAACGGAGAAATAATTTTGTAATTTTTTAGTTTTTGGAGGAAAAAGGTACAGGGAGAGTTTAAAATTAGTAGATTGGCAAGGTGCTTATCCACTTATCCTCAGTTATTTATTCATGGGTTTATACTAATAAGTCCATACATATGCATTTAGACAGTTCAACGATGCAATGCTGGTTAATTACTTTCTATTCATCTGCTTTCTTTTTATTCACGGTTATAATTTCAAGTACCTATTGTTTTTTACTTGGTCTCCAGCAATTTAAATTGACCTTTGGATGGACGACATGCCTTTGTCAGTTTATGGATATAGGTCAAACCCCTTACATACATATAGAATTCATGGCCACAATCCTATGTATGTATGTATGTATGTATGTATGTATGTATGTATGTATGTATGTCGCCAAAGGGCGAATGAACTCTTTTTCTGGGTCAACGGCCAACTAGCACTGTGTATACTTGTGTGTGTGTATATGTGTATTGGGGTAGAGAGGGCTCCCGTAAGCCGTGGTAAAGGCAACCTTTCTAGGAGAAGCAAATCTCTGATTTAAAAAACCATAAAGCGGGAGACCAGTACCCGCATTAAGCTGGTCTGCAGTTTGATTTGTTGCTGGCTATCTTACTCTTGCTTGTTGCTGGATCTCAACATTTTGAACCGAGAGAGAGAGAGAGACTTAGCTGTCGTACAAAGCTAAGACTCTGTAACATCATCTTTGTATAGATACTCCCTCAGACATTTGGGCTCATGGATTTTAAATGTCTGAGGGAGTGGCACTCGTCTGACAAGACGTTGCAATCATCATCATCATGTATACACAAGCTTTTATACAACATTAAATCAAACCTATCACTCTTTCTATATACCGTTTGCACCCTTTTTTCTTTTTCTCTAGGCACACACATACACACATATATATGTATATGAACATGTGTATGTTGATAATTGTATAGATACATACATGCATATGTTTACATATATATATATATATATATATATATATATGTTGATCAGTGTATGACGATTTCTGCATCTTTCCAGATGATTGCCGTCATACTGAGTTCTCTCCATCTCATTGTCCATGCCATCTCAGAGGACTCTGCAGTCCCACTGCAGATTTGCACATCTTGAAGCAGATGTGACATACAAATTGAGCAATTTCCACTGAGTTGACTTCCTCTGGAGGTTGAAGGGTATTCCTATGAACAATCACATGTCTTCTCAAACCAGCAGCAGACTGGAAAACTCAGCTACATATTAAACAGACTAATTGGTAAAAAGTTGACCTGAAAAGGAGTTTTGTGTGATTTAAGGTGGTTGACGTAGCCAGCTTTTGACATAATTGCATACATACAAACATACATACATACATGTATATATATATATATATATATATATATATTGTTTTCATTTTACAATCTCAAAATATTAACTTATTATTAAACTAGGGGGGGGTACCCGGCGTTGCCCGAGTGTTTGTTTCTGGGACGGGGGGGGGGGAGTTTTAAAAAATGTTATGGTAGGTAAGTAGGAAGGATCAAACCTGGAGTCATGAGAAAAAGTAGGAAAATAAAGTGTGAAAAGAAAAAAAAAAACATCTGCAACGTTAACAGTTCGGCCACCAAGAAAAGTCCATTCCAGTTGTTTAGGAAAAAAAAAAACCAAAAAAAAACGACTACGGTAGGTCGGCGCGAACGTGAAAATATAATGTGAATTGTCCAGCACGCTAATCACTACGCCACAAAGCACTGCAGCTTAGTTTAGTGATTTTAAATACCTTCACATGAAAGAACTACGAAGCCAAACCAGTGTTCTCTTCTCAACTGTTCCTTGTGAACGATCCCCAAACGGTGTTAAGTGGTGGCAGGGGGAGGAGGAATTTATAAGAGAGAAAATATTTTACCACTTCCATTGATCTTAACCGATTTTGGCCGTGACTTCTCAGCAGAAAAAGTATAGAAATCTAAGATTATCGAGGAATTTGAGAAATAATAAGCCTATAACACACCTCAGATATTGTTCTGCAGTTTGTGCATATTATATTTGCATGAAATATCTTGATTTTTAATCCTATTAATGTCAAAATCAGACGGGAAAAAATGAGTTCATTTTATTTATATAGAGATTAACATTTTGAGGTTATAAAATAAAAAACATATTCAGCTCTACTAACGTATTGAGCACTTTTTATCCTGTTATTTTTTATCACTTACAAAAGTACCCATCGTTGACTGGGTTCAAAAACAGCCTACAGAAAATGGACTCTGATTTATGAAAGTATGATAGGTTATGAAAAGGAAGGGCTGTAAAGAGATAGCTTCGAATTTGGGGGTATCAAAACCAAAGCAAAATATGATGAAAGTAAAAATAAAATAGATAAACCCCATAATTTATTATACCATACCTATTCACACTGAAACATTTATCACAATATTCTCTGGATTTATATTAAAAAACCTTGTTAAACTTTGTGACAGATTTCCATTCTATGGAGTTCAAGTGCGAACGAACACCCCCCCCCCATAATTTTATTATACCATATTTCTTTAAACTGAAACATAATTATCAAAGTATACTTACACAGATAGATATGAAAAGTCTTTATTAAAGTTTATCCCTATTTCCATATCATGGAGACCAGGCGCGAACGCAGACCCCACAATTTTATTATACCATCCCTATCAAACATACTAATCAAAGTATTCTTATGTACATATATATCAAAAACAGTTGTAAACGTTTTTTTTTAATTTAAAAGTTTTTCATTTCCATACTTTGTGAACCTGGCGCGAACGCAGACCCCACAATTTTTATGAACCACCGTTCTGCCAGATCAAACATACCCATTCCTGTGTCTCAATACATCTTCTATCATTATATGTAATCAGTTTTTTTAAAATAGTCAACCATGCAACCATATAGGAGCCTATTCGCGACCACACACACACATTCAGCTTTATATTATATATATATATATATATATATATATATATATATATATATATATATATAAGCGATTCTGATATAATTTTATAACTGATACCAAACAAAATCATACGGTTTACAATTGTTTAAAAAATTCTGCATAGTAAAGAAAAATCTAAATAGTTTACTGTATATATATGAATAAAGAGTATTTATATATGGGTACTTTTGCTAGTATATATATATATATATATATATATATATATATATATATATATATATATATATATATATATAAAAATAAAAATTACAATTAAATTTACCAAAATGATCCAAGATGGTAAAATCAAAGTATATTATAAATATTAAAGAATTAATATTTATAAAGTTATCTCAGCCAGATGTAAAAGCTCGATAAAACCAAATAGGAGATAGAGCTTATAATACGAGCAAACAGTTAATAAAACATTCATAAGCCTGAAGAGTCCTAGAGTGGATGAAACGCGGAATATTCAGTGTAGCTTAACCACCATATACATTTTTTAACTTACTAGCTCTACCTACGTATTGAGCACTTTTGAAGTAAATACTTAAAGTTTACACATAAATCTATACTTTCGTCTATTAATTTTATGTGAGTAAATTAAGTAGTTATATATATATATATATATACATATATATATATATATATATATACTCTTTATTTGTTTTAACATAAGCAGTAAAAGCAAATAACGAATATAAGCTGCTCTACATCGATATTGAGCACTCTCGTATTAACCTTGTTAAAAACTTCATTGATTACTGGAAAACAATAAACTCAGATTATCAGATTATATATATATATATATATATATATATATATATATATATATATATATATATATATATATATATATATATGGCGGTTACCATAATGTAATTCTTGTTGGGTAGGTCACCATTTGGGCGGATCCCCCTTTTGGGGAGTCGTCGAAATTATTAAGACGGGAGTAGAAACCGACCTGGGAATAATAATAAAGAAACTTCCAAACGAAACGGTTTTATATTCATTTCAGCATACAAGTGGTATCGGGTTATAGAAAGTTCGTGATTTTCATTTATGTACCCTGACTCTGGAACCACTCGCGTCTCCGTCTTTTTGCTTCCAACACTTTTTTGTATCTCTTTTTGTCTTTCCCACCAGAACTGTTCTCCATCCTGATTGGTTACAACCTCTGGTCACATTTTTAGGAAAGGAGGAAGGAAGGAAGGGGGAAAGGGAAGAATAGAGAGAAAGAGACATGTAATGGAGAAATAGTAGTCTTGGCTTCACTATATATATATATATATATATATATATATATATATATATATATATATATATATATATATATATATATATATACACACACACACAAACTCTTATCTTTAGAACGGATATGTAAACACAAAAGGTTGGCCAAATGGAGAATAATTCATTTTTCCATCATTTTGCTTGGGTATGAATTATCATAAAATGAGATGATAATAAATTATGAATTACATCTTTTGGTTTGTGGAATCATAACTAATGGTATATATGCTATGAAGGGGAAAATTCATTTTCATTGAGCTTTATATTTGTTACAATTCAAAATATTTATAAAATATATACCTCAATAGTATATATTTTTCTTATAATCGTAAGTATATATATATATATATATATATATATATATATATATATATATATATATAAAAGAATAACAGTATAGATGCAAATATTTATTTTTCATTTTTTCTCCTCTGGCATGTTAAAATTTCGGGATATATTTGACAAATCTGTCATTATTATATCAATACCATCTTTTTTTTGTGCATATACTCTTCAGAAAAATTAAAAATTCTTTGCTTAAATAGAAAAAATGTATGACAATATAATGTTGCAAAAAGAAAAAAGTTCATAGAAGACTCAACATCGTGTGTTTATTTTGGCTGGCTGCACATATCATATTGACTATTAACCGTTTGTTTCTGCATAACGAAACAGATCTGTAAAAAAAAATGTATTGAAGTTTAACAGTAACTATTTTGCATGAAAAATAAATATTTGGATCTTGGAATGTAACATTACTGTTATTCTTTTATATGTGCTCTGTTGTATTTAACGTACATTGAGCTTCTAAACAAAAAGAATTGGTGTATACAATAAGTGAAATATAATCGAAAAAATTATTTACCAGAACAACATATATATATATATATATATATATATATATATATATATATATATATATATATATATATATATATAAAAGTGAAAATGTGTGTGTGTGTGTGTGCAATTCCCTACCAAATTATTATTTTTTTTTTTTTTACATGGGGGTCACCACTTATCAAGGCCCAGGAGCCACTCATGGATAAGGGTTATTGTGTGTACACTAATCAGTGGGATAGTATCGTAGTAATAATTAGTATTAGGGATTTGATAAATGTCATTACTTAAGGGGGCGGTTCATCAGGAATTTGTTTGTGTTGGACTTGAAGACATCCAAGTTGAATTCGGGGGGGGGGGACAGGCAAGCGGCAGAGAGTTCCACAGCTGTGCAGTTCTGAGAAAGAAGCTTTGTTTATGGAATCTACATTTTTATTTAGGCACGGATAAAGAGTGGGGAAAATTATTGACAGTGGTTTCAGTTAGTCGGGTGTTTTTCGTGAAAGATTGGTGGGGGGGGGCAAAGAATGGAGCTCAGACGAGCACTTGCTATGGAAATAACGATAAAACAGAGACAGGCTCGCAACGTCTCTTCTGTGGGAGAGAGGTTGCAGGGGAAAAAAAAAAAAAAAAAAGAGAAAAGGGCATCCCCCACCAAGCCACAAAGTCTATTTTGTACTCTATCAAGGCAGGATAGACTGTTTTTAACAGCTCCTGCTCAGATGTGGCAGCAATACTCCATCCTTGGACGTACTTGGCTTTTATAAAGATTGAGAATTGCATCATTAGTAAGATATCTTCTGGAGCGGTAGAAGGATCCCACCATTTTCCCAGCGACCTTGGCCACAGACTTGATGTATGTGTTCCATTTCAGATCAGGAGTAAAGGTCAAACCCAAAAGCTTATCAAAACATGGGGCCTCCCCTAAACGGGAGCCATTCATTTCAATCGATGCCAGATGGTGATCAGAGCGTTGATGATGTAATGATAGGAGCTTGGTCTTAGATGCATTAAAGGTAACCAGTCACTCTGTCAATTTTCAGTGTACTGACTCGAAATTTGACATCAGGGGTACTGAGATTTGGGAAAATCTTTTTAATCAGTTTTTGGCCAGAAATTTGGCGGTTAAGGGATTAAAGTTCAATTATTTGACCTTTGAAAACTCTACCAAACTCCTCTGCCAATTTTGAGTCTAAACACTTGAGATTTTAACTGTGTTACTCGGACATGGATGAAACTTTTTAATTTGATTTGAGCACTAAGGAATAAATGTTAAGGGGGGTTAAAATTGGGGTCAACTTTTAAAAAGATGACCTCTGCGATCTCTACCAAATCACTCAGCCAATTTCTGGTCTAAATATTTGAAATTTTACATAAAGGGTATTCAGAGATACAGCAAGCTTTTTAATCGGTTTGGGTCGAAAATTTGAGCTGCCAAGGGGTCAAAGTTCCAAAAATTTTACCTTTGCGATGTCTAGCAAAATACTCAGCCAATTTTGGGTCTAAACATTTAAAATTTATGCATATTCGGCAAGAATTTTAATCAGTTTTTAGGCGAAAAATTGGCTGCCAAAAGGTCAAAGTTGAAAGAGTTGACCTTTGCAGATTCTATCAAATTTCTCCGCCAATTTTGAGTCTAAATACTTGAAATTTTAGATGTAGGTAACTTGGACATGAGTCAAACATTTTATTTCGACTTGAGACCAAAATAATAAACGTTTAGGGATCCAAGTTAGGGTCCAAGTTATAAAAATTTACCTCTGCGGTCTCTACGAAATGACTTAGACAATTTTTGGTCCAAACATTTGAAATCTTACATAAAGTGTATTCACACGTTAGGCAAGTTATGAACAGTACATAAGGCCTGAGCAAAGCTGGGCTGAATTGCCAGTATATATATATATATATATATATATATATATATATATATATATATATACTAGCAGGCTGCGTGACATTACACAGTCATAAAATACTTAAATATGATATTTTGATTAATGATGCAGATTTCGTACTTATTATTATACTAGCATTTCAGCCCGGCGTTGCCCGGGTGTTTGGAGGTGTATGTTGAGCAAAAACAAAAAAACAATCAATTTTTTTAAACTTTGACCCCTATTATGACCCCCTAAAATGTATTGTTTTGGGCTCAAATGAAGTTAGTAAGTTAGATCCATGTCCAAGGAACCTATATCTAAAATTTCAAGTGTTTAGACCCAAAATTGTTGGAGGAGTTCTCAAAAGTCAAATCGTTGAACTTTGACGCCTTAACAGCCAAATTTCTGTAAAAACTGATTACAAAGATTTTCCCAAATCTCAGTACTCTGTATATCAAATTTCGAGTCTGTAGACTGAAAATTGACAGAGTGGAAAATTGACAGAGTGGGAAAATGTACACACACACACACACACACACACACACACACACACACACACACACACACAGACACCTTCACTTTCATATATATAATAGACTAGTATTTATGCCCGGCGTTACCCGGGTGTTTGTAGGTGTATACTGAGCAAAAAAAAAAAAAAAAAGGTCAATTTTTTTAACTTTGACCCCTATTATGATCCTTTAACATTTATTGTTTTGGGTTCGAATCGAGTTATTAAGTTAGATGCATGTCCAAGGAACCTATATCTAAAATTTCAAGTGTTTAGACCCAAAATTGTGGAAGGAGTTTGGTAGAGTTCTCAAAGGTCAAATCATTGAATTTTGGCCCTTTAACAGCCAAATTTCTGGCCGAAAACGGATCACATAGATTTTCCCAAATCTCAGTACCCTGTATATCAAATTTCGAGTCTGTAGACTGAAAATTTACAGAGTTATTGTGAAGGAAAATGTACACAGACACACACACAGACACGTTCACTTTTATAGATATACTAGCATGGGCGCCCGGCGTTGCCCGGGTGTTTGTATGCGTATGTTGAGCAAAAAAAAAAAGTGGTGGTAGGAAAGCAGGCTCGAACCCGTACCGCAAAGGAGGAAAAGAACGAGGTAAAACTTAACGTTTATGCTGTTACGACCACCGCCAAACCAGAAGCGACACTTTTTAAAATTAAGGCTAGACAGTCTAAAGGAGAGGATAACTTTCAAAAATATCGGCGAAAAAAGTGAGCCCCCCCCCCTGTAGAAAGGTGCCTAGTTGAAGGGGAAGATATTAATGTTTTTAGCCAATTTTTCCATATTTGTCGTATGAAAGATCGAACTTTAAAACGATACTGATCTTGGTAAAATCCGTCGCCTCTATTGAAAATTTAAGGCAGACATGCAAACAGACATACATACATACATTTATATATTGGTACCTAAAAATTTCCAACCCAAACTGATGAAAAAGCTTGCCCTATCTCAGAATACACTTTACGTAAAATTTCAAATATTTAGACCAGAAATTGTCTGAGTAATTTGGAAGAGACCACAGAGGTCAATTTTTTAAAAACTTTGACCCCTATTATGACCCCTTAAAATTTATTGTTTGGGGCTAAAATCAAGTTATTAAGTTAGATTCATGTCCAAGGAACCTATATCTAAAATTTCAAGTGTTTAGACACAAAATTCTCGGAGGAGTTTGGGAGAGTTCTCAAAGGTCAAATCGTTGAACTTTGACCCCTTAATCTCCAAATTTTTGGCCAAAAACCGATCACATCGATTTTCCCAAATCTCACTAACCTGTATATCAAATTTTGAGTCAGTAGAGCTATTGCGTAGGGAAATGTACACAGACACACAGATACACAGACACTTTCACTTTTATATATATATAGATATATAGATTGGACCCAATATATAGTAATGATTTAAAAAGTTTTTAAAAAAATTACTTGTTCGCCACCACCGAGAATCGAAACCAAAACGTTTAGATTACACTTTACTTTTTTCTTTGACGTTAATGCCTGAGCTATGAAGACACATTTCCTGGAAAGTTAAAAATGTAACATGAACGAACAACTATTATATTACGCCTGCATATTCGTAATGTCTTCGTTCGACCTTCACCTGGCAAATAGCATTTTTTTTTAATTTTCCCACTTTTGCACTGATTTTCCCTCGCTAAAACCCAAATATAAAGTTTTGCATGGGGTCGAATGCCCTATATATTAAATTTCATGTCTGTAGACCAAAAACTGACAGAGGAGTTTGGTAGGCAAAAATTTTAAACAAATATATATACACATTACATAAATATATATAGAAAGAGGTTGGTGTTTACTATAACTTTTTTATGCAAATATTACGCAAGTATAACTCATGTAGAATATCTGCACGAATATAATTACATGTAATAGTTAACTAAAGATGATCACCCCATAAGAAAACCGGAAAACTAATAGGCAATTAATTAAAATGAATGTTTAAAAGAATATACAAATTAGCTTGATTTTTTGCAGATGAAAGCAATTCTCCGAGCCATCAATAACCAAATTTTCTTTTCTTTTTAAATGAATAGCAAAAAGTTTTTTTTTTTATATGAATATCAATACACAAAATCCCCCAAATTTAAAGGAGTATATATATATATATATATATATATATATATATATATATATATATATATATATATATATATAAGTGAACGTGTCTGTGTGTGTGTGTGTGTGTCTGTCTGTCTGTCTGTTTACATTTTCCTTTGCATACACAGGATACTGAGATTTGGAAAAATCTATGTGATCAGATTTGGGCCAGAAATTTGGTTGTTAAGGGGTCAAAGTTCAACGATTTGACCTTTAATTTGGGGTCTAAACACTTGAAATTTTATATATAGGTTCCATGGACATGGATCTAACTTAATAACTCGATTTGAGCCCAAAACAATAAATCTTAAGTGGTCATAATAGGGGTCAAATTTTAAAAAATTGAGCTTTTTTTTTTTTTTTGCTCAGCATACACCTCCAAACACCCGGGCAACGCCGGGCTGAAATGCTAGTCTATATATCTATAAAAGTGAACGTCTTTCTGTCTGTCTATCTGTCTGTTTATGTACATTTCTCTACGAAATAACTCTGACAATTTTTAGTCTACAGACTCGAAATTTGATATACAGGGTACTGAGATTTGGGAAAATCTTTGTAATCCGTTTTCGGCCAGAAATTTGGCTGTTAAGGGGTCAAAGTTCAACGATTTGACTTTTGAGAACTCCGACAATTTTGGGTCTAAACACTTGAAATTTTAGATATAGGTTCCTTGGACATAGATCTAACTTAATAACTCGATTTTAGCCCAAAAGAATAAATTTTAAGGGGTCATAATAGGGGTCAAAGTTAAAAAAATTTGATCTGTGGTCTCTACCAAATTACTCAGACAATTTCTGGTCTAAACATTTTAAATTTGACATAAAGTGTATTTTGAGATAGGGCAAGCTTTTTAATCGGTTTGGGTCGAAAATTTTTAGGTACCAATATATAAATGTATGTATGTATGTATGTTTGCATGTCTGCCTAAAAATTTCGACATGATGGATTTTACCAAGATCAGTATCGTTTTAAAGTCCGACCTTTCATACGACAAATATCGAAAAACTGGCTAAAAACATTAATGTCTTCACCTTCAACTGGGCACTTTTATAGAGGGAGATTGGGTCGCCTGTTTTGCTAATATTTTTAAAAGTTATCCTCTCCTTATGATTGTCTAGCCTAAATGTTAACATAATTCAATTCAGGTTTGGCAGTGGTCGTAACCGCAGGGACGTCAGGTTTTTTTCCTGTTCTTTTCCTCCTTCGCGGTGCAAGTTCGAGTCAGCCTTCCTACTACGACTTTTTTTTCTTTTTTGGTCAACAGACACATACAAACACCCGGGAAACGCCGAGCCGAAATGCTAGTATATCTATAAAAGTGAACATGTCTGAGTGTCTGTCTGTGTGTGTGTCTGTGTACATTTCCCTACGCAATAACTTTGTCAAGTTTTAGTCTACAGACTCGAAATTTGATGTACAGGGTACTGAGATTTGGGAAAATCTATGTGATCCGTTTTCGGCCAGAAATTTGGCTGTTAAGGGGTCAAAATTCAACGATTTGACCTTTGAGAACTCTACCAAACTCCTCTGACAATTTTGGGTCTAAACACTTGAAATTTTAGATATAGGTTCCTTGGACATGGATCTAACTTAATAACTCGATTTGAACCTAAAACAATAAATTTTAAGGGGTCATAATAGGAGTCAAAGTTAAAAAAAAATTGACCGTTTTTTTGTTTTTTTTGCTCAGCTTACACCTACAAACATCCGGGAAACGCCGGGCTGAAATGTTAGTCTATCTATAAAAGTGAAGGTGTCTGTGTATCTGTGTGTGTGTCTGCCTGTGTACATTTTCCTACGCAATAACTCTGTAAATTTTCAGTCTACAGACTCGAAATTTGATATACAGAGTACTGAGATTTGGAAAATCTATGTGATCAGATTTCGGCCAGAAATTTAGCTGTTCAACGATTTGACTTTTGAGAACTCTACCAAACTCCTCTGACAATTTTGGGTCTAAACACTTTAATAACTTGATTAGAGCCCTAAACAATAAGTTTTAAGGGGTTATAATAGGGGTTAAAGTTAAAAAAATTGACCTTTTTTTTTTTCTCAACATACACCTGACACCCGGGCAACGCCGGGAGCTATGCTAGTATAGCTTTAAAAGTGAACGTGTATGTGTGTGTGTCTGTGTACATTTCCCTACGCAATAACTCTGTCAATTTTTAGTCTACAGACTCGAAATATGATATACAGGGTACTGAGATTTGGGAAAATCCATGTGATCGGTCTTCGACCAGAAATTTGGCTGTTAAGGGGTCAAAGTTCAGCGATTTGACACAGCTAGATCTATTGAGGATACAGCCTAGACACTCAATCTAGCATAGTTTTGCCCATTTTTGAGTAGGGACTGAGCTCAAATCTGTTGGATTGAGTGTGGTTCTGGGTAGTGCTATGCGGTCCATCCTTCCAAGTTGTTGCCTCCCGTTTTTCAGATGAAATAAGATTGTTGCTTACTGCGATATCAAGGAATGTAAATGGAGCTGCTCAGGCAATTTTTAAAAGGCAAAATTGCCCACTCGTTTAGGGGTGCTGTCTTTACTTTCCCTACCATCTACCCTTATGTCACATCTTCCTACCATGGGAAGGAAGTAAATACTTGCTCCATAAAAGAACAATCTAAAACGAATGATGATGATCGCAACCTTTTGTCTCGGGAGACAATGGCGTTCTGTACCTGGTCTAATGCACTCACTCGCTTGACACTCTTCTGGAGGTTGATGGTTCGATCAAATGATTATCAAAAAAGTGCTTGAAAATAAATGACTTTAGTTATTCTTTTAAAGTTGCTAAAAGCTACCATTAATCTTTTATGACGTCATCCATCTCTTAAGTAAATACTTTCTTGAAAAAAAAAATGTTTTATTAACCTATGTCAAAACTATTAATCCAACTGGTCTCGGGTGACCAAGTTGATTTTAAATATTAAATAAAACGGCTTTCTTTTGAGATCTGTTAATTTTTTATTTATTTTTATTATTATTATTTTTTTTTTAATTATTATTCTTATGGTGATGACCATCGCCGGTTTCCACAGATCTTTTGAACCGTCGGTGCTTCCGTACGCTAAGAAAAGGGAATCGTATTTGTTATCTCCTCCTGTTTTCATAATAGGTTATGTGTGGTCGGTCAGCCGACGAAGTACCCGGACGCCCAGATCGTAATCAGCTTTTCAATCAGCGAAAGAAGTAGAAAACCCGCCGACTACAAGCATTAAATATGAGGGAAGACGGAGCTATGCAGGTAAATAAACTAAATAATCTTACATAGATATAAAAAAATCGTGTTTCTTTTCTTTTTATTTGTACAAGCGACAATCCATTTTGGCACAATTTTTCCCTTATCTGTTACGTTACGGATGGCTAAACGCATAATCTTTTTTTTTTTTTTTAATGCAATATAACACGAAAGGAGGGGGGCGGGATAATAAAATCGAATTATTTATTTTCTCTGAATCCATGGAACGAAAATTAAAATCATGACAACAAAAACAAATTTGCGCGCGTGACAAAACAAGCTCTTTTTTTACATTTAATTTCCAACATACGGTTTGCACTCCGTAGCTAGGCGAATCTTCGAATGAATGAATTCCCTGATAATTCTGTAGATTAACATTTTTGGCTACCTTCTTCAAAAAAATGAGATTCTACGTTTTTAGGCGATTACGTGTAAAGATCCTGAAAAACCTGTTCAAAAAAGCAAAATTAATAAATAAAAACTAACATTTTTTTTTATTTTTATTTTTTAGAATTTAGAGTGTGGGATCAGTTTCGTATGTAAATTGAACGATTGATTCCTTATTTCCGAGCCAGTTTAACTTTTAGAGCAGTTAACTAATTCTTTTTTATCACTAAATCTAAGTCTGACTGGTAAGGTTTTAAAATCACTCATAATCATCTAAGAACCCCATTCTAAAACACAACACGCACAGAATTTATCTCCCATAGCAAAAAAAAAAAAAAAAAAAGAAAAGATTAATTTCTATTAAACGTTTGAATGGTCTGGAAATAGGAGATCGTAAATTAATATGAGAAACTGGTTCCCCACTATTCTATTAAAAAAAAAAAAATTTTTCCAAGTTTTTCAGGATGTTCACTCGTAAACACCTAAAAAGGTAGAATCTGTTTTTGGATTAGGAGGTCTTATTTAGCTGAATGTGAAACTAAATAAATAGAATAGCGTAAAGTACTTACCAAGAATATTTTAAAAACTTTATTTAAAAAAGGAAACGAAATTAAATTCACCAGAATGCATTTCAGTTTATTCGTAAACAAATCAGTCATTTAACTGTTTAGCACTAGTGTACACGCAAATTAACTATTTTTATTTTAGGCAAGTTCTGTCCGCGTAACGTAGGGTTAATAGTCCCCCCTTTCCCATGTTAAGAATGGCTTTCAAAATTTGCTTGTGAATGTTAAACTACAGAAGTGACAACTATCGAATAAAAAGTAATTTAAACAGGCCATGAAATGTATTTGGTAGCCATCCGACGGTTGCTTTTTTGTTGTATGGTTCTGTGCTGTCCTAGGAGGTTCACCCTGTAACTTTGCAGTTACAAACAAAGGAAATAAATAAATAAAAATCCGGGTCAACATCTTTTCCTTTTTTAACAAAAGCATTTATTACTGTTCCTCTCCTGGCTCGACGCGACTTAAAAAGTTTCTTGTCATCATCCATCTCGCTCTGCATACACTTTTCTTCTCCGACCTCACACTAGCATTATCCAGCCATTTTTCGTCTGTGACTTTGCACGTCCATTTTCTTCAGCACACACTTTTCTTCCCCCCCCCCCCCGACAACTGGGGAAATTTTTTTCTCCTTTTTTTCCTTTTTCTTCCTGTGCACACTTCCTAATTCCTAATTCTAATTTCCATGCATATAAAAGCCAAGTACGTCCAAGGATGGAATACTGTTGCCATATCTGGGCAAGAGCTGCAAAAAACAGCCTATCCTGCCTTGACAAAGTACAAAATAGACTTCGTGGCTTAGTGGGGGATGCTCTTTTCTCTACCCTGCAACCTCTCTCCCACAGAAGAGACGTTGCGAGCCTATCCTTGTTTTATCATTATTTCCATGGCAGGTGCTCGTCTGAACTCCAATCTCTGGTCCCCCCTCGCCAATCTTTCACAAAAAACACCCGTCTAGCCGAATCCACTGTGAAAAATTTCCCCCACTCTTTATCTGTGCTTAAATCAAAACGTGTATTCTATGAACAAAGCTTCTTTCTGTTCCGTCTGCCTGCTTCCCACCGGACTACAACTTGGATGTGTTCAAGTCCAATGTTAACAAATTCCTAATGAACCGCCCCCTTAAGTAAACACTTCATCAAATCTCCACACTAACGTAATGTACTTGCAATAACCCTTATCCCTGAGTGGCTTCCAGGCCTTGATAAGTGGTGATCACTGTGTAAAAAAAAAAAAAATGCACACATTTTTCAGCTGCTGCTGCAGCTAATCCCTTTGCAAACCAGCCATCCTTCGTTGCTCTTGACATTTTCCCACGCACTCATATACACTATGTTACAACCCTCCCAGGCTTTACCTTCTCTTTGAGAAGGTGTTAGTTTATTGCTAATCACCTGAGGTACTCTTACCCGGGAATACCAACGAGGCTACTCGGGCATATATTTTGTAGACCAGTGCGCTTATCTGAGTGCACTGGCTTCTCAAATCCTCACTTGACCTTGTGTCAAACCTCCTGATAGAGAGGTAAATAATAAAAAATGATCCCTCCCTCGTCAAACTTTCACAAGAAACACTCGTCTAGCTGAAAACACTATCAATAATTTCCCCTACTCTTTATCCGTGCCTAAACTTAAACATAGTTCTATGAACAAAGCTTCTTTCTTAGAACTGCACACCCGTGGAACTGTCTTCCGTTTACCTGCTTTCCAGCTGATTACAATATGGTCGTCTTCGTACAACATAAACAAGTTCATGATGAGCCGTTCCCCTTAAATAATCCAATTTACCAAACTTACACTACTAACGATCCCTATGATATTGTCCCATTGACTACTGTACACTCGTTAATCATTATCCTCGAGATGCCTCTGGGCCTTGATAAGTGGTGACCTCTATGTAAAAAAAAATATGCACGAAAAGATTGAAAGTTTTAGAAACTTTTTAGATTCAATAATTTTATAAATAGAAATTAAAACAGGCTCTGGGTAGCAGAACGGTTGCAAAGTAAAAGGATGAATTTGAGACACTTAAAACCTCAATCGATGCCTCCGTTCAGTCTCAAGAGACAATGGATACTCCCTTTAATGTTAGCTGTGCGTGTAAATTGTGGGGCAAGGGTTGCACAATATCTGACCTCATCTCTCCTGAACTGGCACTGCTTGAGTCCAGTGGCAAGAAGGGATTTGTATTACTGTACACATAGATTCGAAAAAGTTGTCAAAAAACAAATATATAACAAATAAATGTTATCAAAGGCAAGGTAAGTTACTTTTCTACCAAACTGGATACATTTTTCGTGTTTTTATTCAATGTAAGATGTTTATTCAGCTCGAAAACCATACAGTGTTTACTGATGTATTGGAACATTCAAGATGGCGTCTGATTCTCTCTTTAACACCGTAAGTTTGGGAAAAGGTGTTATAAATAAAAAACCGGATAAAATACTGTTAAAAACTCGCTCAATATATGTTACCGTGAAATAGGTTGACATATATTCGGCGGGTTTTTAATAGTATTTTGTATAGTTTTTTATTTATGACACCTTTTCCCAAACTTACGGTGTTAAAGAGGGTGTGAGACGCCATCTTGAATTTTCCAATACATCGGTAAACACTGTATGTTTTTCGAGCTGCATAAATATGTTACATTGAATAAAAACACGAAAAATGTATCCAGTTTGGTAGAAAAGTAACTTATCTTACCTTTGATAACATTTATTTGTTATATATTTGTTTTTTGACAACTTTTTCGAATCTATGTGTACAGTAATACAAACCCGCAAGAAGTGCTAGACGATTGGAAACAATGTCGAAGTAAGCAAAGAGCACATACAGCACCTAGAATTCTCGAATGGTCACCCATTTTAGTACTAACAAAGCTCACCATTGCTTAACTGGTGATCTAACAGGAACTGGTGTGTCGACGTGAATTATGCTGTATACGCACTCGGAAAATGAATGAAAAGGTCGACCGTGAACTTGAAACCATTAAATTAATTAAAATGACATTTAAATTCGATTAATCTTATCGCTTTTTATTAATTTTTTAAGAGTGGTGCATTGTAATAACAATATCATTTCATTGTAATAATATAATCACCTTTAACTTACACTAGACTACCCGTGACCCGTTGGGTCAGTATGTTAGCTATGGAATTAATGTATGAGCATGACACTTCTGACGTAAAGAAAATAGTTTTTGTGACATAACAGAAACATTTCTATGAAAGTATGTTAAAATGAAAAAAGAATATAGATAGATTTCTATGAGTCGTTCTGTTTATAATTGTTTATTTTTGAAAAAAAAAATTGTCAGCCATTGAATTATAAGTGGTTTGTCATACTTATAGGTAAATATGCACTGAACAGATACCATCATACTTAAAGTTAAATTCAAATTTTGATATATCTTTTTTAAATGAAATTGTTAGTTGAAAGTACAGAAAAGTTAAAAACACTCTCCTCATGTTAAGAATGGCTTTTTAAATAGAAAATGAAAATAAAATGTAACTTTTTTTCATTTATTTTAAACAAACATTCATGACCCATTGGGTCAAATATTCAATTTATGTTAATAATAAGGCCAATAAAACTAATTAAGACAATGCGGAAATAAACAATGTAAAAAAAAAAAGCCGAAAGTATTAAGAATTATTTATTTAGATAATTTAAATGCGAAAAAAAACACAAAAAAAACAATTGGGATGCTGAAAACGTACACAGTAAAACAATGTTTTATTGTCGCGTAGATTATTTATTTGTAACACAATTAAAAAAAATAACATATTTTCGGGGTTATTTATTTATGTTGGTAGTGTAGAAGAAAATGTATGAATGTTTTTTAAGAAAGGTGTATTACAAAATGGAGAATAAATTTAAAAAAAAGGAAGGCGGTGGGTAAATCGCCGTTGTAAAATGCTTTTATGGTTGTCAACGGGTTAAAATAGATTTATTTGTAAGAAAATTGCGTTAAAATAACTTAAACGTAATACAGAAATGAACGATGTAAAAAAAATGCAGAAAGTATTAATCTTTAGGTATATCTTGTCAAACTCGGGAATTGGCACAGAATTTCCAAACTTCCATGGATTAAATAAAGGGTTCCATTCGAAATTCCGTGCAGATTTCCCAGTTCGACAGAAAGATTCCCGAGTTTACACACGCAAAATGAAAGTAAAAATACTCCTTTACATGTTCATTTAGTTCAGGTTGTCGAATGCATTGGTGTTATTTGTATGTATGAAATATGAAAAATTAAAAAAAAACTTTTTAAATTAGTAAATGTGCCAGTGTTATCAGCTTATTCCCAAAATGGCGGCAAGATTCATTGGATTGACTGTAGTCGTAAAAAAAATAGCGATCTGAATTAAGTCAAATGAAAATAAATATTTTTTTAAATATTGAGAAAACAAAACCCAAAAAGGTTATCTTCAAGTTCCCGATATTTATAAACGTTTTGCCACTAGCTGTCATCTGCAAAATGAAGTGAGTTTTGTTTTTATTTTTTTTTCAAGTTGTATTTTTTAAAATAAGCAAACGAACAGAAAAATTGATAACTCATTTTTTTTTTTTTGTTTGCTTATTTAAAAAAAATACAATTTGGAAAAAAAAAAAAAATGAAACAAAAAAAAAGAACACTTGAAGATAACCCCAAAATTATGTTATTGTTATGAAACAAATTTGCATTAACATTTGAAATTTTAATATAAATTATTTTTATAAGTTATTAAAAAACTTAACTTCTTTTCGTTTTAGTCTTAAAAATACAATCCTTAAATTACAGCACCGTTTTGAAAAACTTAACTGTCATCTGGACTAAGTGAGTAAAAAAAAAAAAAAAATGGTCAATATTTTTCTAACAATCTCATAGTTACTTATTCTGGTAAATGTTTACTTTAACTACAACAGAACACCGACCAATAAAATTTGGTGTTTTAGAGATTCTCAGGGTCGCTGACAATGAATCTGATATTCAAACCCGTCGCAAATTTACCATTTGCATGGTTTTAACCCTTGGACCCTTGCACTATTTTGCACCATATCACCATATTCGTTAAGCTACTTGACTCCCAGTATCAATCAAACAGAAAAAATAGATCGGTCGTCAATGTGCTTTCATCGATATTCTAAGGACAGAAAAAATACTGCTCTGTGGTCCAGAATATGTTGTTCAGCCCACAAAGGAGTTATTTCCCTTAGGACACATAACACTAAAATGGCCTTTCAACCCACAGACTGCACAAGGATAAGGAAATCTCTTACTTCCACGACAAACTGCATCTGAGTGTTCACCCAGACACAAGTACATAATTTTAACGGCATTTCGCATCGAAGGAAGGAAATTGACTACAGTTCTTAATCGAATGATCTGTAGCTTCACACAGCTTGCATAATAAAGTGGTCTTCACCCCTAGTGGAGAAGAAGACGCCATATTGGATTTCATCTTAGGTGAAGAAGGCGCCAATTTTGGCACGCAAATATCCCGTTGAACATCGAGTGGGACAGCTAATAAATATTCCGTAGTTTCAAAAACATGGGACGTAATATTATTCAGAGAAGGGAATCTTTCACCACTTCTACTCATCAATTCTCTCCTTGTAACATTAGGACATTTAGCAAATGATATGTGGCTATCAATGCCCCTGAGGATCCACCCTCAGTAAAAAAGTCGGTCTCATAAGACCTATCAAGTTCGGTCAGATCTCTCCTAATCTTTTCGAGAAATGACTTCAAAATTTTTAAATCCGTTATAAGAGACGGAGAAGGAATAACTTCCTCAAAAACCGATTTTTAAATAAATCAGGGTGTAAATATTTTTTTCTTTAAAATTTCAGGGTTACATCATAATTATCTGATGTTACATCTAGACTGGAGATTATATCAAATGCATCCCCATCCAGTTTTGATTTAAGCACTAACAACCTGTCAGCCTTATTCAAACTATCAGTGCAAAATTCGAGTTTGTTCAGAAATATTCTGAATGAAAACTTATCATCCATGGACGTTCCAGAAAACCTCGGACAGTCCAATTGCATTTTCAACGGCATAACCGTCGAAGCTTGCATAACTTGAGGGGCATCTAATTTCAATTTTAACGAAATCAATTTTTCTTCGATTTCCGAAGAAAACTCTTCCGAAACCTCGCAAAGCTGCAATTTCTCCTCTTCTGGAGTCTTGATAAGAATGAGGTCTATCAGATCATCCAAGTTCCTTAACCAAACTCTAATGACTGCTTCTCGGAACTTGACAAAATCTGGTGAAGGGTCGTTAACTTCTAACCACTTCACAGCACGATTTATGCAAAGCCTTTTGACCTCCCATTTAGACATTAGTTCCTCTACTGCCATATTTCATTCCTTGAGAACAATTAATAAAATAACAGAGATATAATTATCTGCAAATATTAAGGTGGTGAAAACCACCAATATTATTCCAAAACGGAAATATGTAATCACAAATAACCCACGCTAATAAAATGGCCGCCAGCGATTAAGCAACCCCAAATTTAGGGCAAACGCTCTAAGAAATATCAAGTTACACATTTATAACCGAATTCGAAATTCCCGAACTACACCAAAGGATGCCTGAAAAAATGGGGGGGAGGGAATTAAACCCTTTTCTGCCCACTAATAATTTTTTTTTAGTAAAATTTCAACTCACATTATCATTTGAAAACTGACAACAGCAGCACAAAATATTCAATATGTACATTAAACATGGCATCACAATCACAAATCAAACATTAGTCATCTCAATTCAAATTAATCAATTTAAAATCAAATTAATATCCAATACGTGAAGATAAACATATTCAAAAGTGACTTTTACATTTAAATTACGGAAAAAAAAATCATTAACGGTTTCTTTACTCCTGCCTTCTTTTTTTTTTTTTTTTTACATCTACAGAATTTGAACCAAAGTTTTTTTTTCTTTCCAATTTAGTCACACAAATGATCCACATGAGATCTTAAATCGAAAAATATGCAATTATGTATGCTAGTAACTTACAACCCCAAGTTCAAGGTCGAATTAAATTATTATCTAACGCAATTTCAAATGTAAGAAGAATTCCAAAATATTTTTTTTCTTAATTACTATTTTAAGAGTGCAAACATATTGTCAAACGAAACTTATCAATGTCTTATTAGTTTTTAGCGACAGAAGTTACATTAATGAAATAAATTACTTTTCTGATTTAAAGAAACAGAAAAAAATATTTTATCTTTTCCTTCTTTTTTTTGAGTTAACGAACTACGGTTTCTAAGAATTATGTAAACTTATCAACAATAATTTGCTCAAATTATGGAAAAAACTGCTCGTCTTAAATCAAGAATTTGCACAAATTATATAAAACTAATCATTATGTTTGCAAAAAAAAAAGGAATATATTTAAACTAGTCGTTTTGCAAAAAAAATGAGAGCGTAAGAAATTTCTTTCTCACACAATTAAATTTCCTCCCTGCAGAAGCAAATGAATTCTACAAACAAAAGCTATACCTTTCAAACTCAAAATTTATTCACAAGTAACAGCAATGAAAGTTCTTTGGTTCTGGTATAGTCCTTTTGCAAAACGGTGGCCCGATTTGCTTCCATACGCATGGAGCCTTTAGTTCGAATTCCTATTGTTGGAATGTTAGTTCGTTGTTCCTTTGGAAGGATCCATGAATGTTCATGGTAAATTCGGCGGGAATAATGGCACCTATAATCAGGCATATGTGATCCCCATGGGACTCAAGATGAATGAGATAAGATCCAATATTTGGTAAAATAACATGCAGAACAGTTCTTGAAGCAACATAGGTTGTCTCTGCTTGTAGTGATGAATCCTTCGTTCACCAACTGTTTGGTGTTCATGAAGGAATCGTCTTAGCTTCCTCCAGTGAGAGAGCCGCTGTGTTGAGTCTATTCCGATGCCGAGTTTTCTGTAGACTGAAAAATAAAAGCATGATACAAAAAGGGCGCCAAGCAATTTACTTGACTCATTCAAAATTAACCCATCACGGACCGGCTACTAGAACTGTGTGGCCGGCCTAAACAAGAAAGATGGTGGTTGTATATGGAATTTCTCACACCGGCTGAGGTATACTCCTGATCAGTTACACAAATTTCACCTTCCCAAGCTTTACCTTCTCTTTGAGAAGGGGTTTTGTGTCTCACCTCCTGGAGAGCTATAACAAAAAGTCCTCCTAGTACTTAGAAATATGATGAGGAAGAGAGATAGAGTGGATGAAAATGACCGGATGCTTATCCCCACCCTCATTTGCACCAGACTAACTCTACATTGCGGACAAAGATTTCGGCACTTGTGCATGTTAACATCCCTGGAAAATTAAGACAGCCATTCTTCGCATTCTTTGTTAACTATTCACTTAAAAATTTAATAAACAAAAGATACCGTAAAATTTGAATTTGACTTGAAAATCTTACATAAAAACTAGAACGGTCCGTAAACTGCAGAAATACCAAAAAACAAAAAAAAAAAAAAAAAACACAACAAAAAAAAAACAACAAAAAAACAATTATTTTAGAATCTAAAATGTAGAATTAATTTCGTTTATAAATTGAAAGTAAAAATATAATTTCCGGGCCATTTTAACCTTTTTAGAGCAGTTAAATAATTCTTCTTTATCACTAACCATATGTTCGACTGGCAAGGGAGTAAAGCCATACACAGTAGCATTAAAAAAAAATCCTGAAAAAACAAAAAAAAACAAAGACAAAAGAACGTATCTCCCATAGCAAGGAAAAAGAAAAGAAAAGAAAAGAAATAATTTGGTTAACTTTCTGAAACGCTAGAATGGTCAAGAACTGGGAATCGTTAAATTTATAATCTGCGAAACTTTCCTAAAAATAAAAACAATCAATTTGCCGTGATGTTAATATGTACACAAAGATGAGTATTTATTTCACTCAAGAGATATGACACAAGGGTCGGGAAATGAGATTGAAGAATCAGCGAGGAGGAGAATTCTGACTTGCAAAAATGCTTGGACAGCTTCGTCAGCATTCCCTGGCGATTAGCCCCCCCCACCCCAAAAAAAAATTGGAGCTTGTTAAGATAAAGTTGACAGATCGATTTTTAAAAATATGTTGTTTTAAGCAAAAACAACAGTACTTAATTGACATGCCGAAAATAGGGTAAAATTTTACTTCGTATAGAAAAAAAAAAAAAAAAAAAAAAAAAAAAATATATATATATATATATATATATATATATATATATATATATATATATATATATTTGTAGAGTTCGGTGTGCTAAAAGCGAATCTGCTAACCGTTTCCATCACAGAGAAATAGTTTTCCTGATATGAAGAAATTACTTTTTGAAAAAGTGGGTGATCACTTTTCCATGCAAATTTAACTTAAAATGAGCACCCACTTTCTGGTCACCTAGTGAGGGGGCATTTTTTTGTTTGTTTTTCTGCTTTCATCTTTTAATAAAAACACGCGGAAATTGAAAAACAAAAATAAAGAAAAATCTGTATACAGATACGTGTAATTCCTTGTTATCAGTGGTGATGATGATGATCATTTCTGTACGGTACGCGTAACCGCGCATATATTGTGCTGCACTGCTGCATTGCTGTAAGCAAGTTTTCCGGATATTAAGCAAGGTAATTCCTTATGTTATCAGTGGTGACCATTATACATGCAAGCGCGCGCATATTTTTGTCGAAAACAAGTAGTTTTCCAGATTTTAAGCAATGTAATTCTGTGTTATCATTGGTGGCCATTTCTGTACGTGCAAGCGCGTATATTTTTGCCGCTTGCGCGTACAGAAATAGCCATCACTGATAACATAGAATTACATTGCTTAATATCTGGAAAACTACTTGTTTTTCATCTAATTTTAAATTGTCCGCCAAAGATTATTACACTATGTGAGAAGGTAGTTTGGTACGCGAGTGCACGCGCAAATGCACATTTAACAGCCTTTGTTTATGCGCTCGCACAAACGAAGGCTGTTAAATGGTGGAAAATAGTCCCAGGATTCAAGTGGTTAATACCATGCAGACGGTAAATTTGCGACGGAAATGGTTATCATATTCTTTTAAAGAGCACACCGAAATATATATATATATATATATATATATATATATATATATATATATATATATATATATATATATATATATATATATATATATATATATATATATATATAATTCTCTACAAACGTGAGACGGGCCTTAAAGTAAAATAATACCGAAAATAGTTATATATCCAAAAATTCATTGAGTAAAAAATTATTTATAGTTAAAAGTAATTTTTACGGAAAATGGGAGGGGGGAATGGTGTTTTCCCTACATATGAATACTTTGAAGATTGCGAATACAAGTGGATACTTATCTCCTTTTTGGCCACTTTAATAGCTGGCGTTTTGTTTTTAGCCGATAGCAATGGACTTTTATTTTTCCAAAAAATACAATAGCAGTTATTCTACTCCATGAATTTTCGTAATTTTTGGATATATTACTATTTTCGGCATGACAGTTAAGTAAATACTGCTGTTTTGGCTTAAAACCACATATTTAAAAAATCGATCTGTTGACTCTATCTTAATAAGCACCGAAAGATTTCTCCTCGTCTGACTTGGAATAGAACAGATACTACTGTCTAATCCTAACACAAAGACTAGCTATGTCTGCCAACTCCGTTAAAAACGTTAACTTTTTTGTTTCTTCACCTTTTATATATATAAAAAAGAAAAAGCGGTTATTTCAGCTTAACGACAGCAACTTTTTTTAACTGTGTTCAACTTTTATTTATTTTCTGATTGATTTATCTTCGTCCTCAACAATTCAGCTCTCTTTTATAGTCGCTCTATATTTTTTGCTTAAAGAGACCTTTTTTTTTTTTTTTTTTTTGTCGTCCGTCTCGCCTCGTGTGTCCACCTACTTTTTTTTTTTTTTTTTTTCTTATTTATATCTTTGCTTAACCCTGCCCATTTATTTTTGACATACCAAAGGAGGCCGAACAAACTGCCACTTCGATTTAATTAAGTCTTTCATTTTCGTTTGGGTTCCACTTTGTTACGCCTAAAACAAGAAAAGGACATTCCACATGTGGTTCACAGTTTTACTTTATCGATGCATATGGAATCTGCTGCTGTGTCTTGTTGAGTTTAGTATACCGTGCATTGTCGTCGGAGAAACAAACAAACAAACAAATAATAATAAAAAAAGAATAACAAACAAGAAAAACATTCATTTTACACCACACTGAGAAAGAGAATAGAGGGAGAGAGGGTGTGATCGGAAGTAAACGGGCCCCCCTCCTCCAGAAAACAAACAAACAAAAAAAAAAACGGACCATTATGCGCCAGGACGGCTTCGTGCAGGTAAAACACGCTTACTTCTTCCATGCTTGTTGCGTCACTCAGATCTAACATTCAAGTATGTTATTGTCTTGTAAACGTTTCGATTGCCGACTTGGCATTATCGGAAAGGCGAGGTAAAAGTAAAGATAAACCTGGTATAATAAAAATTATGCACGAGCGGTAAAAAAATGGTTTGATGTTTTTTCTTTTTACGTTTAAAAAAAAAAAAATATTTAAGAAGTATTATTAAATGAGGAGGAACTGTTTCGAGTTATTACGCATCTAATCGGAAGAAAACAGGTTTGAAATTGTGCAAATATGCTAAAAGAATCGCGATTTTCACAAAATGGGAGGTTTACGTGATGGCACTATGTTCTTTTTTTGTATCGCATGAGACGAAAAAAAAAGTATTAAGACGTGCCTTTATTAGTATGTAGTACTGTAGTAGTGCTTTTTTAATTCCAAAACGTTCTTAATGTCGTAATCTTTAATATACAGGTGGTCAGTAAATTCATTAAAATCTATATATCTATAAAAGTGAAATTGCCTGCCTGCCTGTGTGTGTGTGTGTGTGTGTGTGTGTGTGTGTGTGTGTGTGTACATTTCCCGATACAATAATTCTGTCAATTTTCAGTCTACACACTCGAGATTTGATATACAGGGTATGGAGATTTGGGAAAATCTTTGTAATCCGTTTTCGACTAGAAATTTGGCTGTTAAGGGGTCAAAGTTCAACGATTTCACCTTTGCGAACTCTATCAAACTTCTTCGCCAATTTTGGGCCTAAACACTTGAAATTTTAGATATAGGTTCCTTGGACATGGATCTAACTTAATAACTTGATTCGAGCTCAAAAACAATAAATGTTAAAGAGTCATAATAGGGGTCAAAGTTAAAAAAAAAATTGACCTGTTTGGTCTCTACCAAATTACTCAGACAATTTCTGGTCTAAACATTTGAAATTTTACATAAAGGGTATTCAGAGATGCGGCAAGCTTTTTAATCGGTTTGGGTCGAAAATTTGAGCTACCAATATATAAATGTATGTATGTTTGCATGTCTGCCTAAAACTTTCGACAGAGGCGACGGATTTTCACAAGATCAGTATCGTTTTGAAGCTCGACCCTTCAGACGACAAATACCGAAAATTTGGCTAAAAACATAAATTTCTTCACCCTCAACTGGACACTTTTCTACAGGGAGGGGTCGCTTTTTTCACCAACATTTTCGAAAGTCATCCCCTCTTTTCGATTGTCTAGCCTTAATTTAAACCTACTTCACTTCTTTTTTTTTTTTTCTTTGCTCAACACACACCTCCAAATACCCGGGCAATGTCGGGCACCCATGCTAGTATTTAATAAAATGCTATAATTCTTTTTATATATAAATCAGTTATTAACATTTTGATATCAATTTTTTTTTTAAACATTTAAGAGATTTCGAATTTTAGTTGTAATATTAATCAATTTTTTAAATTGTCTAATGACTTTGTGGGCAACGTGTATATTTCTGTGGAAACATTCTTTATTCACTTCTCCATATAATTACAGAGCATATAATGAATAAATGACAAAAGTCTATATTCCAAATTTCATGATGTTATCCATCTTACAATTTATTCCTTTAATTCAGTTGACATTTACAATTCTTGATAGTATCTGATGAGTTAAGGGCAAAGTAGATTCACTAGTTGATAAAATAATTAAGTGAATGATTTTGTGCTACGAAACAGATACTGTCAAGAATTGTAAATACCAACTGAATTAAAGGAATAAATTGTAAGATGGTCAACATGATGAAATTTGGAATATAAACTTTTGTCATTTATTCATTATATATATATATATATATATATATATATACATATATACATACATACATACATATATATACATATATACATATATATATATATACATATATACACATATATATATACATACATATATATATATATATATATACATTTTTTATTTTCTTTCTTAGAACTGCACGCCTGTGGAACTCTGTTCTGCCTGCTTCCCACCAGACTACAACTTGGATGTCTTCAAGTCCAATGTTAACAAATTCCTAACGAACCGCCCCCTTAAGTAAACACTTCATCAAATCTCCACACTAACGTAATGTACTTGCAATAACCCTTATCCCTGAGTGGCTTCCAGGCCTTGATAAGTGGTGATCACTGTGTAAAAAAAAAAAAATATATATATATATACATATACATATATACATATACATATATATATATATACACACATATATATATATATATATATATAGTGTTGGGACGATTAATTGAAATCATGAAACGGAAAAATCAGAACTTTTTGGGGTATCGGATCGGGAAAATATGTACCTATTTTCTGATGCCAAAAACGATTCTTTTAATTATCTTTTTTTATTTGATTTTCATTTAAGAAAACCCTTCCACTGCTGGTAGTAATAATATAACAAAAAATATTTATTAATTTTAAATTCCAGTAAAACTAAAACCTATAGATCACCTCCTTACAAATGTGTCTTTATGTTTGAGGTAATATACACACACTTAAGATGTGTTTTGATGGTAATCTGAACACAGTAAGCATTCTATACTTAAATATTTAGAAGTTTATAAAAAATTGGAACTGGAATCGTTAATTGTATCGGAATTAATAATTTAGTAAAGAATCGGTAATTGTATCAAAATCTGGAAAAATACTAGAATCGTCCCATCACTAATATATATATATATATATATATATATATATATATACATATATATATATATATATATATATATATATATATATAATCAAAAAGTAAACATTGAGTTTACAAGCCAAAAGCTTGAATAAACTTAAAGAAAATATATAATAATTTATATTTATTTATAATCCCAACCAAATAAAAAAGCTCAATACAGCCAAAATAGGAAATATAATAATATTGCATTTCAAATACAGCTTATCATGAAAGCACACAATTAAAGACTGTAAGTTATAAATTAATGTACAAGAATTTATTGTTCGACGGGGTACTCCAAAATAAATATTTTCTGAATCCGTGGAATATCCTGTCGGACAATAAATTCTTGTAAATTATAATTTACAGTCTTTGTGTTCTTATATATATTGTCCACAAAGTCATAAAACAATTTTAAAAATTCCATGCATTAATTCTCACGAGGATGAAACACAAAAAATTCTGTTTGGCTTGATTGCTATATATTTTCAAAACTTATATATCGTGAAGAGACTGTTTAGACTGTTGATCTTTACAATTACCAAAGGCAACATGCTGTAGTTCAAAGCTGTATATATTTTTTAACGATTATGACATGCTGAATATATTGGCATTGAAAGCAATTTTAGTATGCATTGCATATAAAAATAGAAAGAAAAACAACGCATTTTCCAATAAGTAACTTAATCGATATACTGGCATATTTTCAATATGGCTGCATGTTTTACGAATCAAAATAAAAAATTGGGTTAATTTTCCACCTTAAAACTACTTTTTTGTGGAAATTTTAAATACGATATTCGTTTTCAGCATATTCGAAAACCTTCAAAAGTCGTCATTTTAAAGGTGATTGTTAAGGTGGAAAACAAATAAAAATTTACCAAAACCTGGAACAGAACCTAGTTTTTGTTTGCACAACATATCCAAATAATAATAATAATACCAAAGAATATAAAATACGTTTCTGAATTTTTTTCACAACGTTTCGGTCGATGTAACCTCCAACCTTCTTTAGTCTTCTGTCAAACTTGGTGAATTTTGACAAAATTTTGTAATGGAATCCTTTTATTGAGAGTTGAAGTCCAAAGATTCCAAATAATATGAGTATTAAATACTTTTATAAAATACTTTGTTTCGTTTGACATATTCTATGTTCCAATTTTTATATCGATCAAATATGTTGCCATATTGGAAATATGCCAGTATGTCGGCTTATTTTGGTTTACTCATTTAAAAAGTGTTTTTTTTTTCTCCTATATTTTTGTACGTGATATTAAATTGATTTTTTTAAATACCAATCGATCAGTCAGTCTAAAAAAAAAAAATTACAAATTTTGAACAACTGTGCATTGCTTTTCGGATAAATTTACCATGAAATCGAAACATTTACCTTTGAATTTTTAAGTAATTAATTATTTTTTAAAAATTTGATTTACCTTGAACAAAGCATATTGTTATTAAGATGTAAAGGCTTAATGTTATAGGGCCAGATTTATAGGGGGCATCCTAAGTGGGGAGTTTTGCAGCATGATGTTTTTTCACATTACATTTAAATTCCTGCATATTGGTACAGTCAGGGTAACAGGGAGCAAGGTAAAAAATTCCAAAAGCAAGAGCCCTGAGAAAAGTAGTAATTAGAGCAGAAAGTTTTCCGGCATTTGAGGACTTCTACCAAGACTTGTCTCCACCTCCACTTTCAAAAGAAAAATTGAGATTCTACTTTTTCAAAAACCTGAAATCAATTCAACTGTCTTCAGTTGTGAAAGAGAAATCCTTCTAGACTGATGTAATTGTAATTTTTATTCTTACTCAGAGAGCCCTCTTTTAGAGAGATGGACTTTTTCTCCATATTAAAAACCGACCTTGTGTCTAACGCTGCCCTCGTGGAGAGGCAAATAATTGGGGCTTAATCTATTCAGCCGAGTTAATTTTTTGACACAGTAGCAAGAATCTAATTTTCTTTTTTTTTTATCACAAAAATTGTTGGGAAATTTTGCAATTATAATTAACGGCCGAGAAATAATATATATATATATATATATATACACATTTTATTTTTTATTACAGTATCTTTCTGTTAAGTTACACTATTGTTTCAGAAAAATCTGAGGAAGCTACAGACGGCCAAAAAAAACGGCCGAGTAGCTGAAACAATAATGTAATTTAACAGAAATATACGGTAATAAAAAATAAAACGCATATTTGCTCTACAACAGTATTGAGCACTTTCTTCAGTTTTTATTAATTACCATTTCCACTATATATATATGAAAGAAAAAAAATGCAAATAACTTTTATCAAATGCATTAAGATTTAATTTTCTACCGAACTGTATACGTTAACGTTCTGAAACTTTTTCAGTTTTTTTTTTTTTTTTTTTAATTTAAATGTCGCTTACAGCTCTTGTAAATGACACACAAGACAAAAATTGCACCTGTCCATCACAACTCTTGAAGAGGAGGGGGAGTCTAACAAGTAATAATGATGTGACCGAATGGCATGCTGGATTTTGTTTTTGTAATAACACATGCTTTGTCTCTCTCTCTCGGTCATTTGATGCAAACATGCATTGCAGTAAATAGCAAACAAATTATCAACTGTATAAGGATGAAAAATAACTCGTACAAATGAATAACTTGTAAATAGAAAATTGACTTTCATTTTTTTTACAAGTGAGTCACCACTTATTAAGTCCCTAAGGCCACTCGAGGATAAGGTGTAATGAATGTAAGACAGTAGTGTAGTAGTCCTTAATAATGTAGATTGGGAAGAATTTTGATTATTTAAGAGGACGGCTCAACGAGAACTTGTTTACATTGGACTTGAAGGCTACAATATTGTAGTCGTCTAGGAAGCAGGCCAACGGAACAGTGTTCTACAGGCAGGCAGTTCTAAGAAAGAAGCTTTGTTCATGGAATCTGCGGTTAAATGTAGGAACAGATAGAGAGTGGGGGAAATTGTTGATAGTGGTTGTAGCCAGGTGAGTGTTTTTTGTGAAAGTTTGGCTAGGAGGGACCATAGATTGGAGTTCATACGAGTATTTGCCATGAAAATAACGAAGTCAATACAAAATGGGTACTTATCCAGAATTCAACCTAATTAAAATGAATAAATAAATACAGAAAAATCAACAAACAAAAAATATCATATTCCATAAATCACATAAATTGATCAAGTATTTTTTCGTACATAGAAAATAATTTTTCGCGATTTAGTGATTAATATCGTAGCCATTACAAGACTAATTTTAAAATCTTGGTAGTTCAAATGGAATTATTTATCATTACTTATTAAATATGGTGGATCAAGACACACAGTTCTTGCTTCTACATAAATTTGATTTTCTTTGTTAAAAAAAAAACAACAAAAAACCAACTACTTGATCAATTTTCGTGACATATGACGTTTTCGTTCTATGACAGGTACAAAGAAGGCGTAAAGATTTTTCTGTATTTCTGTTTTCTTTTTTAAATAAAGTTGAATTTTGAACTTGCACTCAGAATGGAGAATAATCGAAGCGAAATTGCTCCAATTAATAAAATTCAATAGCAGTTCTTGGCACATGGAGATAATGATCGAAGCTGAGGTCGTCAAATATAGGCGGATGTCAAATGTCACGCTTTTAAGCAATCGGGTCATGTTTCTTTTTTTTTGTATATTTTCTGGAAGTACGTTCTTTTCACCAAATAGAAGTATTTTTTTTATGTTAGACGAACCATGTTTAAAGACAACAACAATAAAAAGAAGAAAAATTGAAGAAAGTTTTTTTTTATATAATTTTTAATGGGATTTTTTAATGGGATTTAACAATTAGCATAAGAAATATTAGCACTGGTACAGTTTAACATCCATAAGCAAATTGGGGCATCAACAAAACAAAAAAAGTATGAAAAAATAAATATATGCAACAAATAAATGTTATCAAAAGCAAGATAAGTAACTCTTTTCCCTACCTGGATAAATCTGTTGTGTTTTAACTGATTTTAAAACGTTCATTTACTTTGAAACAAATGTAGTGTCGAGTTCATTGCGTTAGAAGGGGGGAAAAATACCGGTTTTGTTATAGCCATTTAGACCCTTGATAATCGCTGAAAAATCGAAAATGAAACAAAATATTATAGAAACCAATCCAATAAATGTCACCAATCATTCGAAAATGCAAGGCTTTACTAGTATTTTGTTTAATTTTCGATTTTTAGCGATTATTGAGAGTCAATATGCAAAATCACCAAATTTTTATGCAAAATTGGTGACGTCATCATTTTGTGTGTAAATCAAATTGTGTGCAAATTTGATGGGTGGTCTTTTTGCTATTGCTTTCGTTTGTTAGATTTTGATATTTATTCAAATATATTTATTAAAAAAAAATACAAATTTATTATTTTAAAATATTTATTTGTTTATGCGTCCGCTGGAATAATATTTTTCCTTGTTACAATACATTGTGCATTCAAACGGCTAATGTATTAATAAGTTTCATGCTACAGCTAACATAAATAATTTATTTGTTAGGGGTTCCGATATTTTAGAGGGTTAAAAAGCCATTGAAAACTGAAGGCACTAATATCAAATAAATCGTATTTTTACAATAATATATTTTTAAAATGTCTGTTGATTTCGATATTTTACAGGTGACAATAGTCATTTTTATATCATACTAGCAGGTCGCCCGGAGTTGCTCGGTTGTAAAATATATATAGATATTATATTTTAATTCATACAGAATTCATTATATTTTAATTCATACAGAAACTTAGACAAGTGCATGCGAGTATAATTTTTTTCCTTAATAGTTCACGTTTTGTAAGTAAAAAATACTTGAGATGAGATCAAAACCAAAAACCTAAAGACAGTGAGTCAAGTATGATAACTATTAGGCTAGCTTGTCACATTCTTTAAAAAGTGTTTTCAAACCTACTTATTCTTAACATAAGGAATCTGTCATGAGAACGATTCATGCATGTGCATTCATGAAACAGCAAACAGATAAAAATCCGATAACCCCATGTACCAATTTTTAAATTTTGACCCTTTAGAAGCTCTTTTTTTTCCGGGTGAAAACCAATTAAAAAGTTTTCCACATGTCTGAATAGCCAATATACCAAATTTCATGTCTGTAGATCAAAAATTAGTTGAGTATATAAGTTGAGAAGTGTCCTCACTCACACAAATTCTCACTTTTATAGATATATAGATAACTAGCAAGGAGACCAGACATTGCTTGGAATTGAATGAGGATCAACAAATGTTCCATACTTCAAATACTTTTATTGTCATTGAAATCAGTGAAATCACTCATTTATCAATTAAATCAAGTCAGGAACCCACTGTGGTGCACCAGGAGGAAGCTTCACATGCTTCCCCATGGTGATTTAATTCATAATTCATTATAGTGTATATTGCACTGTAGAGTTGTACTGTTGATTTTATGAAATTATTTTTATTTTCATAGAATGACCTGAATTCAAATTCAAAATGCAAAAGTCAAGTACAATGGTTCAATTATGCTCTAAAGAGAAACATTCATTTTTGAATGCGCACATGTCTTATCAAAGAACCTATTGTTGATTTTATATACACAGCCCTTCTGCTTGTGCAGTGATAAAACTTTCCTACTAGTTTTGGTGAATAACAAACCGGGTCCTAAACAGAAGTATGTTTCTATCCCTACCATCATCAATGGACCTGAGATAATTTCATCAGCATCTGACAAAGCAAAACTCTGTGAAACATGTACATCAAATTCGTTGCCAAGATTGCTGGGAAAATGGTTAGATCACTCTAGCGCTACAGTAGGTATCTCACTACTGATGTAATCCTCTATCTGTATAAAAGCTAGGTATTCCTAAAATGGAGTACTTTTGTCACATCTTAGCAGGAGTTGCTTGGCACCCCCTATCAAGCCTTGATATAGTTCTGAACTGGCTTTGAAATCTAGTAGATGATGCCATTTTTTCTTCCTGCTATGTCTTTCCCACAAAAGAGATATTGCGAGACTGGCTCTGCTCTATTGCTATTTTCATGGCAAGTGCTTGACTGAGCTCCAATCTATGGTCCCTTCTTGCGAAACTTTTACAGAAAACACTCAACTAGCTACAAGCACTATATATGATTTCCCCCATTCTCTATGTGTGCCTAAATCTAAATGCAGATTCCATGAACGAAGCTTCTATCTCAGAACTGCCCACCTGCTGTGGAACACTGTTCTGATGGTCTGCTTCCCTGTTGAATACAACACGGTAACCTTCAAATCCAATTAAAACAAGTTCTTGTTAAATTTTCCCCCCATAAATAATCCAATTCTACCCAATTTACACTATTAGTATATACATTAACTTATATTCATTAACCCTTATCCTTGAGTGGCCTTCGGGCCTTGATAAGTGGTGACTCCCAAGCAATAAAAAAAGAAATGCACTTGTGATATTAGGTTGTATAAAAGTGTTAACTTTGGTCAGAATTGGACTGTTCCTTCTTTAATAGGACTTTTTCGATTATTGATTTTCGATATTATTGGAGGTATTCTGATAAAAAAACCTATCTGAGAACACTCCCAGGCACATAACGTACATGTGTGTGAAATTTAAAAAAAAAAAGCCCAGCAATTCTGGATCCAATGGGGAACTGACACACTCACATGTAAGCAGATGACAACATGCATTTTCATATCTATATAATAATAACAATATGATAATATAATTTCATATCTATATAATAATAACAATATGATTATGTAATTTCATATCTATATAATAATAACAATATGATAATATAATTTCATATCTATATAATAATAGCAATATGATTATGTAATTTCATATCTATATAATAATAGCAATATGATTATGTAATTTCATATCTATATAATAATAACAATATGATAATGTAATTTAATATCTATATAATAATAGCAATATTTCTCAATCATTAAATCATTTCTCTCCGATAGGCTCATAAGAGTAGTGGTAGATGGACAAAAATCGGAGGCCTGCAATATAAATGCTGGAGTCCCTCAGGGGTCAATCCTGGGCCCAACTCTCTTCCTGATCTACATCAATGACCTCCCTAAACACATACTTAAATCATTCGTTGACATCTATGCTGATGACACGACCATCTACGGCAACACATCAAAGGCTGTAAATGACGAAGTTCTCTCGGATTCTCTCTCCTCTGATCTCGAGCGCGTGGTTCAGTGGGGGAAGATGTGGCTAGTTACCTTTAATGCATCCAAAACCAAACTCCTATCCTTACATCATCAACGCTCTGATCCCCAGCTGGCATAAATTTTGATGGATGGCTCTCGTCTGGGTGAGGCCCCGTGTTTTGACAAGTTTCTGGGCTTGACCTTTACTCCTGATCTGAAATGGAACACGTACATCAAGTCTGTTGCCAAGGTCGCAGGAAAGATGGTGGGATCCTTCTACCGCTCCAGAAGATATCTCACTACTGATGCAATTCTCTATCTATATAAAAGCCAAGTACGGCCAAGGATGGAATACTATTGCCATATCTGGGCAGGAGCTGCCAAAAACAGCCTATCATGCCTTGACAGAGTACAAAATAGACTTCGTGGTTTAGTGGGGGATGCCCTTTTCTCTACCCTGCAACCCCTCTCCCACAGAAGAGACGTTGCGAGCCTATCCTTGTTTTATCGTTATTTTCATGGCAGGTGCTCGTCTGAACTCCAATCCCTGGTCCCCCCTCGCCAATCTTTCACGAAAAACACCCGTCTAGCTGAATCCACTGTGAAACATTTCCCCCACTCTATATCTGTGCCTAAATCAAAACGCGGATTTCATGAGCAAAGCTTCTTTCTTAGAACTGCACGCCTGTGGAACTCTGTTCCGTCTGCCTGCTTCCCTCCGGACTACAACTTGGATGTCTGTCTTCAAGTCTAATGTTAACAAATTCCTAATGAACCGCCCCCCTAATTAAACACTTCATAAAATCTCCTCACTAACGTGATGTACTTGCAATAACCCTTATCCCTGAGTGGCTTCCGGACCTTGATAAGTGGTGATCACTGTGTAAAAAAAAAAAAAAAAATGATAATGTAATTTCATATCTATATAATAATAACAATATGATAATGTAATTTCATATCTATATAATAATAACAATATGATAATGTAATTTCGTATCTATATAATAATAACAATATGATAATGCAATTTCATATCTATATAATAATAACAATATGATAATGCAATTTCATATCTACATAATAACAATATGGTAATTCAATTTCATATCTATATAATAATAACAATATGATAATGCAATTTCATATCTATATAATAATAACAATATGATAATGCAATTTCATATCTACATAATAACAATATGGTAATTCAATTTCATATCTATATAATAATAAGAATATGATAATGTAATTTCGTATCTATATAATAATAACAATATGATAATGCAATTTCATATCTACATAATAACAATATGGTAATTCAATTTCATATCTATATAATAATAACGATATGATAATGCAATTTCATATCTATATAATTATAACAATATGATAATGTAATTTCATATCTATATAATAACAATATAATAATGCAATTTCATATCTATATAATAATAACAATATGATAATGTAATTTCATATCTATGTAATAATAACAATATGATAATGCAATTTCATATCTATATAATAATAACAATATGATTATGTAATTTCATATCTATATGATAATAACAATATGATAATGCAATTTCATATCTATATGATAATAACAATATGATAATGTAATTTCATATCTATATAATAATAACAATATGATAATGCAATTTTATGTTTATATGAGCATTATCATCCATGATTTCTTTTTTAAAATATAGGATCGCCCAATTGCTGAATATGCAACCCAAAAAATGTATTCTTTAAAAATTTTATCTGATGTTGCTATTGAATGTTTATCCTTCTACTACGATATAAAGATGTGACACAAGGTCAGGAAAGTGTGGTTAAAAAAACTAGTACCCTAAAGAAAGAGCTTTCTGGCCTACAAAAAAACGCCTGGCCATCCCCATTGGTAGGTGTGCCTTAGGTGACTCGCAATAAACAAACCCCTTCTGAATGGGTGAGAAGGCAAAGCCTGGGAGGGTTAACCTTCTCGAATTACACAGCACCATACCTTAGCCAACAGGGAACAAGCCATCTCAACAACGGTTTACACTCTGGTGGATTTGGGGCTAAGAGAAATCCCATCTCCCCACGCTCGTCAAATGTGAAATTTTAACTAAAAGGCGCTTTCTTGGTGTTCAGAATTTGTTCTGTCCAAAGATGGTATTGTGGAATCTGTGTTCATGCTGGATGTTCATACAATGGAAATATGTTAACAACTCTTACGAGGTTTTTGGAGATAAACCCCATGAATAAACAGATATATTGTGAAATTAGATTAATCAGAGAAAATAGATAAGTATTTTTCAGTTTAAACAAAGATGGTGCAATAATATGCTGGAGTCTGCATTTGCACTGCATCTCCATTGAATGCATCACAGTAATATACAACAGATAAAAGATCCAATCATGAAATTTCGATGAATTTTTAACTCGTTTTATAACATTGCAGTTTTGCACCACGTTTATGCCCTCTTATAAAGATTAAAATCAAGATATACCGTAATCTTATGTCTAGAATCCTTATTCCAATGTTGATCAAAATCTATTACACAATTTTGATTCTAGAAAACGTCTTAAATTGAAGGTTGAAGCTTAAACGATCTCAAGAAAAGATTTCGCCTCCTTTGCATAAAACTCAAACTGAATATTACGACATCATATGTCTAACATCTGCGTTCCAAAATTTATAATGATCTGTTAATTAGTTTAGGAGTGACTCCCACACATACAAATATATAAACATATATAAATACCTAATTTTATATAAATAGATTTCTTTTTTATATGCCATTCAAGTGGATCACTGGATATTCTATAAACATAATACGTGTAAGTAGGTTGTTTATGCTCGCACTGCAAAGCTTTTAAAAGAAAACCTATAACAACATTGTTGTCGTGCTTTGCTTTCAAGCTCTTTATATAAACACACACACACACACACACACACGTGCGCACACACACACACAAACACACACACACAAACACACACACACATATAGGTGTGGGAAAATGTTTTTGCATATAATCTCTATTCTTTATATATATTACTTCTGTGGTACCAGTTTACAAGAATCTTTGCGAAAGAACTGACCCACTAAATTATTGCCCCATTAGCCTCCTTCCTCGCTTCATCAAAATTGAGTCCTTAATTTAATCAAGCACTAGTCCACCACCTCATAAATGCTAAACTTCTTTCTGATCGACAGTATGGATTTAGGCAAGTCTGTTCTATTGCAGATATCCTAACTGTAATCTATGAATGTATATACCATGCACTGAATAAAGGAGGGGAGGCTAGGGTAGTAGCTTTAGATATATCTAAGGCCTCTGATAAGGTATAGCATGATGGTCTTCTCATATGGTATTATTAGATGAATACTTAACATAAATCCTTCTTACATAATAGAAAAATTCAGGTTGTCCTTGATGGTTGTACATCAAAACAGCATGATACAAATGCGGATTTTATTATTATCTTCTTTGATATATATATATATATATATATTATCTTCTTTGATATATATATATATATATATATATATATATATATATATATATATATATACTAGCGTGAGGTACCCGGCGTTACCCGGGTGTTTAGAGGTGTGTGTGCTCGGGTGGGTGGGGTGGGGGTGCGTAAATCAAAACAAAAGAATAAGCTAAGTAATTCCCCTGTTTAAATATTATAAAAAAAAATGTTAAAACTTAAAAAAATCGAAAAAAATAAATAAATAAATAACGTAAGGCAAATGAACGATGTTAAAATTTCTTAAAATCAGAAAAACAAAAAAAGAAAACGCGAATGTGATGGAAAAAAAACCCCCAGAAAAACGAACGTTAAAATTTCTTTAAAATATCTGAAAAACAAAAAAAGCATAGAACGTGAAAAATGGCTTAAATAACCCTGTTTCAATATTAAACTTTTAAAAATCTAAAAAAATAAATAAATAAAAAAGACATCTTACACCACGATTCAAACTCACAACCTTTAGATAAAGTGTGCAAAAAACCTGACACATTACCCGCTCGGCCAGCAATACAGAGTAGCTGAAACACGTTTGAATTTATTTAAAAGTATTAAAAACAGAATTAACACGTGTCTGCAATAAAAGTTAACTCTGCTGCTTCTAATTGACCTCATTAATGAAGTCAAATAGAAGTAGCGGAGTTAACTTTTGCTGCGAGACAGCTTTTGGGTTTGTTTACCCATGTTTCCCCAAGATGTTGAGGAGGGGGAAACCAGCTCCCCATTGTCCAGATTGAATAGCAATTGTCTGATATAAGGAGTTTGGCCCCACATTGATCAAAGCTGATTGCTTCTGGATGTTCCCCGGTGCGGTTGCCGGGAACACTGGGCTTTGAATTAGTTTCGGTTTTATACAAAAATGCTGAACGAACACAAGATGGGCTGAAATAGCAATAATTTTGTAAAAATCGACGTAAATAAATCTAGAGGCAACGCGCGTTCGCAAATCTTCAATATTATGATCTAGGGGCTATATAAACAGTTCTAAGCGATAGTAACCACCCGGGACCATCCGTGAAAAAGCGTTTTCGAGACATACAAAAAGTGCACGCATGCATTGCCCGGGTGTTTGTAGGTGTGTGTGCTCGGGTGGGTGTAGGGGGTGTTAATCAAAACATAAGAATAAGCGAAGTAAAAAAAACTAACGTAAGGCAAACGAACGATGTTAAATGTAAAAATGGGAAAACAAAAAAGAAAATGCGAAACAGAAAAACTTCTTTAAAAATCTGAAAAATAAAAAAAACCCAAAAAACATGTGAAAAATGGCTTTAAATAAATTTAAAAATCGAAAAAAAAAGACATCTCACACCACGATTCGAACTCAAAACCTTTAGATAATGAGGCCGCACTCTAAACAACTGAGCTAAGACAACATCGACAAAATTGTGTCGCTTTTTCAAATATTTAAAGTAAATCATGTTCCGACGTCGTATGACGCATGCGTAGAACCGAACTCGTCATGAGAGGACGGTTTCTGCCGACCCCCCCTTGTAGAAAACTGCTGATTTTAGGGTGAAGGAATTAACATTTTTGGCCAATTTTTCGATATTTATTGGGCGAAGGTTGGAACTTTAAAATGATACCGATCTGGTGAAAATTCGTGACCCGTGTCGAAAGTTTTTGCGAGACATACAAACACACATACATGCATACAAATATACACACATTTTCGCTTTTATATTTATGGATATATATATATGGCAACTTAAATAGATATAAAATTTAAATGTGCTGCTACTGATCAACATGGAATCCATCTGAAAAAATATTCCTAGTCAGAAAAAGTAACTTTTGAAAGAAATCGAAATGAACATTTTTCAATACTTAGAAGGATAAAAATAAAAAAAACTGTTCATCAACGTTTCGTCTTTATTGTAAGACTTCTTTTGGATGAATAACAACAAAGACGAAATGTTGATGAACACATAACTTGGTTTATTCCTTTTTTGTTTCTATCCTGTTGGAATACTATTTCCACTATTCTCATTATATATACTGTGTATTTAGGCAGCATGTTTTCATTCAGACAAGTATTGTTAAATAGCACAGAGTGGTTTTGCTTAATGAGCTTGTTTTGTAATCTTTCAATTTTTCGTTCTTACTTCTTGGTTGAATCTGTGCAAGAAAGTTTCATAGTCGTCTTCGTCCATCTGTTTTTTTTCTTTTGATTGTTTTTTCAAGTACTTTCAACTGAGTTTCATCAGTCGTCTTCAGCCAGTTTTTGATTACTGTTTCTTTTAAAATCTGGATGCTTTTATATGCTTCAGTTAAAATTATCTTTAAATTTCTTGAACTAGTGAAGCATCTCGTATGTAAAAGAATATACGTTTTTTTAACGTGTTAAGAACATGACTAAAATAACTGTGCAATAGTTTAAAGGTGTAATTTACAAAATGGTATAGAATTTACCTTTTTTTTTTTGTTTTTTTATAATAATTTATAACTTTACATGACAACATATGTATAGATAATACATATGTAACTATATGTGTGCACACACACACACACATATATTTTGGAAGGTTATGTACCCAGGCACTTCAAAATGTTACTACTATTTTCAAAATTTACATTGTTTATTTTAGGCTGTTTAGTTCTTATATATAGTGCTTCCAGTATTTTTTATCTTTTAACGTTTGAATCCATATGGATGATTTTTGTGTTTTCAACTAGGACATTTCTAAACTGGGAATGTGGGCAGCCATCTTGTTTTAGGTGTTGGCAAATTGAGCTTGTATTGGAAAGCTGTAGGGTCAATCATCTGGACAATATATTGGTCGTGTGTCCAATGTAGCTATTCGTGTTGGAGATGCGTTCTCTCAAGGGGCATTTGAATTGGTAGACTACATTGGTTTCATCGACTGATTTTGTTGTCCAGAAAGTGTTGTTGTTAATTATAAGGTTAGCAATTGTTAATTTCTTGTAGTAGATAATAACTCTGATCTTATTATTATTAACTTGGGATGTATATCGATGTATTATCTTTCTTAGTACCTTTTCATCTGAT
>NC_136498.1:15933679-16078679 GCF_053919585.1 Euprymna scolopes
ATTCAGGTGATCGCTCATCCCCCTCTCAGTACAGGCCAATAAGTCTCCTGTGCGTCATGAGTAAGTTGCTAGAATCTGTGTTAAATACAGAAGTAATCAAACATCTCAACAAAAATAACCTTCTTAGTGACACTCAATATGGTTTCCGTTCTGCTAGATCTACAGCAGATGTCCTTACAGTTATATCACATAGGATTAGCAAATCTCTCGACGGTGGCAATCTTTCTAGGGCAATTGCTCTTGACATATCTAAAGCCTTTGATAGGGTATGGCATAAAGGTTTACTTCATAAGATCGCTAGCTATGGTATAGCTGGAAAAGTCTTCTCAATTATTAAATCATTTCTTTCTGATAGGTTCATAAGAGTAGTAGTTGAGGGGCAAAAATCAGAAGCTCACAGTATTAATGCCGGTGTCCCTCAGGGATCCATCCTGGGCCCAACTCTTTTCCTGATCTACATTAATGATCTTCCAAATCATATCCTTACATCATTTGTAGACATTTATGCTGACGACACTACCATTTATGGTACCACATCTAAGACAGTAAACGACCAAGTTCTCTCCAATTCTCTCTCCTCTGATCTTGAGCACGTAGTACAATGGGGAAAGGAGTGGCTGGTTACTTTTAATCCATCTAAAACCAAGCTTCTCTCTTTACATCATCAACATTCTAATCCACATTTGTCATCAATTGAAATGAATGGCTCTCGTCTTCAGGAGGCCTCAAGTTTTGACAGGCTTCTGGGCTTGACCATTACTCCTGATCTTAAATGGAACACATATATCAAATCTGTTGCCAAGGCCGCTGGAAAAATGGTGGGATCTTTCTATCGATCCAGTAGATATCTCACTGCTGATGCTATTCTCTATCTATATAAGAGCCGGGTACGTCCAAGGATGGAATACTGTTGCCACATCTGGGCAGGAGCTGCTAGAAAGGACTTGTCCTGCCTTGATAGAGTTCAAAATAGACTTCGTAGCCTCGTAGGAGATGTCCTTTTCTCCTCCTTGCAACCTCTATCTCACAGAAGAGATGTTGCGAGTTTGTCTCTGATGTATCGTTATTTTCATGGAAAGTGTTCGACTGAGCTTCAATCTATGGTCCCCCCTTGCCAAACTTTCACAAGAAACACTCGTCTAGCTGTAAACACTATCAATAATTTCCCCCACTCTTTATCTGTGCCTAAACCTAAACGTAGATTCCATGAACAAAGCTTCTTTCTTAGAACTGCACGCCTGTGGAATTGTCTTCCGTTTTCCTGCTTTCCGGCTGACTACAATATGGTTGTGTTCAAGTCTAAAGTAAATAAGTTCTTGATGAGCCGTTTCATATAAGTTATTAAATTTACCAAATTTTCATTACTAATGATTACTATATTGACCAATTTCTACTGTACACTCTTTAACCCTTATCCTTGAGTGGCCTCTTGGCCTTGATAATGTGGTGATGCCTTTTTGTAAAAAAAAAAGAAAAAAAAAATGTATGCACATATATCTATGTATATATATGTATGTATATGTATATATATGTATGTATATGTATATATCTGTATATATATATATATATGTATGTATATGTATATATATGTATGTATATATATATGTATGTATATGTATGTATATGTATATATATGTATGTATATATATATGTATGTATATGTATATATATGTATGTATATGTATATATATATGTATTTTGAGAAATGGTCCGGAAAAGAAAAGTAAATAAAATACCCCACAGAATTCAAAATTGGTGAAAACAAGTATATAAGAAATAAGTGTTTCCATATGTAATGAAATTTCTGTTGAAACTGAAGCATAGGTAATCAATGTAAAAAATCTAATCGTCAACCTGAATAGTAAATGCCAAAATAAATAACAAAAAAGCAAAGGAAAACATTTTTTTTTTCTTAGGGTAGTTCTTTTTGAAGGGGGGGGGGAGGTAGTTTACATTTTTATGAGTGGTTCCAGACACACAAGGAAAGATGGAGAAGACGTTATGTATATAAAGTTTTTTACTTGTGCACATTTGTAAATAAGGTTATCAGTATTTAAGTGTCTGTTTATGAGCGGTTAATATGTTTGTATTTTTTTTTGTTTAGCGCTAATGTCTCATGGAGAGAGCAATACCATTTTTGTAAACTTTTAGAAGTGTTCGTTTATTTAGGAATTAGTGTCGTTCTGAAATATGAGAATGCCAGGTCTTAGCCAATCAGAAAGAGCAGAACATGGCTAAGGAGTTGTTATTATTTAAGATTTGGAAATCGGAAAGAATATGTTATGTCTATGTATATCTTAGCCAGTTACAAGGATATAATCATACTATAGTTGAAAAATGTAGGCTTGGACCCGATGACAACTGGTAGTGGTGAGAGTAGTAAATATTGAGAGAGAAAATAAGAACTTCTTCCTCTGTAGATGTGGCGATTGTGATGGTGTTGCTCATCGGATGTAATGTAGCATTTTATCATCACGAGTGAATGTGGCAGAAATGGTGGCGATAAGCAACATAAGATAGTAGCTATCAGGGTAGATATATTGAATCTGTATGTGGCATCTGTTGTTGCAAACTTACGATACTTTGGTCCAGAGAGGAATTTCTACAATTAAAATATTATATAGGGCATTTTTTACAGATAGCAAACTTTAAATTGAAATAAATCACAGAAATATTTTTATTATCTAAATATGTGGTTCATTTAAAAGATTAATTTTTGGCATTCGTAATTTAAATACAATTTCAGGCATATGGCCCGTGACTCTCATGCATATGGCATAATCTAGAGACCCACCTTTCACAAACTAAACACATTAAATTAGACAGCAATAACACGTTAAATGTTGTCTTCCAAGTGATCTATTTTGTCTGGTTCATCAGCGTATACATGGGGCATTACATATCCCCAAAGAAAATAATCTAATGGGGTAAAATCAAGATAGCCAGTTGACAGGTCCATTTCATGATATTATTATATTTCAACCAATGTTTCAAAATTATTTTCAAAATAAATTTGCACAATTTGAAAACACTGCTTCAGTGTCAGTCTCTTAATGATGTATATATGCAAATAAGCTTAGCTCAAAATTATCGATAGTTGCCAAATCTGCAACTATATATATGCATATGGACATGGCTCAGAGGTTAAGAAATCAGGATAGAGAGTTGTATGTTTTGGTTTCCATTCTAGCTGATGGCACCTAAGTCATTTTAGTTTTGATCTTACTACAATATATTTGGTTCAATATAATAATCGCTATAATAATAAATACATAATCTGCATCAATAAAAATATCATATTTAAGTGTGTCTTACAACTAGGCAACACCAGATGACCTGCAAGAATAAAGTACCCTCGTGGATTAAATAAAGAATTTTGTTTAAAATTATGCTCAGATTCCTGAGTTTAATAAGACCTACCTGAAGTTGGTCAGAAGTTACATTGTCTGAAACACTGCAAGAATTTACGTTGTCTAAAACACTCCATGAAATTACGTTGTTTGAAATACTGTAAGAAATTATGTTTTCTGAAACACTGCAATAAATGACATTGTCTGAAACACTTCAAGAAATGACATTGTCTAAAACACTGCAAGAAATGACATTGTCTAAAACACTGCAAGAAATGACATTATCTGAAACACGGTAAGAAATGACATTATCTGAAACACAGCAAGAAGTTATGTTGTCTGAAACACAGTAAGAAATTACGTTATCTTAAATAGTGGATGAAATTACGTTGTCTAAAACACTGCAATACTAAAATTACGTTGTCTAAAACACTGCAATACTAAAATGAAGTTGTCTAAAACACTGCAATACTAAAATTACATTGTCTAAAACACTGCAATACTAAAATTACGTTGTCTAAAACACTGCAATACTAAAATGAAGTTGTCTAAAACACTGCAATACTAAAATGAAGTTGTCTAAAACATTGCAATACTAAAATGAAGTTGGCTAAAACACTGCAATACTAAAATTAAGTTGTCTAAAACACTGCAATACTAAAATTAAGTTGTCTAAAACACTGCAATAAATTACTCATCTGAAACACTGCAAAGAAATTATGTCGTCCAAAACGTTGGAACAATACCATCCAAGATGAGAGCAGTAATCTGACACAAATTATCAAGCCTTGGCTTTAATTATGACAAATATTCAGTTTTATTGTTTCTTTTTAAGATGTTGCAACTGAATACAATGGAAGCTAATACAACCACCTGACATAAGGCATACCAAGGGAGAAAGGACAGCTTTTCTTTGTTGTGGTAGAAGACAAGTTCTTGCTGTGAATGTCTTAAAAGAAGGAACAAAAGACTGGAGCTCAGCCAAGCACCTTCCATCGAAATTGCTAGTGTAGAGAGTGAGACAAGCAACATTTCTTTTATCAGAAATATTTGGAATCGATTTTAAGTGTGATAACCATGTGGTCCCCAAACTTACAACCAATCACTGACCTCAACATTGTGTCTGTGGTCTTCTTCTCCTTCATCTTTTATTTTGGTCATGTTGTTATCTCTTACACTGCCAAGGGAGTTCACAAGTATGAAAATAAAACACTTTGATACATTTTGTAAATATCAGTTGCACTCTGGGTGTGTGTGTGTGTGTGTGTGACACCATCAACTCTCTACACATTTATGTCTATTGCCGAAGTCGTGTTTGTTTGTTAGCATGCTGAAAACATCGAAAAAACATTTTTCTCCATTAAAATTGGCCATTATAATTTAGTGATGCATACAGCAATTTCTTTCTTTTACTTTTCAAAAATAAACTGATTTCTTTCGACTAATCTATGGCCCTGTCGGTGGGGCATTAGAATACACCAACTGCCCCCCTGCAGAGGGTAAAAGTCCCTCAATGGGGTCCTGGATATGACCTTAAACTATATCCAATGGTAAGGCCCCAGCTTGTGGGCTTTAGGGAGTGTGTAGCCACCCTTTAATTGCCATTGCTCCCAGGTCCACTCTGACCCGGAGTTGTAGTACCTGTTAGGGTTCCAACTATGGGTTAAATAGAAACCGACTTGAAAACAACAAAAATTTTTTCTTCAAAATCTTTGGATTCGGCATTAAATAACCCGAAAAGGGTTGATATGCCGTAAAACAAAAACAACCAAACAACCAATCGACTAATCTATAAATTTGAGAATGGGAGAGTGTGTGTGCATGTGTGCATGTATGTGTGTGTATGTCTGCATGTACGTGTGTTGTGTGTGCATGTGTGTGTATGCATGTGAGTGTGTGTGTGTGTGTGCATGAGGATAACTCAACCTATATACTCAACAAATGTTTGATCTACAGACTTGAAATTTGGTATATAGGATATTCAGACATGTGGAAAACTTTTTAATTGGTCTTCCATTTTGAAAAAAGGGCTGCTAAGGGATCAAAATTGAGAAAAAAATAATACTTGTGGGTCATTTTTATCTGTTTGTCAAATGTTTCATGAATGTGCATGCAGAAAATCGTTCACATGGCAGCTTCCTTATGTTAAGATTAAGTAGGTTTAAAAACAGTTTTTAAAGATCATGTCAAGTTGGCCTAATGGTTATTGTACTTAACTGGTTGTCTTTAGGTTTTGGTTGTCTCTACAGCTCATGCATGTTTTACTTACAAGAAGTGAACTGTTTAGAAAAAAACTTAATACTTGCATGCACAAAAAAACAATGAAGTAAAAAAAAAAATGGAAACTGTGACATGTGCTTGTAGCTTCTGATAGTCGAATGGTGACCACTAACAAAGTCCAGAATCTTAGATTTCTGATCAGGAGTAAAAAGATTCTAAAAAACGAGAAGGGGAGACAGTGAGAGATGTTCCTCTGAGGGATGATGCGATCAGTTGGAATTGGACATTTGAGGACATTTTGAAGAGGCAAATGGCTTTTCTGAGGGCTTGTTGAACCTTTAAGCCTCAGCTGAATCATTGTGCTGATGGGACTTATATTTCAGTTTGGTAGAGTAAAATCTCATTTTGCAAGTCTGCTATTCAACTTAAGAAAACACATACTATTTTAATGTCCAAAGAAAAATAAATCTTTGTTAAATTGTTTTTAAACTAGAATTGTGCTTTTTGGTTGGATGCAGAATTCCTTTGTTGCAGCATTGAATCGAATAACAATTTTAGACCAGCACAACGAGGAGGACGATCATGGCCTATGCAGTGAATCCACACACGTATGTTCATACCGTAATTATTTTGCACAAAGTATCAAACTTTGACCGGTAACTTTCTTCATCTAACGGCACCCGATATGACAGGTACTTTTTTCGATTGTACATTGTCCCATCACAAGATGGTCTATGATCGTCTTCACCACATCGTGTTCCATGGTGGGGCGCTTTGTCTCTCGATACAATCATCTCCTGTACTGTGTAGTCTTCGGGTTCATCATCCCTTTGCTGGTCCGGTCAGCTTGCTTCAAATGAAAAGTCCTCACCGCAAACAAACAGAACTCTGGTTTATAAACAGTAACAATAACTATTTATTATTTTTATCAGTTCACAACGGATACTGTCTAACTTGAGGTGACTGACTACAAGCAGTGAACGATGCCTAACCAGACAAGTAAATTTACAGATCCCTCATTAACACAGGCTAGTTAACACCATAACATCAGGCTATGAGGGGCCTCCAGGTTGGGAACCCTTGACCAGCCAACCGTACAGTTTGCTGGCTACAACTTGAATCTTTTTAGAATTCTTTTTCCTGAATCCAACCCTTTTCGCTTGCTTCCCCCTCAGGGAGGGGAGTAGTTAAAAACACCCTTTCTTTCTTCCTTTCAGGGCTCCTCTTTGTCTCATTCACTCAACACCTCTCCTTCTCCTTCTTGGGAGGGAGGGGGGTAGTTGCTCACACTGATATCTGTGGCAGTCCCCTGGACTTCCTCACTCAATGCTGTGTGCGTTTTTATCAGCAATGCCCCTCCAAATACAAACATCTTCCCTGACATCTCGAAGATAATTTTTAATTCTGTCCTCATTTTTGAGATGATATGCCATCTGGGTTGTGTGTAACAAACCAAGAATGACAGCTCGGTGGTTGGTCTCTTATTGCTAGCCAAGTCTTTGCATTTTTCTGCCCCTACCCCCATTTCGTCTAGTCATCCCCCCTCCCCCACTGCAGTATGCGTATGCACTCCTGACACTATCATGTCACAAGCCAATATGATCATCATTTTCATTTTAGCATTGTTGCTTTTCGGCTGTTTCCATAACTATTTAGTACAAATTAATAAGCCAATATTCTAAATCGTCAGGACATCATAAAACAAGATGTTTTATTATTCTTAAACACATGGTTTCCTGGCAACAACATCATCTTCCACTGGTGTATCACTAATCTTAGATTACTAGATTTATAACAGCCAAATAAAAAAATGCATAAGGAATCATACTTTTTAACAACAAAAAAAATACCACATATGATTGTTTTTTTTGTGTTTTTTTTTTTTTTTTAAGTTTTTCTGCTTTAAGTTCTTTATATTTTCAAATATTTATTCATGGTGTTTGGTTTGTTTGTATTATTTCAATTCTTTGAACAACTGTTCTCATCTTAAGTGCTATTTTCACAACGCTTCGGTTGATGTAAACTCCAACCTTCTTCATGTATGTCTTGTCAAACTTGAGAATCGTTTTGGGAAACTTGGTAATCTTTCTGTCAAACTCAAGAAATCTGCATCGAAATTTCGAACAGAACCAATTATTTAATCCACGGGGATAGCATGCTCTCGTTCCATCAGCCAGGCATCCTAAGTAATTCGCAATTGTATTTTGAGTGTTACCCGCATTGAAGATTGAACCATCAACCAGAAAAGTGCAACTCACAACTGAATTTTACCAAGTACTTTAACCACTACACCATGGATGAAGATGAAAACAATAGTCTGGAGAATCCAAATAATACCAATAATCAATCCTCATCTCAAAAAATCAGAAATGTGTTTGGTTTGGTTGTTTTGTTTTATAGCATATCAACTCTTTTCGAGTTATTGAAAACCAAAACTAGTCATTTTGGTTTTAATTTTTTTGCTTAAAGTTCTTTACATTTTTAAATATTTATTCATGGTGTTTGGTTTGGTTGGTTTGTAGAGGAAAATTTTTATTTTTCGTATTATTTGGATTCATTGGACTACTGTTCTCATCTTGAGTGTGATTTTCACAACGTTTCAGTCAATGTAACCTTCGACCTTCTTCAGGTGTATCTTGTCAAACTAGCGAATTTGAACAGAATTTCATATGGAATTATTTATTTACTTCATGGGAGTAGCATGCTCTTGTTCCGTCAGCCATGACTGGACAGAGGTCCTAAGTATTTTGCAATTGTATTTCTTGGTTGCCCACACTGAGAATTGAACCTTCAACCTTCAGGAGAATATTATTTTTACAATTGATTTTTCCAAGTACTCTAACCACTGCGCCTTGCATTTTTTTTGTTTTGTTTTCGTTTTTAACTTTGCAAAACATCATTGAATTTTGCAAATAGAAAGAAAAAAATAGCAATAACGTCAATGTTTGGTGCATTATTTTCGTTATCTTCAGACAGCCTGATCTGGTAGCCCCAGATATCACATAAAAACATATTTCGATGTACAAAATCTTAGATTAATGATTGTCTTGTCTAAATTGAATTTTTTTTTTCGAACTGAATGCAACAGCTGGATTAATATTAATCATAATTCACAGAAAATATTTGATATGATTGTAATCAAGAAAACAGGTCTTGTTTCTTGCTTGTTAAGGTGTATCAAGGAAGCTTGCTTATAATAAGAGCGTGTGAACGGAGAAGCTGGGATAGAGAGAGGGTAATTTGTGTGGGCAATATTAATTACGATAATATTGATTAACAGAACCTGTGGAAATTCCACGGTAGTTACAAATTTTTAAAACACATTATAAAATAAAATCAATAATAAATAAAATAAAACAAATAACAAAGATTTTAAAACAAGTTTTTAGCAATTTTTTTTTAAACCTTTTAAAGCTAAAAAGAATTGATTTCCAAAAAAATTAAATATTTTTCAATGAATATTCAACACACAGCACTTTTTTTTTCTGAATAATTTTTCATATAAATTATAAAGGAACAGATGTCAATTCACTTGCACATTTTTTTTAAATTTTAAAAAGAAACTATAATGAAAAAAAAATTACTCTCTCCTTTTAATATGACGTTTTTTTTTAAATTATAAAATGAAATAGCCAATTTAAAGCCGTAAACATTTTTTTTTTTAATTTTTGGAGAGGAAATGGTTTTAATGATTTTGAACTGATAGAGCAACTATGATGGGAGTTAATTCCATCCATCCATCCATCCATCCATAACCTTTGAGCCCCTGGAGGGGTATAGACCATCTACAACTTTTTTGTAGATGTTTTTGTAGCGAGGAGTTCTTTTTACCGGGTGAGGGTGCTGGCTCCACATCCAACCTTCCCAGAAGGTACATATAGCGCCTCGCCTTCCCAAATGGTCACCCATCTGGTATTGGCCAGGCTCAAGGTAATTCGTTTCTCATTAATTAATGTTTGCAATGATGATGGACGTACAGACTAGTAAATTAATATTTAGAATTATAAGTAGTAGTAGTTGTAGTAGTAACTAGTGGAAACTTATGGAAATTTCATGGTGATTAATACACCAATTTGTGTAATCTACTGTTAATAATATTAATGTGAATCTAAGAAGCTTGCATAATAAGATTTTGTAAAGGGAGACTCTGGGATAAAGAGAGGAGAATTTCTGTGTGCAATATTAGTTACAATAGTATTGATGTCCTAGGTATGACCTTAAAAAACATCTAGTGATGATGCCCCATTTGGGTGCTGTGGAGAATGTAGAGTTGCCTCTTAGTTACTACCGCTCCCAGGTTTGGCTCAGAATGGTAATATCTGTTAGGGCATCTGTTAAGTTACCAGATCAGGTTATCTGAAGATCCTGGCTTCTTGATCAAAAATGTGCCAGACCCTGGTGTTATTATTTTTTTCATTTCCCTTTGCAAAAAATAAAGCACAATCATGTTCTGCAAAGTAAAAAAACAAAAGCAACAATTTTCTTCTACAAAACAATCAAACCAAACACTATGAATAAATATTTGAAGATCTAAACAACTTGAAGCATAAAATCTGTTACTAAAATGGCATTCAACATTGAATAATCAGTAAAAAGTTTCTGAATTTTTGAGATGAGGATTGATTATTCATATTATTTGGATTCATCGAACTTCTGTTCTCATCTCGAGTGTGATTTTCACAACGCTTCAGTCGATGTAATTGCTGACCTTCTTCAGGTGTATCTTGTTGAACTCAGGAATTTGGATGGAATTTAGAACAGAACCCTTTATTTACTTCACGGAGTTAGCGTGCTCTTGTTCTGTCAGCCATGACTAAATAGAGGTCCTAAGGTTCCTAAAATTCATACTAGAATTGTCTGCAAGGAACCGTGACGTGGTGGTTAGAGTACTTGAAAAAATCAATTGTAAAAAGTGATATTCTCCTGAAAGTTGAAGGTTCAATTCTCAGTGTGGGTGACTGAAAAATACAATTGCGAATTACTTAGGATTTCTATCCAGCCGTGGCTGACGGAATGAGAACATGCTACCTTCGTGAAGTAAATAAAGGTTCCATTCAAAATTCTGTCCAAATTCCCGAGTTTGACAGAAACATTCCCAAGTTCAACAAGGTACAGCTGCAGGAGGTCGGAGGTTACATCGACCGAAATGTGAAAATGACACCCGAGATGAAAACAGTAGTCCGATGAATCCAAAAAGGGTTTACATACAAGAAAATAAAACAAAGAAACCAAACTCCATGAATAAAATTTATGAAGATATAAAGAACTTGAAGCATAAAAACTTTTCCAAAATTACTGGATTCAGCATTAAATAACCAAAAAATGATTAATATTCTGTTGAACAAAAACAACCAATCAATCAAATAATATTGATTGTAAGTGTTTTTTTTTACTCTTATTCATCCCAAACAAGGCATATTGGCACTTGGATGTCAGGGCTACTATTTAGGAACATATCTACAGGGACACTACATAGAGAGTTAAGCAACGAGATGTCTGTTCACATTACATTTAATTTCAGACCCACGTGGACTCCTCTGATAAGAAAAAGTGAATCCTTAACTTACGCTTTTCTTTGCTAATATTGACAATCTTTGCAGCTCATTCCTTCCTTTCACATACAGATAGTATAAATTAATAACCATTCTTTCTTTGCTTTGTTTCTTTCTGAAATCAAATAGATATCTGTGATTCCAGACCTTAGAAAATACTTTTTGACAGTTTTGTCCATAATATTGTCACCGGCGACCTCAGTTGCAAACAATCTCAGCAGGGTCATAGGTCACACCTGTTCTTTAAATATCTCTGTTCTTGGGAAACAACTTTATTTGCGTTTCTTGCTATATTTAATGTTTGTAGGCTTTTTTTTTTTTTCTATTTCCAATCTGACAATATTGTTACGCATCAGAATATAGTAGTAACGCCAACTGGCGTTGCCCCAAAGACAAATATTGTTATTAGCCATCAAAAGCATGCCAGAATATAAAACAAGGGTTGAATCGAATATGATGATGATGAAGACCAGAATGAATTATGTGCTATTGTTGTATTTTATTTTCTAGCCTTTCATTTGTGTAATCTTTAGACACATTGACATCTCATGGAGATTAAAATAAAGACATAATGATACTAAACCTCATGTCTAGAATCTTTGTTGCAATTTTAGGTAAAATTCATAACATGATTAATTGGTATCTATTCATATGGAGCAAATTCAATGTAAATCTGAAATATTTGAATTTTCAATTGGGAGGTTGTATCCATATAATACCTCCTAAAAAAAAACCCTTAAATATGCCAAAGAAACTGAAATTAAAAGAATATCTATTAATTGATATCTAATACTTACTTTAAATTTTTTATGAAATTTTGATAATATCTGAATTTTTACCAAGAACTTTACCCCCCCCCCATCTTTACTGCTTTATATAAAACAAAATTAAATACAGCCCACATTTGGACCTCTTAAATCTATCAGCTGTGTTCTAATGATCGGTTAATTAGTTTAGGAGTGAATCCTGTGTATACAAATATAAATACACATATGTAACTTTTTATATGAATAGATATATAATGATAGTATTGTAGTTGTTACTTAGATGTTAATCCAATGAAAGTCCAGTGTTTAATTGGGATCAGATCTAAGAGGAAGCCAATCTTCTGGCATGAGTATGTTTTTTTAGAATTTGGCTGAAATGATCTTGTAGCTTCAGCTTCAATCTTAAAATGTCTAGATCCGTTCAGCAATAAAATTGAAGCAATTTATTCATACAACTTTTTCATTTCTTACCACTTAAGCGTGACTTGGATATCTACGTCGGTAGATACTAACAAGAGCATTAGTAATACATGTATATAATTCATTTGTATTAGTATGATAATATATGTATATTTTCACTTTTCATACTGCAATTTAAAAAACACGTATATATTCATCCATTTCCAGAAGAAAGCAGTTTCATGTCTCTTGCATATAAATTATGTCATTATCATGGCCAAATTTATAAAATGCTTATCGTTTCAGACAATTTGACGAAGCGATTGTCCACTCCTCAACCTATATTTTCAGTTGCATAGCTGGTTGTCATAGTTACACTAGATTGGATGTTTCCTTCCTAGCTCAAACTATTTTTTTCTTTCACTAAACTGCTTTAATAATAATGATGCTGATGATGTTTTTTTTTGTTCATGGGAAATATTACAGTGTGAATGAAACTATTTTGAAGCTAATATAAACAAAACAGAAAAAAACGGTAAATGTAGACTCTGTGAACAAAGAGACGAAACATTTAATCACATAAGTGAATGCAGCAAACTAGCCCCAAAAGTATACAACAAAAGACACGAAGAAGGCTACAATTATAGTAATAATAATTGAGCAGGAGTTTTATCAATCAAACACCAAGGAATATCAATGGTTGTTGCCACCAAGAAATCGATGGTAAATAGTTGCTGCGATAAGTCATTTGCAAACATTATCAAAAGAAGTGGAGAATACTGCAAGTCTGTGGAGACTTGTTGTTACCCAGATCCCAAGGAACACCACTGATTGCTATCAGTGAGTAACTTCTGATGATGACTGTGTGCGAATACTCAAATAATAATTAACTAGCATGGCCCATGGAAATTCCACGGAAATAGAAATATATTTAATCAACAAATATGTTTTGATAAAGCTGATATTTTTCTGGATATGAAAGCAAAAAATTAGTTTTTTGGACAGAAAAAGCAGCAATAACGTACAGCAAATATTAGTTTGTTAACATTTCTATGCAGATTATATCCATTGTATTTTACCAGCAATTGGCCAGTTTTCTACAAGTAGGGGGTCGCTTTTTTCACTAACATTTTTGCAAGTCATCATCTCCTGACTAGCTTTAATTTCAACGTTTGCGACTTCCGGTTTTGCCATGGACGCATCGGCTAAACATTACATTTTTTTCACCTTCTTTTTCTCCTTCACGTTACAGGTTCTAGCCTACCTGACTACTGCCACTTTTATTTTTTTAAATACCTCTCTCCACCCATACCGCCTATTGCTGTGGATTCTCTCCACCTCGCTACTACCACTTTTTCTTTTCCGGGTTCCTTGACACACCCGAGCAAGGCCGGGTACACCCGCTGGTATCTAATAAATACAACTACAACTCGGTACACAGGGGAGTTAGCTAGGAGAGAGCCACAAATGTGTGATTGAGTGAGACAGAGTTATGCAAATAATGTCCATTGTATTTTAAACTGGATACAACCAGGTAACTTGGCCGTTTTGGATTAATGTCTGGTCGCAGTGTTTCATTTGCGATGCTGATATTTTCTCAACAAGAATAATTGCTCCTATTTTATTATACTAGAGATAAAGAACTAACCCAAATGAGATAAATTAATAAGTATTAATAAATACTAACCCAAATGAGATAAATTAATAAGTATTAATAAATACTCAGAAAGTAAATTTATGCTACATAGTTCAATACAAATAATATACATAGTTCAATACAAATAATATACATAGTTCCATACAAATAACATTGTAAGAGACAATCTTTAATTTCCTCCTTCAGTCCAGCACCTGGGGGAGGGGGTAGTGTTTCTCAGAAACAAAAAGAGATCGTCTCTATCTTATCAAGCGACTTTTATTTTAGACAATTTTCGCTATTTTGTCTTCTCACGTGTTTGTTTGTGTTTTTCGTGTAAATAAAGCGAAAGTATTTAAAGAAATTGCGTTTCCCTAGCACTCCTCCAAGGGACGTCCAGAAAGCAATCAGCTTTGATCAGTGCGGGGAAAACCCGTCATATCAGACAATTGCTACTCCCCTTTTTATGGGGAGCTGGTTTTCTCCAACATCTTAAGAAAATGAACAAATACGCAGAAACTGGCTTGCAGCCAAAGTTAAGTGCATGCTGTGTCAACTCCTTCATTTAACTTTTTAATCGTTTAATTTGAACGATTCTCACTTCCTCTGCCCTCTTAGTGTTGCAGTAAGTTAACAAGTTTTCTTTTATTTTATTTTCTGCCTTTGCTTCAAGGCTGCGGGTTCAAGCTTATCTTCTTATCAAAACTTTTTTTTTCCTACACACACACACACACACACACACACCCGGGCACCGCCGGGCACCTCTGTTAGTCTATTATATAAAAGGCAAAATGGGCGTGCGGGTTTGTATATGTCCCCGAAAGGCTTTTTTTGTTGGATTTCTTGCATTGGTTACATTCCGAGAGAAGTTTTCTTATCCTATTTTGTAATATCTCAGATTTGCAAACTGACATCGTCTCTATCTTTATTTTGATAAAGTTTTAAAGCATTCCCTTGTTTCGAGAGTTTGTTTGTCTTTCTCGTATAAATAAAGTGAAACTAATCAAAGCAAAGGCATCCTTCCGGCCTTCCAGGCCGGGACGTTTTGAAGGCAATTAGGTTTAATCAATGTAAAGGAAACCCTTCATATCAGACAATTGCTACTTATTTGGATACTGCCAGAGTTCCACCTTTTTGGAGGAGCTGGTTTTCCCCAACATCATGGGGAAACAAATAAATAAAACAACAGAAAGCAGGAAGCTTAACTTGCCTGCAGCCAGATTTAAAAAGCAACGTTCATTTCTGTGCCTATGTGATTCTTAATTTAATTACCTACTCATTGATTTCGCTATCTGCTATGGCGTAATGGTTGGTGGGAAAGTTCAAGTTCGATCCCACCTCTCTCTCTATCTTTGTTTTTATTTTTTAATTTTGTCTTTCGTCACCCAAACAAAAGTTAATTACCAACTGTTTTTTACATATTCTTTTCCTCCTCACAATATGGGTTCCAGACTTTTTTTTTAGCACCTACAAACACCCGGGCAACGTCAGGCACCCCCACTAGTCTATATATATAAAAGGCAAAATGTGTGTGACCATTTCGTGTATGTCTAGCAAAGATTTTTTTCGCACACACTCCCGGGGGGGTTACAATCGCTTAGAACTATTTATATACCCCCTAGATAATAATATCTACGATTTGGGAGCGCGGGTCGCCTCTAGATTTATTTACGTTGACTTTTATGAGATTTGCGCTATTTCGCTCTGTCGCCTGTTTGTCCTGCTTTTTAGTATAAATAAAGTGAAACTAAATTCAAACAGTGTTCTCGGCATCGCGCCGGGAAATGTCCAGAAGCAATCAGCTTTGATCAATGTGGGGCCAAACTCCTGGTTTCCACCTCCCCAATCTCTTGGGGAAAAAACCAGTCAAATTTGGGTAAACAAACCCAACAAAAGTTAAGTCCGCTACTTCTATTTGACCTCATTAATTAGGTCAAATAGAAGCAGACGAGTTAACTTTTATTGGGGCCACGTGTCAATTCTGTTTTTAATACTTAAATAAATAAATTCAAAAGTTTATCTGTTGTGTGTCGCGGTGGCCCAGTGGTTAACGTCGCACGTTTTTTTTTTTCACACTTTAATTTCCAACTTTGCCTCAAGGGTTCGGGTTCATCTTCATACTCACCTACCCAAATTTTTTTTATTTTATTTTACCCCCCCCCCCGACCCAGAGTTTTGATTTACCCAAAACCACACACACCTCCAAACACCCGGGCAACGCCGGGTACCCCCCCCTAGTCTATCATATAAAAGGCAAAATGGGCGAGAGTGTTTGTGTATGTCCATGGAATGCTTTTTGCATCGGGCTTCTCATGTCGTTTAGATTCCGCAAGAAGGTTTTGCATACTTCCCAGATCGTAATATTTCGCATTCGCGAACAGACATTGTCTCTATCTTTTTTTTTTATCGAGTTAAACAAAATTCCGAACGTGCCGTCGTCTCCAGTGTTTGTTTGTCTTTTTCGTATAAATAAAGCAAAACATTGGAATGCAACCGCCTAGCCTTCGGCCTGGGTAGTATCTGTTCTGTAATTGGTCTTTGGTCAATCTAGGGAAAACCTTCATACTGAGACAATTACTTTTTATTTTGATATTGTCAGAGTGCCTCCTTTTTGGGGAAGCTGGTTTTCCTCCCACATTAAAAACAATCTTGTGTCTAATTTACTTTCGTGGGAGGTTTAAAAGCAACACCATTTCTGCAAGTCATCTTGACTATGTTAAATTTGAACGCTTTAGATTTCCCGTCGCCTCATGGAGTAGAGGTAAGACATTAGATTTTCTTTCACTTTCTTTTCCGCCTTCGCGTCGCGGGTTCGAGCCTGCCTGCCTGCCTACTACCACTTTTTTTTACACCTCTAAACACCCGGGCAATGCCGAGCACCCAGGCTAGTCTTCTATATATATAAAGGGCAAAATGCATTTGTGTTTGTATGTTTCACAAAAACTTCTGACAGACATGTCGGAATGTGATGAAACGGGTATCATTTTAAACCTCAATCTTTCGGACAACATATATTGAACAATTGGCCAAAAACATTATTTTCTTCACCATCAATTGACCAGTTTTCTACAAGGAGGGGTCGCTTTTTTTCGCTAACATTTTTGCAAGTCATCATCTTCTTTTGATTGACTAGCTTTAATTTCAACATTTGCGACTTCCGGTTTTGCCATGGAGGCATCGGCTAAACTTAACATTTTTTTCACCTTCTTTTTCTCCTTCACGTTACAGGTTCGAGCCAGCCTGCCTACTGCCACTTTTATTTTTTTAAATACCTCTCTCCACCCATACCGCCTATTGCTGTGGATTCTCCCCACCTCGCTACTACCACTTTTTCTATTCCGGGTTCCTTGACACACCCGGGCAAGGCCGGGTACACCCACTAGTATCTAATAAATACAGCTACAACTCGGTACACAGGGGAGTTAGCTAGGAGAGAGCCACAAATGTGTGATTGAGTGAGACAGATTATTAATGTACTCTATTTTACCAAGAATATACTGTTTGACTTCATATCTGTGTCCGTGTCATGACTCTGTATAAAGGGTCATGACATGAAAGAAACAGAGCAGCAAAATGCATTAACAAGAACATACAAAAGTGTTGGCTAAACAAACAATCTTGGTTACTCCATCTGACATTGACTCCACATCTTGTCTTCTGGTATTTATTTGTGTATGGATCAGTTCATTTGTAGGTAACACAGGTTGTTCTGCCACAACATTTCATTAACATATGACCATAACAACTGGTAAACGAAAATTCGAGAACTCACAATGGAAATCTGAATTTAAAATACACCAGTGTTCCAAAAACAACTGGCAAAAAAAAAAAAAGCGGGGGAGTAGGTGGGTGGTTCCACAGAGCATTGTCAAAAGGAATTTAAAAAAAATAAAAACGACAGATTCGAACATTTTATTATTTTTATTATTAGAAAAAAATGTACAAACCAATAACTCGTAAATACTAAAGAATTGCACGTAAGACTCTTCCTGATTGTTATAACCAGTAGCAAGTTATTGTTCTTCGACCATCCCCCCCACACACAAAAAAGTTCTTAAACGGTAAAAACTTTTCTTTTTTGTTTTTTTTTACAGTAGAAAAAATCTTTCTTCCTTCAATTTCGAAAAAAAAAAAAAAAAAAAAAAAAAAAAAAAAAAAAAAAGAAGCGAATTGTGTTGAAATTTGTGGAAGTCATGTTAAAAAAGATTTTATACATGTTAAAGCGAATTTTCTATGGCTGTTGAATTTCAATAGTTTCTATAAAATGTATTTTATAGAATCTCTCTGTTCAGAGAAATTGCGATTGAATATCCTATTAACAAGCAGACAAGCTCCTTGTATTTTAAACACAATTTATTCACCGCAGAAACATTAAATTATTTACAGAACGAATTCAGTGTCCGGCAAAGCCGTCATTTTGCTTGGGTCCCTTGTTACGAACTCTCTAGTCTTTTTAAGGATCGGTAATGGGTGATAACTCTTACTTTCTTTATTTGGAGTTATTCCCCCCTTTTATCGTTATAACACTCTCTAATCTCCAATTGGGTGGCTTTACTAGTTTCTTGAGTGTCCTGAGAATCACTTTAACATTGAAATAACTAGTTGGGTGTTAAGTCATATGATGTTAGGGAAGTGATTCTATAAAAATACAGGAACATACTTTAAAGTTGAATACTTCTCTGTATATTATGAATGCATACGTTACTGTAAAAAAATAAAATGCTGCCTTGTCTCTGAAACACAGATGTATTTGAAGACATTATGGAAGATCGAAGGGCAGTTTTTGTGAAGATGATGAAAGCACAGCTTGATCTCTAACAGAGGACTGAAGAATGCATACAACAACAACAACAAAAAGAACAGAAAAAACAACAGATTCCTTTGCAATGACAAAAACAACAAGAAAGAATGTTTCTTCAGCAGAAAGAAGAAAAATTACAATGTCAGCAAAAGCAGTGTTTTCAATTTCAGAAACAATTAGAAAGAATTACTTATAAAGGCATTAAGTAAAAATGAACTTAATGAAAATAACACAGCATTTTCCCACAATACACTTTAGAATTCTTTTGAGACATTCATTTATCTTCCAAACGAAGATAAAACATTTGACGCTTTCTATAAGAGATATGAAAATCTTTTTAAAGTAGACTGCAAAGATTGGTTGGACGCTAAAAAGGATCACCTATTCTTAAGAGAATTGGGAACAACAGACCATAGTAAGTTTGTCGATTATACTCTACCAAACAAAATAAGTGAATTACAATTCTCTGGAGCAATTAAACTTTTATCTGAGTTATTTAGACCAAATACAACTCTATTCTACAAAAGAAAGAAGTGTTTCAACTTGTTAAAATGAGATAACATGCATTATCTTATATTTGCATTCATTGCCAATGAATATTGCTACGATTTTCAATAGTTAAAATTATCAGTCGACGATTTCAAATGTTTAAAATAGGGTTTGTTTCTGCTAAAAGTGTGAAAATAAAATTTCAAGTGCTATCAAAACTAGAAATTGTCCGAAGATTGCCAGCAGGTAATCAGTGTTAAGTGATTCCAGAAATATCGAAGAGTCTAGTATTAGAAGAATTAAGTACAAACTAAAAAATCGCTTACCTGGGAAAGGTAGACAAAGCAAAAAGTATGTCATCTCCTTCAGAAACAAAGATTATCCATGAACTCATACGGTCATTGCAGGAGACAACATTGAGTGACAAACTGTTTATACCAAAACAAGACATGTAACAATTGTGGCAAAGTTGGCCACAAATCAGTATACTGTAGAAACAAAAGAAATAATAGAAATAGTCAGAAAAGCTAGATCAAATGAAAAAACAGATAAGAATCTACAAAAATATGTTGTGAACATTCAAAATAAAACAGTTAAATTGCAACTAGACACAGGTTCGGACCTCTCAATCATTAATCTTTGCAAATTGGAGAAAATTAAAATCACCAACAATGAAAAAGACAGACAAAACAGCCTGTGCAGTAATCATATTTGAAGGTGAATAACACTAAATAGCGGCACAAAGAAATTAAAAGCTTTTGTCCATAGAAATTCTGAAAATATTTTTGGTACTGATTGGATGAACCGATTTTATTTGTGGGACTAACCAATAAACAATTTTTGCAAATAGTGGAAAATACAACAACGGATACCCAAGACTTGAAAGACAAACTAAAAGAGAAATTTCCCGAAGTTTTCTCAATGAGGCTAGGAAAATGTACTAAAGCATCAGCCAGTTTTGAGCTGAAAGAAAACATTCAGCCCATATTCAAAAGGAAAAGTAACATCCCATTTGGATAGATAAAAAAAATTAAGAGTAAAAAAATGAAAATAGCACTGCACAAATAGAAAGAGAGGAAAAAAGTTATCTTTTCCTTCCTTTCTTTTTTTCTATGTTTTTTCCTCTCTTTCTTTTCTCTATTTCAATAAAAACCTTATGCTACCTCCTTTTTTCCAGCTTCTTTGCATATATTAAAGCCTGTTATCATTTTTTCATTCTGAATGACGTAATTGGACATCCTGATTAATTTTTTGTGCTTGTAAATTCCTCAATAATTTTCATTACGGACTAAACTTTTGTATAAGCAATATCGCCTGAAGAGGTCTCTAGTTACTTGTAACTTGCTGACTGAAACATACTGATGAATGTGTAGCGATGTTACTATAATTATTTTTAATATCTACAGATACTAGTGTTTCATTGTTTTCGAAATCATCAGTGCAGGGAGTCACGATTACTACTGGTCAAGGGATTTGAACTCAGCCATTCTCTAGCTCCATCAGCAAGGAACAGCCCCTCGCCAGCATGAACTGTAGCTAGAATTTAGTTGAAATTAACATTTATAAAGTGTAAATGTCACTCAAGTAGGTCTAGAGCAGTGGTTCTCAACCTTTTTTTACTCATTGACCCCTTTTCCCTTCTTTTTATCTTGGTGGACCCCTTCATAACTATTGGTCATAAGACAATCTTCTATTTTACACTCATACAAATTTTGAGGTTTTAATAATCAAAGAAATATTATATAATTAAGCTTTATTTTTAAATGAAAACTAATTTAATGCAAATAAAGTATTCGACAACAATATGTTTTGCCTGTGGACCCCCCCCAGAAATATTCCATGGACCCCTAGGGTCCATGTGGACCCCAATTGAGAACCCCTGGTCTAGAGTGATCAAGTGTGTCATGAGAGGACATTTTCCTCTTTAAAATATGAAGACATAATTTCTTACATAAATAATAATATAAAATATAATATGAATATAAATAATATAAATTAATATTATAATATATAATAATATAAAACTTTTACTATTAAAATACATTACATTACACTTTTATTATTAAAATACATTACATTACATTACACTTAGAAAATAAAAAGGTTCTTTTTAAGCGTTTCTGGAGAGTTCTAAAAATAGAACAGAAAAGTGTTCTTTTTCCGAGGGCTTCAGAAAGTTCCAAGTTGTAATGTTCCATTTTAGAAATTCTAGAAAGTTCCATCCATAATGACTATAAATAGGCGCTAATAGTGTCATAGTTTCAGTTATTAAATCAGCTCTAAGAAGGAATGCAATTTTGGGGTAACTTTTAAACTATTTATGACTCCAGCTTATTTTCCTGGGATAAAATTTGGTCATAAGGAAATCCTGAAACAAGCTAATTGTAAACACTCTCACAAAGAACTAGACTCTTGGTAAATATTGATTTTCTAATCTTATATCCTGACCAAAATAAATATATTATTATTTCTCAAACTTTGTTATTATTTATACTGAGTAAAAGCTAAATTAACCGAAAACTGGATTTATTGCCTAAAAAATTCCCTTTATTCTTTTTTCTTGTAAATATTTATCACTGTTTGTCTGTTTATTGTAATTATTTATTTTTCTCTTTAACTCCTTTTAGTTTTTTTTTTTTTCAATATATGTTGTGTGTCTTCCTCTTGACATTTTTTTTCATGTAACAAGTGATTTTTTTTTAAATATCATGATCTACGCACATGGGCTAAGTGGCTGACTTTTTTCATTCAACAATAATAACAATATATATATATATATATATATATATATATATATATATATATATATATATATAAACTGAAATTTGAAATATTTTCAGATTACAAATTGTATACTACTGTAAACTTAAAGTCCATACAAATATTAGTATGAATATTTATATGGACAATCCCAACCAGATCAGTATACGAAATGAAGCAATAGTATAATTAAAAATTTGGAATTAAATTCTGTAAATTAATTCAAAATTCATACAACTATATATATATATATACATATATATATATATATATATATATATATATATATATATATATATATATATACATACACTGGAACATATATATAATTATTACTACAATTATTATTTAAAAAAACTTTTACTTTGTTTTTTAATACTTACAGACACTAGTGTTTCACCCTTTCGAGAATCATCAGTGCAGGGAGTTACAATTTCCGCCAGTCGAGAGATTATACTAAAAAATTTTTACCTCATCTCTAGGAGGTCAGACACAAGTTCAGGTGTGGATTAGATCAAATTGTTTCTGTAGAATGAACTGGGTTTGAACTTGGTACACCCAAATTTTTAGCCCATGTTGTTAACTAGTTAGTCACCGTTACCCCATGCTAAATTCTGTAAATTGATTAATCACTAAAAGTGAATGCGTGTGTATGTGTGTGTGTGAGACTCGTCACCCCAATTTATTTTTATGTGAAAGAAGAGGCTTAATCTTAATAATAACCGTTGAAAAAATACAGGAAAGAATTCCTTTCATCGACAAAACAAAATATTCCCTTGTTTTTAATAATGTGATTAAAACCATAGTTACAGCTACACTGTTTATTTATAGATTCGAGCGTTAGGATTAATTCATTTATCTTTTGAAGAAAAAAAAATCAAACTCACATATTTATTATTTTTTTCTCGGTTTTACTTTAAGTAGCTGTTATTACAATAAGATTTATCCGCATGTGATAGCAGTTATTATCGATAAAAATAAATTACCGCTCCGGGCAATGCTAGGTAACCCTGCTAGTTGTTACTATAACTGGATTTTACAAATTTCTTGGCCTTCAAACTAGGATTAAAGTGTAGTGCTTATAAACAACTTCAAACTATCTATTATATTTTTTATTTAAGTAGGGTAATCTTCAAAGAGTGAATGTGGTATTGTGGCGACCATTGAAGTGAAATAGAAGGATGTGAAGCAATAAAAGGTTAAAGGCGTCAGAATGGATCAAATTAAGAGTAAAATAGATGACCAACCAATCGCCCTCTCGCCCACAATATTCCCCTCACTTTTAATGATCTTGTGGCTACTTTGTAAATATTTAAAAATAAACAAACTTTATTTGTGAATTATTAAGTCTACATGTAGTAACTGTTTTGTTGTTAGTGGGAGGAGGCGAGATATTTCTTGACGTGAACAATTTTCATTTTCTGTTCTAGCCAGTTCCCCTTTTTGGGGTAGTTGAATATCTCCTTAAAAAAAGAAAAAGAAATATAACTTTGCTCTCGTGAGGAAGCAATTAACAGGAACATTTACATAATATTAAGAAAATAACAAGGGGAATAACTCCATATAAACTAAAACAATGCTTATGGAAGGGAAATAACTCTAACACAACTTTTTTTGTACATTGCGAAAATTTATCAAATTTTGACCATTTAAAGTGCGTAATAAATATTGGTGGATATAATTGTTTTGGTACTTTCCAATTTTCTTGACTCAAGTAGTTTCGTTTGATTTTTTTTTTTTTTTTGCATATTCAATTACAATGGCGTTTCTTTACTGGAAAAAAAAAACAGCAACAAAAAAAACGAGAAACGTTTTTTTTTATATTTTGTTGTTTAATATATTCAGATTAAGATCCCCTGTTACCCTTCCTGAGAAAATGGGGGGGGGGCGTGAATTAAAAAAAAAGCGTTTGTCTAAAATATTATATTCGGTTTATTGGAAAGAACATAAAATTTCACATTGACCCTGAAAATATCGTAAAAATAGAATCAATAGAAAAATTTTGATAGATTTTTAAAGTTTAAAAATTGAAAAATATTGAGTTCGGAAAATTCATTACTGTTTAAAAAAAAAATATTTCTATTACTTTTAAAACAACTGTAATAGTTTATTTTGGAAGTATAATCCATAAAGAAAATAAATAACCCACTTTTAACAGAGAAATTACGAGATTTTTATATTTTATTCGCAGTTTCGTGTTAGGGGTGTCAAAAATTCCTACAAAAATTCTGATACTGCTACTTCCTCTAAAAGTGTGATGCTACTTTTTTTTTTTAGGCGATTACGTGTAAACAGACTGAAAAACTTTAGGATAGAGAGAATAAGAAAAAATGTAGTTATTTTAAAATTCAGAGTGGGGGGTTTAGTTTCGTATATAAATTTAAAGGCGTTGTTTTACAATTTGTCACTGTGCGGAGGGAGACAACTCTCGTTTACAAAGAGATTCGTTGATCTTTTCATCTCATAATTTAGGACGCGATATCTTTTTTTAGTAGGCACCGCCAAAATTGGGGGGGCAGATCAGTACTTTTTGACGGACCGTCTTTTTAAAAATCTACCAAAAATCAGGTAATTATCCGATCAATACGAAATTTTCAGCGATTATTAGGAGAAGAATGAACTTTATAACAGTGTACTTATTTTTCATAAACGATATTTATATATATATATATTTTTTGCTTACAAAACCCCCCCTTGTTTTGAAGTGGGAACAAATATGCTTAAAATAATCATCTGAAACTGAACAAAACATATTGTGTTGTTGTAAGGGATAGAATTATAGATAAAAAAAAAAAAAAAAATTGTTTGCATACCTTATTTTGACGTCTGAATATCAGAACTTCGATTGTGTTTAATTATCCCGCTTTTGAGTTTTGAAGTGTGAAATTCGGTGAATATGTTAAGTAAAATAATTAATTTAAGTTAAGCAAAACAAAAAAAAAAATTTTTAATATTTATACGAAAAAAGCCATTTTAAAATTTTTGATAAATAAATAACCAATTTTTTTTTAGCGAGCCGAATAATGCATGACCATTATTAAACAGGGCATGCTTTGAATAATTGATATAAAAAAAAAAAATTCGATAAATGTTGTGCCCTTTGTGTTAAAAATAGCATCATTTTTTTTCGATCCCGTTTGAAAACGTTTGCCGCCTTTCGACTACGGTGGACCAAACGCGCTGAAATAATTTTTTTTTATTCTGCTTTAAATTGCCCCCCCCCTATTTTGGGGAGTCTGGCCCCCACACACATATACATTAAAAACCAAACTCATACAAATGGTCACCCATCTGGTACTGGCCAGCCTCAGCTTTATAATACATTGAAATTTTCGTCACTGAAAAATAAGTTTTTTTGGCCTGTTTGGTCTTCCATAGTTTTCTTCTTATAATCCGCAAACGTAAACAGAGTCGATCTCGACTCTACATGAACGCGAAATATCAGGTTACCTATATGAATAAGTGGAATTATTTGAAATTCAGGTACTTATATTATAATATTTTTGCATATTCTCTTAGAAAATCATCCTAAATCTTAGTTAGACAATAAATAAATAAATTAATTATTTCAAAAACCTTTTTTTTTTAAATATTTAAGTACGTTTTTTGTGCAAGACAAAAAATGTCAATTGTTAACTTTTTGGGAAAATTTAACATTTAAAATTTAATTAAAAATAGTAGAAAAAGTTTTACATTATTCTGTTTTCTATATGATAAAATTCAGGGTTTTATCTTTCTGGAAAAAAAAAGTTACTCAGAAATAATGGATTTTAATAAATGTAATTTAGTTTTAAAAAACAACAACAACTTCATTTTGCGGCCATTTTTGGCGGTGCCTATTTTAGATCAAAACATTAAAAAAAAAGCTGTGACGAATTTTTTTTTTATGTAACAAAGTTGAAAACATTAAAATAAAAAATGTAGTCTTTATGCGACTATTAAGAGAAAACCAACGAACCCACATTATTTTCATTAGATGAAAACATTTAAAAAATAAGTTCGGCAAATGTTTTTTTCTTAATTAAAAAGTAAATGTTATAGTAAGGTTAAAAAAGCTTTAAAAACTACCAAGAATTAAACTCCTTAATAATACAAGGATGAAACTTATAAAACTGCGGTGACTATTATAATTTTTTTTTTTTTTACTGTAACAAAGCTTATAAAATTAATAACACCAACATCTAGTTTTTAACGTTACAAAAATTTAATTTGTATTACTAATCTTATCAATTTTGTTACATTAAAAAAATAATTGTCGTAGCTTTCTTTTTTTAATGTTTTGATTTTTTTTTTTTTTTAAATATCACGTCCTAAATTATGAGATGAAAAAATGAACGCATCTCTTAGTAAACGAGAGTTGTCCCCCTCTGCACAGTGACAAATTGTAAAACAGCACCAATTTTAAAGTAAAATCATCCCCCCATTTCCGTGACATCCTAACGTTTTAACGCAGTTGACAAAAAATTTTGGTAAAACTTGCGGAGAACGCTCTGTTTTACGATTGTTGTGAAAATGGAATGGAAATTTAAATTTCATTGTTTTAAATTCTTTAAATTCGGTACATTTTTACATTATCTCCAACTCATCGTTCTTATTTGACATGTCAACTTTTATAGGTTTTCAGGCCTGTTGAAAAGGTTGGGGGTGTCTATTCCGAAAACCGTTCTTAACATGGGGAGGATGAGGGTGGTTTATGTGTTGTAAGCATACCCAAGAACCTATAAAAGTCAACATTTCCTAATGTGAACAGGGAATTGGATTTATGTAAAAATATGCCAAAAAGGTATACCAAATTGACTTTTTTTCATTTAAAAATTAAATTTTTTTCGTTTTTGTTAATAAAATTTTATTTTTATATAAAAAAAATCTTTCATTTTTTTTTTATATAAAAAGTACGATTGTTGAATATTATTCACTCGATTACTTTTGTTGGGGGGGGGCATAATAAAAAAAAGATTAAAACGGAACGAAATTTAAATTCCCGTTCTATTTTTACAACAATCATAAAACAGAGCATTCTCTGCAAGTTTTACCATTCACCAAAATTCTAAAAATCAACCAATTTTAATGAAATTTTTAGTATTTATTAACTAATGATCATGGAATATAATGAACCCATTATATTTTTTTTTTATCTTACTGGAAATCTATTATTTTGTGTAAATAAAAAACACCTTTACTAAAGTTATACTTCTAAATATTAAAAAAAAAAAAATGCACAAATTTATTTTTGCTTTTATATGAAAATAAAGTATTGTATATTGTAATAATTTAGAAAAATTATTTAATATTTTCAGGAATATGACAATAAAAACCCCTAAAGTCTATGATAATAATATTATTAAAACTCTATGCAAAATTAACAAACGATATTATCATCAAACTAAGCATTGTTTCTTCAATATTCTTACAGAAAGAAAATAATTGCAAAAAATATTTCATGTTTTTAATAAGGTAACATTTTTAGCATAAATTTTACATGTAATATTTCAATATTTTCCTTGCATGCATAAACGTGTAAACAGTAGCGTAAGAATTTTTTTACATGCCCCCCCCCCCAACAAATTGTAGATATCGGGAACATGCACAAAAAAAATTAATTAAAAAAAATGAGGGAAAATTTAAGAAACATTTCATTTCTTTAGCTATAGATGCACAACATTGGGGGGAAAAAAAATGCGGACAATTTTGGCCCTCTTACCCACATCATCCCATTTCTAAACCCATTTTCAGATAATTTAGCGACTAATTGAATCAGTTCTAAAATTTACGTTCGAACATTTGTAAAAAATAAATAAAACGTAAGTTTGTACTTTTTGTTTGGAATGTGTAATTTTTTCATTCATAATAATTAATCATTTTTTTTTTTCAAATTTGAATTCTGTTTGATTATTAATTAATGATGATTTTAACTGTTTTCAATGAATAAATTGTCAGTATAAAAACAAACGTCATCAATAATTTTATAATATTATTATATAAAAAACTTATACCAAGTTAAATATGAACTTTTTTTTTTCGGAGAAAAATAAAGAAATTTTGATTAAATATACTCTTCTTGTTTTATTACAACAAAAACAAAATAATTAAACAAAATTATTGCGCTTATCGTGATCCGTAATTTGGTGAAAATCAGCGCCATTTGTGTTTACATTTTCAGTGGGACGATTTTTTTTTTTATTGTAAATTGCTTTTTGGTTTATTATGCTTTTTTTTTTTGTTATAAAATGTATGTACAGTTTTTAAATTCGGTATCTTAAGATTTTAATTTATTAATTATCTTTGAAATAGTATCAGAAAATTGATAATTATTTTTCCAGGGATTTTGAAAGTTGATTTATTCGTACTTGAAATTTGAACAAAATGCTTGGTTGAACAAAATGCTTGGTTTTTTTTTTTTTTGTTTTGTTTTTTTTTTTTTGCAACATTTTTCACTGCAACATTTTTAACACATTAATATACATTTTTTTTAACCAACCACACAACTCCTGTCCTCATCTTCGGTCTTTTTATAACATCATTTTAGCACAGTAAATTCATTGATATGTAAATCAGTATCAAACTACACACAACCATGATCTTTAAAGATCATCTAACATAAACTCTTGCCCAGATCGGCACTCGCATCCCCAGGGATTCCAGGCACAATTAACCCCTAACCAGACTGCCAGGCACAACTAGCCTTAACCACAGTGCCAGGCACAACTAGCCTTAACTACACTACTAGCACAACAAACCTTGACTACACTGTCAGGCACAACTACCCCTTGAAACACAGCTAGACACAACTATCCCTCTAAACACGGCTGAACACAGCTAGCCATTACTATACAATGATGCCAATTAAAAAAAAAAAGAAGTCCAGCTCAAATTGTAACTTAATCCACTCCATAACTTAACACTGTATGTCTCAAAAGTCTGACTTAAATCATATTTTAATCTCTCCATTTCATGATGACGACAATTCTCATAAAGTTCGACCTAAATCATATTTTTATCTCTCCATTTTGCAATTAATTTTTTCAAAGTTCGACTTTCAAATGCGCATTTAAACTTCATAACTTAATCGCACCATGTCTCAAAAATATGACTAGAATTGTAATTTATATTCTCCATAGCATGATGACAATTTTCTCTTCATATGACACTAACTGTAAAAAATCTAACTCTCATCTCAGTCGACTCAATTTTACTTTTGTTCATGTCAAAATAGCTTGTAATATAGTTAGTAGTGATGGGACAATTTCAATATTTTTCTCGATTTCGATTCTTTATAAATCACTAATTACTTAACAATAAAGTTGTTATTTATTCCCAATTATCTTAAAAACTTATGTTAAATATGCAGATATTTTCTTAGACATAAAACACACTTGTGGAAGATGATCTATAAATTTTAGTTTTATTGCTTGTTTAAAATCAATAAATATTGATTATTTTATTATTACTACCAGCAAATCAAATAAATAAAAAAAGTTAAAAGAATCGTTTTTGGCATCGGAAAATAAACACAGATTTTTCCAATATCGATTCTGATACCCCAAAAGTTCTGATTTTTTCAATTCTGATTCCGATTAATCGTCCCAACACTTCTAGTTTGAAAAAAAAAAAGCGATTGACACAACTATTCACATTCTTTTTATTCTCTTCACTGCCAACCACACGATTCCTGTCCTCTTACCTTGGATCTTTTATAATCTTTTTTAGTGCAGCAAATTCATTGATATGCAAATCAATGCATAATTACAGATGTTTAAAAAAGAAAAAAAAATAATTCAGGAGAAAGAAAAAACATGATTACAATAAATAAATATTAAAAAAATATCGGCCATGAAAGGTTTACTTCACAAGCTTCCTGTGTCTTCTCAACCATCGAATCCTTTCTCTCAGATAAGTTTACAAAAATTAGTCTTTGATGAGAAAAAGTCTGAACACATAGAATTTATGCCGGCGTGTTTCAAACATCCATTCTTTGCCCAATCATCTTCCTCATCTTCATCCCAAACATTTTCGGATCATTATTTGACATGCAGATAACACAAACATCTATGACAACACTTCAAAGAGCATTAATGGTCACGTTCTGGTGCATATTTAGAATTACACTTATTTAAAACAAACAAAAATACAGAAAAATCTTTACGGTAAATGTACTCATCATGGAACGAAGATGTCTCCAAAAATCAGGTAAATTGATCAAGTAGTTTGTTTTTTTATTAAGAAAATCAAATTTTACAATTTTTAGTGATTAATAATAAAACAATTATAAAATAGCATGATCCGTGAATCTCGATAGTCAAATGGAGTTGTCCGCCTTTGACTTTTAACACATTCTAAAACAATATGGCTGCTTCCGGCTTTTTCCTCACTTTTTCATAAAATTTGATTTTCTCATTAAAAAAAAAAAAAAAAAAAAATTACTTGATTAATTTACACAATTTATTTTATATCTTTGTTCTGTGATTGTATTATACGCCATAAAGATTTTATCTGTACTTTTTTTTTTTTTTTTTAAATCAGTGCAATTCTAAATAAGAATCCAAGTTCTTTTTGATTCTTTCTCTTATGACCTGCAGCATGTGGTGCAATGGGGAAGATGATAGCTGGTCGCTTTTACTACGTCTAAAACCAAGCTTGTCTCTTTCCACCATCAATGCTCAGATCTTCACTTTCTTTCAATTGAAATAGAAGGGCCTTTTCCTTATGGTAGTATCCCCCCCCCCAATGCTTTGATAATCTTCTACAACTTCAGACGTAAAATGGAAGATTACCATTAAACCTGTTGCTATGGTTACATGAAAAAATGGTTTCATCATTCGGATCAATTAGGTTTCAAGGACCCCAGAACATAAGAAAAATGAAATGGATGACTTTGGATTTACACCAGTTTTTTATGGTTGAGCTGCACACACCATGAACAAATGGATAATAAACCGACAATTTAGGATGTACACAACCCCAAAAATAGAATCTTCGTTTTTGACGAATAAGAACAACAATTCGTTTGTTTATTAAAATATTTTGTAAAAAATAAAAAAAATGTGCAAAAAAAAAAATATTATTCTTCCCCTTTTTTTACACTTTCAATTTTTTTCTTCCAATTCTTCTGGGTTTGCACTTGTTTCTTCCAGTTAAACTGTACACAAATGGATAATAAACTGGTAATTTAGGATGCTTAAAGCATACACAACCCAAAAACATAGAATCTTTGTTTTTGACAAATAAGAACAGTAATTCGTTTGTTTATTAAAAAAAAACATTTTGTAACAAAACAAAAAATGAAAAAAAAAAAAAAAATATCTTCCTCCATTTTTTTTCTTAAAATAAATCTTTCCCTAAATTGTAATGGAAAACAAAAAAACTTAGCTTTATGGTCCGTTTGTTTACAGTGTACAAAAGTCAATTGCATGTTTTCTGGGGTCCTTAAAGCTTAATTGATCCCATCATTCTACTGTTCCAAGAAGGTGTCTCACTCCTAAAAGAATCTACCTGTATACAAGTTAAATACGTTCTAAGATTAAGTCAAAAAACAAAAACAACAATTTTCTTCTACAAAACAATCAAACCAAACCACATGATTAAATAGTTAAAGCTATAAATAACTTGAAGAATGAAATCTTTTTCCAAAATTACTGGATTTGGCCTTGAATAATCCACAAATAGTTCACCTTCACCTGCTTCTGTGGCGGTTGCCGTTGGGGCGCTACAAATAACCTGTCAACCAGTCCCTTCCATCTTTCCCTGTCCTCTGCACATTTGACCGCCTCGCTCATCTTCAATCTTGTCCATTCTGTGATGTTGTCTTCCGATCTCTTCTTCTGTCTTCTTCTCTTTCTTCGTCCTCTGACTGTTCCCTGGAGCACTGTCTTGGCAAGCCTCTCTCCTCTTGTTACGTGGCTAAACCATTTCAGTTTTCGTTTCCTGATTGTGATGAGAAGATCTTCATACCGACCAATGGCTTGCCTTATTCTGTTTTTGACTTCCTCATTGGTTTTGTGGTCTTTGTAAGAGATGCCAAGCAGTCTTTTGAAGCATCTCATTTCTGAGGTCTGAACTCTCTTTTCTAATTCTGCACACAATTCGCCACACAAATAGTTGATATGCTGTAAAACAAAAACAACCAAAAGTTAGGAATGTCATATGTGGTGTGAGTCGTTCGTCTATCAGATGTCAACAATCATCATGTAATCCGATTGCATAATGACGTAATTATACTTACATTTATTTAAGTGTAACACTTGTAAGTATTTTATTTTCTCGCAGTCAGCAATTACAAACAGGCAGAAATTTGTATCTGTTAACTGACTTACATATAATTATCGCTTGACGAGTAATTGTTGATCAGTGCCAGATGGAATTGTTAAGTGTTCACTGCCCAGTTGACTGGGCTTGAGTAATTTAAAGGAAAAATGATACTAATGTTTCACCATTTAGCAAGGCCAAATGCTACTCAAGGATAACTGGGGGTTTCACTTGAATAATCGAACAATACTATAAAATGATTAAGAATTTTGATTTTTTTTTTTTACAACCAATAAAATCTTGTCAAATAAAAACCCGAATCCTTTCCTTCTCTGAGAAGCACACAAATCCAACTCACTGCCCCACACACAGAGGACCAGGTCTAACTTTCTTCCCATTCCTATCTCCAAGACATCTGGTTTTGCTCTCAGTTATCCCAATTCAACCATCCAGAAGCCGACTACATGAGATATCCACTGCCTTGACGGAGTTCAAAATAGATTTTGTAGCTTAGTAGGTGATGCCCTTTTCTCTGCCCTGCAACCTCTTTCCCACAGAAGAAACGTTGCGAGCCTGTCTCTGCTCTATTATTATTTTCACAGTAAGTGCTCGTCTGAACTCTAGTCTGTGGGTCCCTCCTTGCCAAACTTTCACAAAAATCACTTGTCTAGCTGAAACCACTATCAATAATTTCCCCCACTCTTTATCTGTGCCCGAACCTAAACGTTGATTCGATGAACAAAGCTTCTTTCTAAGAACTGCACACCCTGTGAAACTCTGTTCTACTTACCTGCTTTCCAGATGACTACAATATAGTCATTTCCAAGTCCAATGTAAACAAGTTCTTGACGAGTCGTCCTCTTAAGTAATCCAACTTACCAAATTTCTACTACTAACGATTACTACAATATTGTCCCATTGACCTATTAACCCTTATCCTGGAGTGGATACTTTTTTTTATAATTAAATCATTCTTTTATATTTCATCCAGGGTAATGCCTGGACACGGTTCCTGCAAGTATTGGAAACCATAGACAAACAATTTAGACAAGAAATTTTTTATAATTAAATCATTTTTTATGTTCCATCCTGGGCAATGTTGGGACACAGGCTGTGCTAGTATATTATATTGGAAACTATAAACAAACGATTTAGGCAGAAAAGTTTATTAATAGTTAAATCATTCTTTTACATTCCATCCTGAGCAATACCGGAACATGGGCCCTGCTAGTATATTATATTGGAAATTATAGACAAACGATTTACACAGAAAATTTTTTTTCTTTCTCAGTTTTATTTTTATTTATTCAAATGTGATGTGAAAATTGAACAACATTTGTATGTATTGCTGAGCGTTGTATCGACTCGTCTTGTTTCTCAACCTTTCGATTACTCCTCTCCAGCGATAAAGTATTTCAATAACGAAAGAACAGTTAAGTGCCTGCGATGATGTTTGCTCACTCCACAAAGTTATTGATTATTAGACGGTGGCATCTCTGGCCATCCTCCAGTGTCTCCCTCTCTGCCCTGCTTGCAACTAGTCAGTTTCGCTATGCGGCCAGACTTGGTTCTTATAGATTGACCTGCTGTGTCTATCTCCCGCTGCAAAGTCGGCATTTGTCGAGAGAGGAAATAGTTTCGGATATCAATAGATTTGAGTGGTTTCTCTTTCCCCATTTTCGCTTCTATAGATTTTCTTTTTTCCTTCTGTAAAGTTAAGTAACATTTGTGAATTATTTTTTATTTATTTATGCAGTTATAAACATTTGCTGTGGTAAAAAAATAAAAACACAAACTGCGAAAAGAAAAATCTAAAAGTACAATTTCATTATTTCAACCTTTTAAAAAAAATTATTTTTTTCTTCCTCCTTTTTCTATTCCACTTCGTATTATTTGGATTCATCGAACTACAGTTCTCATCTTGAGAGTCATTTTCACAACGTTTCAGCTGATGTAATATCTAACCTCTTCAAGTGTATCTTGTCAAGCTTGGGTTAATCTTTCTGTCGAACTCTGGAAGCTGCACAGAATTTTGAATGGAATCCTTTATTTAATCCACAGGGAGTATTATGCTTTTGTTTCATCAGCCATTACCAGGTAGAAGGCTTAAGTAATTTGCAATTGTATTCTTGGTATCGCCCACACTGAGGATTGAACCTTCAGCCCCCAGAAGAGTATCACTTAGAACTGAATTTTACTTGATACTTCGTCCCAATTCATGAGTTCAATAAGATACACCTGTAGAAGGTCTGAGGTTACATCGGCCGAACCATTGTGAGAAAGCACTCAAGATGAGACTAGTAATCCAAATAATTCAAATAAATCTTTGCTGAAATTGCAAGAGCTTCTCATGGATTGTAGTTCTCTGGTTGAAATCTATTTTTTTTTTTTTTTTTTTTTTAAATAAAAATATTTGATTTCTGCGAAACCGTTAGAGCCTTATTTGAATTTTACTTCTCTTTTTCTCTTTCTCTTTTCCCCGTGTTTCTTTTTGTTTCTTTTCCTCTCTTCGTCACGTTTTCTCTTGCCTTCCTTTTCCTCTCCCTCCCTCTCTCTCTTTCTGAAAAAAGTTAATTTTGCCATACTTCAAACGATTCATGGGTAGGATAGAGAGATTACCTTTAATTTCATCAATGAATGTCTTCCTGTTTCCTCAACACCTTTACTAAATCATTTCTCTTTTTCTTTTCGGGTTTTATCTTGCCTTACTTTGCCTCTCTTTCTCTCTCTCTCTCTCTCTCTCTCTGAAAATGTAAATTTTGCCATACTTCAGATGATTCATTGATACAGGAGGTACAAAACTTTCGTTTCATAAATGAATATCTCCCTGTCTTCTATAGAACATAGAAAAGTCATATTTCCAATTAACTCGCTCGAACCTCCCGTGGTCCTCCACCCGCCTCCTTTTTTCAATGAAAAAAAAACTAATTTCCGTCAAATCGTTAGTTCCATTTTCTTATTTTTTTAGACGCTATTTAACTGGATTTTATTTCTCTTTTGCTTTATCTTTCTTTTTTTCTATTTTCCTGTGTTTTTTTTCTCTTCCTGTTTCCGTCTTACTTTCATTTTCCCTCTTATGACAGTTCTCTCTGAAAACTGAAAATGTTAATTTTGCTATGAAGGGCTAAGACTTTGAACGATTCATGATGGGAATAGGTTAGATGGCTTTTCTTTTTCCAGAGAATGTATTCCCACCATCCCAACCATTCCTCCCATTCTATGTAAAAAGGAAAATACAACCCAATATTACCATGAATAACCTACACATAAGTCTACGATAGATAACCTTGCATGATATGAAATTACCTAACAGAATCAACATGTCATTTAAAATGAACCAACCTTCCTCACCACATGAGCACTCAGTGTCATTCTGGATTTTGATTCTCTTTTTCAACAAGATTAATATTTCATTAATTAAACATTTTTTTAAAAATTATTTTAAATAACTATTTAATACTTTTTTTTTTTTTTTTTTTTAAATTACATTTTCACCCCAAACAAGGCACATTGCCACTTTGGTGTAGGGCACAAGTGTCTGCAGTTCGTCAGAGCATTCACCATTAAAATACTTGTAGAACAGGCAGAGGGATGCAACATTTCGTCGATGCAACAGAGGCTGAAGCTTAGATGCCAGTTCAGGGCCTATCAGATTGGCGACTCTCTTTTGAACCTTGTCTAGGAGTGAGAGACTAGTAGCAGATGCACCAGCCCAAATGTGACAGCAATACTCCATACATGGGCGAATGGTGGCCTTATAGAGGTACAGGATACTTTCGGGTGTTAGTAGTTTTCTAGCACGGTAGAGAGAGCCTACCTTCTTCGCAGCGGCCCTGGCAATGCTTTCAATGTAATTGTTCCAACTCATGTTTCCTGTGAACGTTAGGTCTAGCAGTTTGAAAGATGTACTCTCAGATAAAGAGTCACTGGCCATTGCTAGTGATGGCAGAGAAGGTTTCTTGTAATTATTGAAGGAAACCAGTTTAGTCTTGGCAGCATTGAACGTGACCATCCATTTTTGTCCCCATTCCACTACAGATTGGAGGTCCTCCTCTAGTGTTTTTGCCATTTCTTTAGATATGTGTTCATTTGTTTTCCTGTCATGTCTGGTATAGAACGTGGTGTCATCAGCATATATACCCAATTCAGAGGCAATTTTGTCGGGGAGGTCATTAATGAATATTAAGAACAATAGAGGTCCAAGGATAGACCCTTGAGGCACTCCCGCATTTATATCATATTGTTTAGATGTACGAACATCAAGGACAATCTGGATTTTTCTCTTATCTAAGAAGAATTTAATTACGTTAAGTATTCTACCAGTGATACCGTATGATCTAATTTTCCTGAGGAGACCCTCACGCCATACCCTGTCAAAAGCCTTAGATATATTTAGAACTACCGCTCTGTCCTCCCCCGCTTTGTCCAGTGACTGGTATATACGTTCAGAGATTACAGTTAGGATGTCTGCTGTGGAACGGGCTTGTCTAAATCCATATTGTTTGTCAGTCAGAAGTTTAGCATCTGTAAGGTGATGGACTAGAGCTTGATTAATCATGGTCTCAAATATTTTGTCGAAAAGTGGGAGGAGGCTAATGGGGCGATAATTTGATGGGTCAGTTCTTTCACCAGAATTCTTGAATACTGGTACCACAGAAGCAGTTTTCCAACAGCTCGGAAAGCAAGATTCATTAAGGCATTTGTTGTAGAGTTTGGAGAGAACTGGAGTTACTTCGGCTGAGCACTTTTTTAATAGCACAGCTGGGATGAGATCGGGTCCACATACTTATAAACGAAGTTGCGCTCAGTTTTTATCATTTTTTTTTTATTATTGTCCCCCCCCCCACACGACCATGACCTCCCAGGTTGAAAAATTCAATTATTTTTTTACCATTGGCTACTCACATAGATTTTTTTTTCATTCTTTTTCTTGTGCCATTATGTTTTTTTTTGCGGGGGGGAGGGGGGGGGTACTTAACATATGACCAAATTTTAAGGCTCCCTGTCAACTTTCACCAAATACCATATTTTTTTTTACAAATCCAGAGGATATGTTCTTATTTATTATATGTCATTGACAGACATTTCATAAATATTAAAAATAAATTGATTGACTGTAGTTGTGAGCGACTCAAAGGCTCCCTTTTCCATTGGTTACTAAGATATACAGAAAAATGCCAATTCCTTTGCCTAGATCACTCCACTTACCCTTGAGTCTCGCCTTATAATGATGCGTGTTCAGCAAATACTATTTTCTGTGGATTGAACACTGGAATCCTAGCCCATCAGCAAACAGTGGCACTCACTCTAGGTGGGTTGAACCAGCTTCCTCTGCAGGAGGAATTGTCATGGGAATATGAAATTCACAAGCAGTCCTCAAACACATGTATATCCTGGTCAGGGGAGATAATGATGTTAGGTGCAATTCTTCTAGGGAGGTGTCGACGTCCTCCTACATACAGCGTCTGGTATTCCCAATTGGACTGACCAGGCTCGATGTTGCTTAACTAATGAGAATTAATGTGTCAACGTGATTGCACTGTATATTAGGGAACACTGTATAGCAAATTTAGGTGCTTCACCAGAATAAGAACAAAAATCGAAATATTGAATTTCAATCAAAACCAATATTATCTACTTAATTGTCATGTCGAAATTAGTAAAATATCCAAAAATTACAAAAAATGATGAAGCAGAAAATTAATTATTAATTAAAATATTTTTCAAAATAAATTTAAAGTTATACTTTAATAATAAACAGAATAAACAGGGGAGGTAACTAAAGTTAGTTTTGTTACATTTACCCCCCAAAATATTGATGGATGAATGAATCGTGAAACTTTGAAAATATATGTTTAATGTTATCATAATGTAATATGTTACTAATTTCGACATGACAATTGAGTAGATAACATTGGTTTTTAATGGATATTCAATTTTGCGTCTTTTGAGTTTTGTTCTTATTCTGAAGAAGCACCCAAATTTATTTATAAATTATTAAACGTCGACTATATGTATATAATATAAAGCTGAATGTCTGTGTGTTTGTGTCTGGTCACGAATAGACTCCTATATGGTTGACTATTTAAAAAAAACTGATTACATATAATGATAGAAGATGTATCGAGACACAGGAATGGGTATGTTTGATCTGGCAGAACGGTGGTTCATTAAAATTGTGGGGTCTGCGTTCGCGCATGGTCCACAAAGTATGGAAATAAAAAATTTAAAAATTAAAAAAAAAACGTTTACAAGTGTTTTTGATATAGATGTACATAAGAATACTTTGATAAGTGGTACAATGGGGAAAGGATTGGCTGGTTACTTTTAATGCATCTAAAACCAAGCTTCTCTCTTTACATCATCAACATTCTGATCCACATCTGGCATCAATTGAAATGAATGGCTCTTGTCTTCAGGAGGCCTCAAGTTTTGACAAGCTTCTAGGCTTGACCGTTACTCCTGATCTTAAATGGATCACGTACATCAAATCTGTTGCCAAGGCAGCTGGAAAAATGGTGGGATCTTTCTATCGATCCAGTAGATATCTCACTGCTGATGCAATTCTCTATCTATATAAGAGCCAGGTACGTCCAAGGATGGAATACTGTTGCCACATCTGGGCAGGAGCTGCTAGAAAGGACTTGTCCTGCCTTGATAGAGTTCAAAATAGACTTCGTAGCCTCGTAGGGGGTCCTTTTCTCTTCCCTGCAACCTCTATATCACAGAAGAGATGTTGCGAGTTTATCTCTGATGTATCGTTATTTTTATGGAAAGTGTTTGACTGAGCTTCAGCCTATGGCCCCCCTCGCCAAACTTTCACAAGAAATACTCGTCTAGCTGAAAACACTATCAATAATTTCCCCCACTCTTTATCTGTGCCTAAACCTAAACGTAGATTCCATGAACAAAGCTTCTTTCTTAGAACTGCACGCCTGTGGAATTGTCTTCCGTTTTCCCGCTTTCCGGATGACTAAAATATGGTTGTCTTCAAGTCTAACGTAAATAAATTCTTGATGAGCCGTTCCATATAAGTTAACAAATTTACTGAATTTTCATTACTAATGATTACTATATTGTCCAATTTCTACTGTACACTCTTTAACTCTTATCCTCGAATGGCCTCTTGGCCTTGATAATGTGGTGATAATGTTTTAACTTAAATAGGGATGGTATACTAAAATTGTGGGGTCTACGTTCGCACCTGGCCTCCATAGAATGGAAATAGGCACAAACTTTAATAAAGACTTTTCATATCTATCTGTGTAAGTATACTTTGATAATTATGTTTCAGTTTGAAGAAATATGGTATAATAAAATTATGGGGTGTTCGTTCGCACCTGACCTCCATAGAATGGAAATATTTCACAAAGTTTAACAAGGTTTTTTTAATATAGATCCACAGAATATTGTGATAAGTATTTCAATGTGAACAGGTATGGTATAATAAATTATTGGGTTTATATATTTTATTTTAACTTTCATCATATTTTGCTTTGGTTTTGATACCCCAAATTCGAAGCTATCTCTTTACAATCCTTCCTTTTCATAACCTATCATACTTTCATAAATCAGTCCATTTTCTGTAGGCTGTTTTTGAACCCAGTCAATGACAGGTACTTTTGCTAGTATAATATAAAGCTGAACGTCTGTGTGCGTGTCTGGTCACGAATAGGCTCCTATATGGTTGACTATTATAGAAAACTGATCACATATAATGATAGAAGATGTATTGAGACACAGGAATGGGTATATTTGATCTGGCATAATGATGATTTATTAAAATTGTGGGATCTGCGTACGTGCCTGGTCCACAAAGTATGGAAATAAAAAATTAAAAAATTAAAAAAAAACGTTTACAAGTGTTTTTGATATAGATGTACATAATAATACTTTGATAAATATGTTTTAACTTAAATAGGGATGGTATACTAAAATTGTGGGGTCTGCGTTCGCGCCTGGCCTCCATGATATATTAATAGGGATAAACTTTGATAAAGACTTTTTCATATCTATCTGTGTAAGTATACTTTGATAATTATGTTTCAGTTTGAAGAAATATGGTATAATAAAATTATGGGGTGTTCGTTCGCGCCTGACCTTCATAGAATGGAAATATGTCACAAAGTTTAACAAGGTTTTTTAATATAGATCCACAGAATATTGTGATAAGTGTTTCAGTGTGAACAGGTATGATATAATAAATTATGGGGTTTATCTATTTTATTTTTACTTTCATCATATTTTGCTTTGGTTTTGATACCCCCAAATTCGAAGCTATCTCTTTACAACCCTTCCTTTTCATAACCTATCATCTATCTATATATATAAAAGGCAAAATGTGTGTGATCATTTTATGTATGTCTCGCAAAGGCTTTTTTCGCCGACGCTCCCGAGGGGAGGGGTTACTATCGCTTAGAACTGTTTATATACCCCCTAGATAATAATATCTATGATTTGGGAACGAGGGTCGCCTCTAGATTTATTAACGTCGATTTTTACAAAATTATTGCTATTTCAGCCCGTCTTGTGTTCATTCAGCTTTTTTGTATAAAACCAAAACTAATTCAAAGCTAAGACTCTGTTCCCAGCATTCGCACCGGGAAACGTCCAGAAACAATCAGCTTTGATCAATGTGGGGCCAAACTCCTTATATCAGACAATTGCTATTCAATCTGGACAATGGGGAGCTGGTTTCCCCCTCCCCAACATCTTGGGGAAAAAAACAGTCAAAGTTGGGTAAACAAACCCAAAAACTGCCCCACAGCAAAAGTTAACTGCACGACTTCTATTTGACCTCATTAATGAGGTCACATAGAAGCAGCAGAGTTAACTTTTATTGTGGCCACATGTCAATTCTGTTTTTAATACTTAAATAAATAAATTCAAATGTGTTTCCGTTAGTATTTCGTGGTGGCCCAATGGTTAACGTCACATGTTTTTTTTTCATACTTTAATTTCCAACTTTGCCTCAAGGGTTCGGGTTTGATCCTCATACTTACCAAAACTTTTTTATTTTTTTATTTTAACCCCCCCCCCCTCTGGAGTTTTGATTTACCCAAAACCACACACACCTCCAAACACCCGGACAACGCCGGGTACCCCCCCCCACTAGTACTTTCATAAATCAGAGTCCATTTTCTGTAGGCTGTTTTTGAACACAGTCAACAACGGGTACTTTTGCTAGTCTATATATATATATATATATATATATATATATCAAGAACTTTGGACATTCATGATGGTGTATAAGTCAATACTTATTTTTGCTTCCTTTTCTTCATATTTTTTGTGGGAGTGACATGTAGGGGTCAGTTGAGTACATTTTTCGTTTCGTTTATTTTCTCTCCATGTCTTTCCATCAGTTACTATTTCTCCAACATAGACTGATATGATGCTGAACCGATGATGATGATGATGACTTGTGAATTATATTTCATCTGTATTATGACATAAGTTCTAATTTAAAGGGAAAACCCAAAGAAAACACAAGAAAAAGTGATAAGGATGGATTTAAGAGAAAGAAGTATAAATAAAAACCTGGGCAGAGATAGATTAATTTGGAAGTAAATTTCTAAAAGCTGTCCAATACATGCCAGCATTTTAAATGGACATTAAACCGAATATGATGACGATATTGTGTGAATTATATTTAAACACTTTCTTGTTCTCTCTCTTATACCCACACTCTCTCTTTCTTGATCCCCCTCTCTATCTCACGCGCATTCTCTCTCTCTTAGCCCTCTATCTATCTCACACACACTCTCCCCTGATCCCCTCTCTCATAATCCCCCTCTCTTTTTCACACACACTCTCTGTTGATCCCCTCTCTCTCATACATACACTCCCTCTCTCTTTTGACCCCTTCTCTTTCTCACACACTCTCTCTCTCTCTCTTGATCCTCCTCTCTATCTCATACATGCACTTTCTCTCTTTTGATCCCCCCCTCTCTCTTCACAAACAATGAAATTACTGTGCTTAATATAATCGACTTAATCCAATTAATTTTTTATCTTCATCCTCCTCCTACTACAATTCTCTCACCTGACAAAACGTAAACAAACCACATAAACAAACGAGGTGTAGAAAATTGTTCACCACGTTTGATATATTAAACACTTAATCATAAAATTAATTTTGAAACAACATTTAAGACTCATTAGTGTCATTTACAGTATTTACATTTCTTCCATTTGGCTAAGATCAAAGTGTAGTATCTGTTCTTCAGATGCTGCACTTCCATTTCTTGTTCTCTTTCAGTGGAGGATCAGTCCTTCACGACTGAGACAATTTTTTATTTTTGTACCTTTTCTCCACGCTAAAAAACGACCCTGGTGTCTAACTCTGTCCCGTGGGGAGGCATAGTAAATAGGTACATTTCTTCCATGTTTTGGTTGATATGTTCTCTGGCCTTCGTCAGATATGTGATTCATTTACGGCTATTAGTATCCACAGGGTTTCCCTCAACACCAAAGCCATCAGTATTTTTTTTTTCTTTTTTTTTTTTTTTACAAAGAGGTAACCTCATATAAAGGCCTGGAGGTCACTCGAGGATAAGGGTTAAAGTGTGTATTGTAGTCATTAAGACAGTTGCGTAATAATCGTTTGTAGTGGTAATTTGGTATAATTAAATTATTTATGAGGACGCTTAACAAGAACTTGTTTACGTTAGACTTGAAGATAATGATATTGTAGTCAGCTGGTGGGCAGTTCTAAGGAAGAAGCTAGAGTCGAAACTGAGACAGTAGCATTCATAGTGGATGACGTTACCACTGTACCATACTGTGACACGCGTATGAACCGATTAAAAATTAAAAATAAACTAAGATGAATGTACAAAATGTATAACGTTTTTTTTCAATTTCGACCCATTTTTGATTCCTTAAAAACTATTTTAATCAATTAAAGACCCATAAAAGAACCGTAAAAAAATCCAATCATTTGAGGTCCCGCGTGCCACTCTGCGACTTTTAGTTTTGAAGGAGATAGTTTGAAAATATGGAGACAGACAGACCTATAGCCATTTATATATTAGATTTGCCAAAATTTAGTTGACTAAAAATATGGGAAGACAATAATAACTATGAAAGGCAGTAATTACTGAAGATACAGTTAAGAGACTCGGCAATCCTATCCCGTCACAGTTAACCACCTGAAGAAGGTCAGAGGAATAGTTGGCCGAAACGTCGTGAAACAACAACTATATATATATATATATATATATATATATATATATATATATATACGTTTTATTTTTTATTACCGTATCTTTTTGTTAAGTTACATTATTGTTTCAGCTACTCGGCCGTTTTTTTGGCCATCTGTAGCTTCCTCAGACTGTTACAGAAATGTTCGCTATTTTGGGATGAAAGAGTGAAACTATATATATATATATATATATGCGTAGGTGTATCTGTGTATATATATAATATATATGTGTGTGTGTATATATATGTTCTTTTAACCAAAGTTTAAGGGTGAGGTAACCCTCCCTGACAGAAACTTCCGGAGGAGCTTAGACCCTGTTAGATGCGGCATATATGATCCACCGGCGTTTGAAGTATGTTCTGATGCCCAGCAACCTAAGTTCCAGGCATGGATTAAATGGTATGGTGGGTGGAGAGGGCTCCGGTAAGCCGTGGTGAAGGCAACCTTTCTAGAAGAAGGAAAACCCTGATATAAAACCTGCGGCAGCTGCTGCATCCAATGATGTTGACTTGCTCTTCTTTTTGATTCAATATGGCAGTTGTTGAGAGAGTGAGCAAAGTCTTTTACTATAAAAAGCTTCATATGTAATGGAACACACACATTTTACCATCCTGATAACAAAAAGGCTGGCTGTAGCCTAAAACGGCAAACAAACATTAAATGAAGGCTAATACAGATATTAACGTCAATAAAACAATCCTATATTGCCAGAACTAACTGCGGGCAGACGTGCAAGACGTAGGTGGCTCAGAAATGACTGTCTAGCACGTGGTGCTAGTGGTGCTCATGTGTGCTGTGCTAAAGAATGCCTGAGTTTGGCCGGACTTGAAAGCCACTTTTGTGTGGCTCACTGCTGAGCTGTCTTCCTGTATTAAGTAATGGCAATATTCGAGAACGAATTTGCTGTCATCATATATATATGTGTGTGTGTGTGTGTGTGTGTGTGTGTGTGTGTGTGTGTGGTTGTATATATGTGTATATATATCTATCTATCTATATATCTATAAAAGTGAACGTGTCTGTCTGTCTGTGTGTCTGTGTGTCTGTCTGTCTGCGTAGGTTTCCCTATGCAATAACTCTGTCAATTTTTAGTCTATAGACTCGAAATTTGAAATACCGGATACTGAGATTTGGGAAAATCGATGTGACGGGTGTCAGCCTGAAATTTGGCTGTTAAGGGGTCAAATTTCAACGATTTGACCTTTAAGAACTCTACCAAACTCCTCCGACAATTTTGGGTCTAGACACTTGAAATTTTAGATTTAGGTTCCTTGAACCTGGATCTAACTTAATAAAGTGATTTGAGCCCGAAACAATAAATTTTAAGGGGTCATAATAGGGGTCAAAGTTTAAAAAAATTAACCATTTTTTTTGTTTTTTTGCTTTTTTTGCACAGCATACACCTCCAAACACCCGAGCAACGCCAGGCACCCCTGCTAGTATATCTATAAAAGTGAAAGTGTCTGTCTGTGTGTGTACATTTCCATATGCAATAACTTTGCCAATTTTAATTCTAGAGACTCGAAATTTGTTATACAGGGTACTGAGATTTGGGAAAATCGATGTGATCGGTTTTCGGCCAGAAATTTGGCAATTAAGGGGTCAAAGTTCAATGATTTGACCTTTGAGAACTCTACCAAACTCCTTCGACAATTTTGAGTCTATACACTTGAAATTTTAGATATTGGTTTCTTGGACATGGATCTAACTTAATAACTTGATTTGAGCTCAAAACAATAAATGTTAAGGGGTCATAATAGGGGTCAAAGTTTAAAAAAATTTGACCACTTCGGTATCTACCAAATTACTCAGACAATTTTTGGTCTAAACATTTGAAATTTTACATAAAGGGTATTCAGAGATAGGGCAAGCTTTTTAATCGGTTTTGGTCGAAAATTTGAGCTACCAATATATAAATGTATGTATGTATGTATGTTTGCATGTCTGCCTAAAACTTTCGACAGAGGCAACGGATTTTCACAAGATCAGTACTGTTTTGAAGTTCAACCCTTTAGACGACAAATATCGAAAAATTGGCTAAAAACATTAATATCTTCACCTTCAACTGGGCACTTTTCTACAGGGGGGGGGTCGCATTTTTCGCCGATATTTTTGAAAGTCATTCCCTCTTTTTGATTGTCTAGCCTTAATTAAAACCTACGTCACTTCCGGTTTGGCGGTGGTCGTAACAGCAAAGACGTCACGTTTTTTTCCCGTTCTTTTCCTCCTTCACGGTACGGGTACTACCACTTTTTTCTTTTTTTGCTCAACATACACCTCCGAACACCCGGGCAACGCCGAGCACCCTTGCTAGTATATATATTATTTCCTTAAAACCTCGGGCCTTGATGGAAGGGAGACTAAAACTTGCTGCTATGCTTTCAAATGATCTGAAATAACAGCAAGGGGAGACTTGATTTCACATATTTCTCATAGGTTATATCTTCCCTCTTTTGGAAATAGAGTACAATTATGAATATCTCCAGTATCAAATAATCCTTACACATTGTGAAATTAACTTTATGTATGAAAAGCAAAGAGGGAGATATAACATATGAAAAATATGTAGAGTCAAGTTTCCCCTTGCTGTTATTTCAGATTATTTGAAACCATATCAGCCGGTTTTAGTCTCTTCTCCATCAAGGTCAGAGGTTTTGGGGAAATATCAGATATTTTGTAATTTATATGCAAAACTAGGAAAACAAATGACTATGGTTCAAACATTTTATGGCTGTAAAAAGTGCCAAAAATAGCCTCTAGATGATGGATGATCCCCTTAATATGTAACCTTAAGGGCAAGTGTCACATATCCCACTACACAATTTAAGTCATTACCTTTCCAACGAGCCTTCATTTATTAACTTCTGATCAATAATCGCCAAGATTTCGAACTTATAAGATTGCCCAAAAAGGTGGTGGTGGTGTGTGTGTGTGTGTGTGTGCGTGAGTGTGTATATATATATATATATATATATATATATATATATATATATATGATTGCTGAGCTGGATTAAATCCGACGATATGAAATAAAATGGAGGTGGAAGGACCTGGATACTCAACGTTTCGCCCGATTTATGCGGGCTTCTTCAAGAGGGATGGTCATTGACGAGAGAGTCGGAGGATTGGGGCTATATATAATGATGGGGGAGAGCAACGTGTTTCCTTATGTAAATTAGATATCATATATACATATATATACATTTTATGAGAGAGAAAAAATAAATTAGAGTAAATTAGTGTAGTGGATTACGTCTAAAAGTTAAAATATCGTAGAGATTTAAAAAATTGTGCTTGGAAATATAGCGGTGATAGATTAAGTAAATAAAATGACACGAGATTACGAAAGAATTTTTTTTTTTTTTTTTAAATTAGAAATAATTGAATTGGGATAAAATAGCATAGTAACTTAAAAGATGGTGTCTAAAAATAAGAATAGGAGGTGATAAAATGGAGTCTAAAAATATATAATGATAAAATAAAATACAGTAAATAAGTAAAATAAAAATAATAAAATTAAGTGAAATTACGAATTTTTTTTTTTTTTTTTATATCGCGTTTAACCGGTTTCTAAGTTGTTCTCTTTAATAATTATTTCCGACAGAAAGGGAGCAACATGGAAAAAACCTTTTCTTTGCTTAATTATATTGCTGGAATGGGAGATTATAGCTGACTCAATTAAACGTCGTGTGGATCTGTTATGTATGTGTTTAAGGAAAGTTGCTTTGTTAAAATCAAAATGGTGGTCGTTTTCCATGATGTGACAAAATATGGCGTTGAGTGTATTGTTGTTTTTTACATCTCTTTTGTGTTCATATATTCTTTTATTTAAATTACGCTGAGTTTCTCCTACGTATATTCTTCCACAATCAAGGCAGGGTATGGAATATATTCCGGCTTTGGTGTTAATGTTGGTATTAGTTATAATTTTACGTGTTAGATCCCTAATTGTTAAAGAGTTTAGTTTTGTTATTTGAATGCATGTCTTATTTAGGTTCTTATAGATTGTGTCGTTGTTTTTATTAGTTGGTAATGTTAATTGTCTGTTGTGTGTCTGGCTATTTAGGGAATGGTCTCGGTTTCGATTATGGTAAATTTTTAGTGCTTTTCTTTTTGTATTTGCCAAAAAATGTTGAGGGTATTGCAAGTTCATGAATGTACGTTCGATATACTCAAATTCTTCCACGATGTATTCTTCACTGCATATTCTCAGGGCCCTAAGAAAAAATCCTATTAGAATACCTCTTTTTACTTTATCATCGTGATGAGAGTAAAAGTGTATGTAATCATTTTTATTCGTGACTTTCCGATGGACTTTAAAACTTAGATGATCATTGTTATTTATGATATTGATGCCCAGAAAAGGTATGGAGTTGTTATTTTCTCTTTCATACGTATAGTTAATAGTGGGTTCAATCTTGTTTAATTTATCAATGATATTCTCTATTTTGGAAGATATAGGGAGAAAAATTAAAATACCATCAATATACCTATAGTAGGAGGTGCCCTTGGGCAATTTATATTTCATGGGTCCGGTATCTATGAATTCTAAAAATAGACATGCTAAAACCCCACTTAGAGGGTTACCCATGGGCAGTCCAAATTTTTGTTTGTAGCAGAGTCCATCGAATGTGAAATATGTCATGTCAATGCATATACTTATAATTTTAATTATATCATCTATCGGCAAAGGTAATTTAATTTTTATTTTATTTAAGTGTTTTGAAAGAAGGTTGAGGCATTTCTTGGTAGGGATATTGGTGTATAAAGATTCTATATCGAGACTATTCATGGTTTTATTTTTCATATCTATGTTTTTTATCTTATTAAGCTATATTTCCAAACACAATTTTTTTAATCTCTACGATATTTTAACTTTTAGACGTAATCCACTACACTAATTTACTCTAATTTATTTTTTCTCTCTCATAAAATGTATATACATGTATATATGATATCTAATTTACATAAGGAAACACGTTGCTCTCCCCCATCATTATATATAGCCCCAATCCTCCGACTCTCTCGTCAATGACCATCCCTCTTGAAGAAGCCCGCATAAATCGGGCGAAACGTTGAGTATCCAGGTCCTTCCACCTTCATTTTATTTCATATATATATATATATATATATATATATATATATATATATATATATATATATATATATATATACTCATAGCCAAATTGAATATTGAAACGCTCATCTATTTGGTTATATGGAACGAAACTACATGAAAATTTACAGGCTTGCTTTTTGAAGATTATAATACTATTCTATGGTTAAAATTTTATGACAATTGGTAAAAAAGAACCTATGTTTTCAAGCCAATAAAATCCTAGCAGGCCAGCTTCAATTTTGCTGCTTCGGTTGTTTCCCCTGTGGCCTTGCCAGGTCACTAATATATATATATATATATATATATATATATATATATATATATATATATATATATATATATACACACACACACTTCTTCCAAATTGATAAAAATGTCACACGTCTAGTTGTAGGCTAACTGCCTTATGAAAACACTTCACAGGGCTTTCCCAATGTATAACCGTGTGCCTCCTACCTCGTGACATTGCTTAGCACACACAGCCTTCCAATATTAGCTTGTTCTTTTATGCGGTGTTCGTAGTTGTTTCTTTTCATTCATATCTTCTCAACGAGTGTGCGTCTTCCATTGATTTCTCTTCATGTACATTGACCTTCCCCCACCCCCACACTACTCCATAACAAACTCCATCCCCTCTCCACTCACACAACATCTCAAGTGCTGCCTATTTTTGCGTTGTTTTCCCGTGATTGATCACATCCTCTCTTTCTCTTTCTGCCATGTGCCGAGATCTGCAGTTCCTTGCCAAATTCATCAACATTACCCTCTTCCTGCTTGTCTCTGCGCCACCCAGCAGGTGACTGCAAGTGGTTTCTCTTTACAACCAATAGCAAATTTGTGAGCAGCAGCAGCAACAAGTCAGATTTTAAACTACTGCCTCCTCCTCTTCCTCCTCCTCCTCCTCCTCCTCCTCTTTCTTTCTAGCTCCCTATCCCTATAACTCCTCCTCTTCCTCATCCCCTCTTTTTATTATCCTTATTATCCCCTTCCCCACCCCTCTTCCTCCTCCTCTTCCTCCTCCTCCTCATTCTCTATTTCTCTCCCTACCACCCTCTTTTTCATTCCCTCTCTCTTTGTATCATCTTGTTCCTCCTCTTTCTCTCTCTTCTCTCTTCCTATCCCTATCACCCTCTTTCTCCTCTCTCACCCCCTTTCTCTCTCTATCGCCCTCTTCCTTCCCCTCTCTCTTCCTATCGCACTCTTTCTCCCCCTCTCTCTCTCGCTATCATCCTCTTTCTCCTTTTCCTCCACTTCTTATTCCTATCATTCTCTTCTTCCAATCTCCTTTCCCCCCTTCTCTCCATATCATTCTCTTCCTCTTTTTTCTTCTCACTTCCTATCATCTTATTCCTCCCACCCACTCTCCCCGCTGTTCTCTCTCTCTATCCCTATCATCCTCTTCCTCCTTGCTATCTTGTCTTTCCTCTGTGTCTCTTATTATCCTTTTCCCTCCTCCTCCCATATCCCTATCATCTTCTTCCCCCTCCTCATCTCCCTCCCCAACCCTGTGTTCAATACCAACTTTATTCCATCATTCACCGCAAGTCTGAGAAACGAAACACAATTTTTTTCCCCCCACATCGGTTGCCGGTGCAAAGATAAAAATGTTACCCGTAGATTCATCTACCATACCTACCTTGGTTCAAAAGCCAGCCACTCTTCTGGGAAACAAACTTTTTCAGGTAACTTCATCCTCCTTCTCTTTTGCATCCATGTTTTTTTTGTTTGTTTGTTTTAAAATATTTTAATTTAAAAATGTTTTTATGTTTTAAATGTCATTTTTTGTTATCCTTCTACCTTCCTTAAAAGAGGAGTCGAAAGCAGCTGAAAATGTCTTTCACCGTTCAAGTCACTCGTAGTTATTTTTGATTATCGATCAGTTTGCTTTTGTCGCCGAGAGGAAACTCTAACCTCTTATACTCACCACTGTTGTGATTGAAGGCTATTTTGTTGTTTTTATTGGCATACCACCACTTTATTACAAATCTCTCCATCGGAAACTAAAACAATGCCCTCCCTCTCTCCTACTCTCTCCTTCTCTCTCTCTCTCTCTCTCTCTCTCATATATATATATATATATATATATATATATATATATAAAAATATTCCTCTCTTTATTTCCCCTCTCGTTCTCTCTCTCTTCTTCCCTAATTATTGTTCATTATTCCCCTATGAATATCGCTCTTTTTAACCCATAATGTTCCTCATCTTTCCAATCTCACAATCCCCATCGTCAAGTGGTTCTTGGCCTTGATGAGATCTAACTCCAAAAAAAAAAAAATGCAACAATTATTTTTTCATTAGAACATTTAAACTATTAATGCAACATCAATTCATCCAATAGTTCCCAAAAGTATCCTCGTAATCCCTCCTTTTTTTTTTACAATTATTTTTTAATTCATCTAATTCCATCTTAAAGTCTGCTACACTTATTTCTCTACTTAAACCAATTTTGCAACTTTTTCAAAAAATATATATTTATACTTTATTATCAAAACTAAACTAATATAATTAAGCTCATAGATTTCCCTTCCTAGTTCAAATCCCTGCTCAACTACTTATCTCACAAACTATTTATAAATAAATATTATATAATTTTATATTTATTATAAAGACCATAAATTGCTGAACATTAAACGTTTTCTGTGCCACCAGTGTTGCTAAATCCTTAGCGGCACTCATTATTATCTGCCTTAATCATCCACCAAATCCTCTTAGGCTAATCCATAATGACAATCTTTTACTGGGATTAATGCTAGAAAAGTTAGTTTTTTTTTTTTTAATCTTTATATTTTTTTATTTTATTTTTAATTCTAATTTTTATTTTTATTTTATATTTTACCTTTAGTTTTTTTCATTTATTCATTCATTCTGTTATTATTTTCTTTAAAAAATATCTAACACATTTTCTTTTATTAAATCTTTGGAAAATTATAATTTTTATCTATTTAATCTTAGTGGAGTTTTAATTTAATCTCAGAGTTGATCTCGCTGAAGAATCATTAATTTAGATCTTAATATCTAAATTAACCACACACACACATTACCCTGACATACACACATATATGTGTATAACTTAATTCTCTTTCCTGTGATAATTCTTGTTGGCTGAGGGGTTGAGTGCCAAGTCAAAGACGACTTTGTGACTAGGTTTGAATACTTTGACTGGTAGTAATTAATACCTCCTACACTGATGATTGGTACGGCACAATCACGTTGACACACTGGTTCTCGTCAGATCACCGAAGTTAAGCAACGTTGAGCCTGGCCAGTACCAGATGGGTTGCCATTTGGGAAGGCTAGGCGCTGTATGTACCTTCTGGGAAGGTTGGGTGTGGGCCCAGCACCCTCACCCCGAAAAAAGAACTCCTCGCTACAAAAGCGTCTACAAAGTTGTAGATGGTCCATGCCCCTCCAGGGTCTCAAGGGCTATGGATGGACACTGATGATTGCATAGGCATGAAACACTTGTTTCTGTTGGTAAAAATAATCAATACTTATTTATAAAAGCTGTCAACCTTAGCACAATGCTATGTTTCGACATCTGCTGTTGAACACTTAGTTTTCTGTATTTACTTACTTACCTCAACATTATATATAGAACTTAATTTTTTTTCCGTTTCCATGATAATTCTTGATGGCCAAGTGGTTGAATTCGGTCTGTAGAATCAAAGATGACTTTGTGACTGACTTGATTCAAACCTTTCGAACATCAGTAATTAGCACTTCCTACACGGATGATTACATAAGCATAAAACACTAGTGTCTTTTGGTAAAAATTAATATTTATTCTAAAATATATATTCAAACAGACATTATTAAAGATGACAAAGCTTCTGTTTAATTATATCTTATTAATAAGAAAAATGGAAAAAAGAACATAATTAAACAAGTCTTTTGTTGTCTTCAATAGTATCTATTTAAATTAAAAATGCTGCTCAAATACACACAATATATATATATATATATATATATATATATGTATATGTATATATATATATATATATATATATATACTAGCAGGCCACCCAACATTGCTCGGCCGTAAAATATGCTTAAATATATTTTGATTAATGCAGATTTCGTATTTATTATTATATTATACTAACATTTCAGCCCGGCCTTGCCCGGGTGTTTGGAGGTGTATGTTGAGCCAAAAAAAAAAAAAAAAAAAAAAAAAAAAAAAGGTCAATTTTTTAAAACTTTGACCCCTATTATGATCCCTTAACATTTATTCTTTTGGGCTCAAATCAAGTTATTAAGTTAGATCTATGTCCAAGGAACCTATATCTAAAATCTCAAGTGTTTAGACCCAAAATTGATGGAGGAGTTTGGTAGAGTTCTCAAATGTCAAATCGTTAAACTTTGACCCCTTAACAGCCAAATTTATGGACGGAAACGGATTACAAAGATTTTCCCAAATCTAAGTACCCTGTATATCAAATTTCGTGTCAGTAGACTGAAAATTGACAGAGTTATTGCGTTGGAAAATGTAAACAGGCACACACACAGACACAGACACGTTCACTTATATATATATATATATATATATATATATATATATATATATATATATTTATATAGTAATTTATAAAATATATATGGCGACTAAGCTACACTGAATATTCTGCGTTTCATCCACTATAGGATTGTCAGGCTTATGCGCGAATTTTGTGGTTGCTTCTTGTTTTTATATATGTTGAGGATTTCTAGTTAGCCAATCAGCTTTCTAGTATCCACCGCACCCCCTCCTATCAGCCAATGGGCATGCATTTTATTGAACAAAGGATCTGTTTTAGAACTAGGTTAGTGGTTTAAGGTAGATTTTTTCCCTCCTTTTTTTTTTTTTTTTTATATATATGAATATACCTATGTGTACACACACACATGCACACACACATATATATATATATATATATATATATATATACATATATGTATGATCGTTTATGTATATTCATGTTTATTTAATTTATTTATTTGTTTGTTTTCTATTGTTATTGTTAGTTTTAAAGCTATTTTGTATCGCTATCCTAGAGTGAGTTTTATTTTGTGAACACAGTTGTTTGCTATTTCTCGTCTACAGTTTAATAGATTTTGAGGTTCTTTAAAGTACAGGATAGCAAATTTTTCATGGAGGCATAATTTACATGGGTCGTCTAAGTGTCTGCACGTGGTAGCTTGTCTCATTATTTTCCATTCGACTACCGGCGAATGTCCGCTTTCTTTGAGTTCCCAGTATTTATTCGCTAGTGTTGTTTTTATACGGTGTTTTAAAAAAAAAAAAAAAAAAAAAGGAGGGAAAAGATCTACCTTAAACCACTAACCTAGTTCGAAAACAGATCCTTTGTTCGATAAAATGCATGCCCATTGGCTGATAGGAGGGGGCACGGTGGATACTAGAAAGCTGATTGGCTAACTAGAAATCCTCAACATATATAAAAACAAGAAGCAATCACAAAATTCGCAAATAAGCCTGACGAATCCTACAGTGGATGAAACGCAGAATATTCAGTGTAGCTTAGTCGCCATATATATTTTATAAATTACTAACTAGCTCTACCTACGTATTGAGCACTTTTGAAGTAAATACTTAAAGTTTACGCATAAATCTATACTTTCGTATATTAAATTTATGTGAGTAAATGAAGTAGTTATATATATATATATATATATATAAATTGAACCCAATATGTAGTAATGATTTAAAAAGTTTAAAAAAAAAAAAAAGAGACTCATGCGTCAACACCGAGAATTGGTGTCCAATGCTCTATCAACTATCAAATCTGTTACTTACAATGTGAGAAATTATATTGTATTTATATGGAACTATTTATTTATGTTTTCGTTTTATGATACTGATAACTGTAAGTATTCACTTATTAATTATGGAAGAGTATTACTTTATGCTAAATGGAAACCATCGTTTCCTCCATCAGATATATAGAGAGAATACTAGAAGAATTCATTTCCCAGAATGGGTAAACTGTTTTACACCACTTTTATGTTCCCTTAGAAAGATTAAAATCAAGTCTCTCGCTTTTAGGCTCCAATCTAATACGTCTTGCACTATTAATCAAGCTCCAACCCTTGTCCTATCGCCATAATGTTGTATTTCTGTGCTTGTTTTACAAGTACTTTAATGGAATGATGAGCTCACAGTACTTGTGTCCATGTAATAGACATACTCCCGACTAATCTGACAAGCAGAAAAATCCCACCCTTTCACTGTTAAGGTCCCTAGATACTGAAAAAAGAGACAGGATATGTGTGGTAATGATGATGAACTTTGACATTGAAAATTCTGTCCATTGGTCTCATGTGAACCAGTTGACATGAACAGTTATGACTGAAGACCTATCATGTGATATTCTATGGGATATCCCAGTTAATATTTTATATATTTCAGTTTACTCTTTCAATCAAATCAATGAATAAAAATTAAAGTACTGATCCAGAACTTGATCCAAGACTTCAGCAGTTTACCATAAGCAGCCAGAAAAGTTGCCGAAAAAAGAAAACACGAACACTGCAAGAAAATAAATTCAAAACACTGAAAACAAAACAAGAAGATAAGACTTTGCATAAGTTTTATTATATGAAACAAATATTTTTATTTTTTCAAGAAAAGTAGGTTAATTTTTTATTTTTTTTAACAATTGTTTCAAAGAAATAATTTATTTTTTAAACAGACATGGAAACAACTATGATCAAAAACATTAATGAACACACACACACACACACACACACACACACACACACACACACACACACACACACACACACACACACACACACAGAGTAACTCTTATTATCATCTGCTTATTTAAAACCAAATTATTCATTGAAATATGTCTAAACTTTCTCATTGAACTTTCTTTCTAATATGAAAACAAATAAACAAATGAAAACATGAAAACAACTGAACTTTGACTCTTATTAATAACTTTTAATGAAATATAATTTGCATAATTGAGCAGAGAAGTTTTGATTACAATTTTCACACTAGTGTAACGCATGGCCCTTAATTATCAACTCTGACTTCTTCGATATCTCAGTTAAAGAATTCTCCTTGTTTTACAAGGCTCTAAAAATATTTAAAAAATATTCTGTTTTTTCAATTAATGTAAGCTTCTAAATGTATACAATATATCTCTATGTAGAAGAATATGTAAAATAGAGCAAGATTTCCCAACCAAATTCTCCTAGAAGATATTTCAGATATGTTGTATAAGGACAAGCATTATAATGGTGGCAGGTGCTCATCTGAGCTCCAATCCCTCGTCCCCCCTCGCCAATCTTTCACGAGAAACACCTGTCTGGCTGAAACTACTGTCAATAATTTTCCCCACTCTTTATCTGTGCCTAAATCCAAACGTAGATTCCATGAGCAAAGCTTTTTTCTTAGAACTGCACGCCAGTGGAACTCTCTGCCGCTTGCCTGTTTCCCACCTGACTACAACTTGGACGTCTTCAAGTCCAACATAAACAAACTCCTGACAAACCGCCCCCTTAAGTAAAACACTCTATCAAAACCCCCAATACTAATGATTACTATCTCATTGATTATTGTACACGCAATAACCCTTATCCCTGAGTGGCCTTCAGTCCTTGATAAGTGGTGACCCCCATATAAAAAAAAAATTTAAAAAAAGATGACTCCCTTTCAGTTAGCTAAAGGTCGTTTTCTTGTCAACATGGTTGAGAATAAAAAAATCTGAATGATGCTTTAATAATGTGAAAGAAAAAGATATATGCTAATCATGGTGAAGTAATAACAAATATGCATAAAATAAATTACTATGGTTTAAAATGTCTCTTCTTCAAACCGGCAAAAACTTTTGCACCAACCGTATATATATATATATATATATATATATATATATATATATATATAAAAACAGGCTCCTTCAGTCTTCAGACTATGGATACCCACAAAGGGGGTGCCTGCATGTGAAATTTTTGTGGCAGGAGGTGCGCAATCTCCAACCGCACCTCTCCTGATTCGACATTGTAAAATACCAGTAGCAAGTGAGATGTATGTACAGGACAACTGGAAACAAATGCCGAGATAAATGAATAAAATAAACATGTAGCGTCTAGAATTCCCAAATGGTCACCCATCTGGTACTAACAAGGCTCAACGTTGCTTAACTTCAGTGATCTGACAAGAACTGGTGTGTCAACGCAATTATGCCATATATATACTAGCGGGATCTATATATATATATATATATATATATATGATAGGGTTCATAATTTTAGTCGTTATATAAAAAACGTCAGATACATTTTTCTTACAATGCTTTCATTGATAAAGTCAATAATAATTGACAAAACCAAACCAAGCCAAAAAGGAACTTTATTTTTTATTTCTCTCGTATTCCAAAAGTTAATCTAACCCTAGCCCTAACCCACCTGGTTCGAGCAATTTTGTTTCTTTCTTCTTTTTTGTTTGTTTTGTTATTGTTCCACTAATTAAGTTAAAAAGATTCTTTGAATTTTGGAAGGCTTTCAAATCGCTCAAGATCAATAAGGTTTTGTTGTTAGCCGTTTGTCTCGTCGATAATTGATTTAGTGTTTATTTACTAAAACAGATAAATAAATAGGCCTTGTAAAATAACACTTACAATTGTTGAAAGCTTTGTCGTCGTCATCACTATCATCATCATTATTATCAGTTTAACATCTATTTTACATGCTTGCATGTGTTGGACGGCTTTTAGAAACTGATTTCCAAAGTAAACCTATCTCTGCACAGGTCTTTATTTATCTCTCTTTCTCTTAAATCCACCCTTATCACTTCTTTCCGTTGGTGGTAAACGGCTGTTGCAATAATGCAAATTAATTTGTAAATGTTATCAAAAAGATGGAGAATACTGGAAATCTGAGGAGACTGGTTGTCATTCAGACTCCAAGGAACACCACAAGATGTTCTCAAAGAGAAATCTTTGATGACCTGTGACTACTCTTAGTGAGTAAATAATAATAATAATAATAATAATAATAATAATAATAATAATAATCGGTTTAACATCTGGCATGTGTTTGATGGCTTTAAAAAATTGCTTTCCAAACAACCTTATCTCTACCTAGGTCTTTATTTATCCTTTTTTTTTTTTCTCAAGTCCGTCCATTTTCATCACTTCTTTCCATGTTTTCCTTGGCCTTCACCCATGAACTGACCTTGCTACTTCAACTGTTCCACATCTACTAATCAAAGAACTCTTATCAATTTTTTCAATGTGAACCATACCATCAAAGTCTATTCTATAACTGTCCAGATTTAATCTTCCCCTAAGCTCATCAGATCTCTTTTTTTTCTTTTTTTTTTTTTTTTACACAGTGATCACCACTTATCAAGGCCCGGAAGCCACTCAGGGATAAGGGTTATTGCAAGTACATTACGTTAGTGAGGAGATTTGCTGAAGTGTTTACTTAAGGGGGCGGTTCATTAGGAATTTGTTAACATTGGACTTGAAGACATCCAAGTTGTAGTCCGGAGGGAAGCAGGCAGATGGAACAGAGTTCCACAGGCGTGCAGTTCTAAGAAAGAAGCTTTGTTCATGGAATCCGTGTTTTGATTTAGGCACAGATATAGAGTGGGGGAAATTTTTCACAGTGGATTAAGCTAGACGGGTGTTTTTCGTGAAAGATTGGCAAGGGGGGACCAGAGATTGGAGTTCAGACGAGCATCTGCCATGGAAATAACAATAAAACAAGGACAGGCTCGCAACGTCTCTTCTGTGGGAGAGAGGTTGCAGGGTAGAGAAAAGGGCATCCCCCACTAAGCCACAAAGTCTATTTTGTACTCTGTCAAGGCAGGATAGGCTGTTTTTAGCAGCTCCTGCCCAGATATGGCAACAGTATTCCATCCTTGGACATACTTGGCTTTTATATAGATATAGAATTTAACAGTCCAATCAAGCATTCATTGTATCATCTCAGATCATTTCCTCTCCATGCAGCACATGTCCTCAACCCCTTTTTTCCATCCAGCATTTCACTGAGTATGCATATTATAGACTCTTCTCTTGGTCAATAATGATAATGCTGTGGCTAACCTATTTAGCAACGTTCACTCAGGATGAATTGAACTGGTTACTTCTGTAGAACACACAGTATCATGAATGCAGACCACGCACAACAGTCCAGATAGTGTTGGGCAATCAATTTTGGGACCAGCAGTGAATATTGTAGACCTGTGGACTGGAGTTAAGTTTGATGTCAGCTGTGATGATGTGTAACAACTTCTTTAGTTGGCTTACTGGATGTCTTTGCGAACTTTTAAGTAGTTCTGGAGCTATTGTTTCATGGATAAACTCATCTGGGTTGCAGAATGCAGTGTGGCCAAACCAACAAAGTTAGCTTTTTAAAAGAGATTGGTTGAAGGAGATGATTCTGCTTTGCATCCCAATTTGGGTATTGAAGATAAAATGGTGCCAGCGGATCCACAGAATTAAATACTTCCAACCCTTTGAGATCTGCAGCTCTCGTCAGCCAGGTTTCACAGCCATAGAAAAGAATCATCTGAACAGGTGCCTATTGTGATCTCAGGTCTTGCTCTGTTAGTTATTAATGGCAAAAATTTCCTGAACTTATTCCATCCACTTCTAACTCTTGCAATCATACTAGCATCTGATCCCCAGTGTGTTCCAATAGTATCACTAAATGTAGACGTGGCCTGTCATGTTCAAGTTCTGTTGAGACTATATTTTTTTTACTAATATGCTTAGAATGAATATTAATTCATATGTCCTCCTTTCTGCTATGGGTGAAATAGTGGGTTAATCTAGACTCTCAAGTCTTGATTGAGCAACTATTATAGGAGAAATAAACTTTAACACCTGTAACTAAATGTCATATAACACACATTGTGACTCTGAACAATCATCACTAACCTGAGTGAGAGAGTGTATGTTGTCTTTCACAATGCATGATCCACTTAAAATAAATAGATGTATCAAGGTCATCTAATAATTTCAGGCTATCAATATATATATATATGTTATATATATATGTTATATACGGCACCAAATAGGGGTATGTTACATTGTGTGTATATGAATATGTTCCGTAACGATGTACATGTTGAATAGTGGGTTTTATATTTCATCTGTATATTCATGTACGTGTAAATGCGTGCATGTGTATACGTCGTATCATTTAGTTGATCATCTAGTGTGTGTATTTTAACATTTATGCAACAGTTCTAACAGGAAACGATTGACGTGGACGTATCGAAACAGTTGTAGACAAACAGTTCTTTTTAACAGGTGTAAATAACACAACACATACCTGAATTATTTACGAACATTTATTTTCATGATGTCGGCTCACATCTTCAGAGATTACAATGTCTTTATATCTTGGTTGCCTGAGGAAAAGATTAATATGTGTATAGGGAAAGAAGGGGAAGAAATGGAGATACTCACAGTTTACTTAGTGTAGATATTTTATTTACAAGGAGACCACACGTAGAATGATATGAATTACACCTATCAGTCTTAGTCCGATATTATTTGAGTTTGCATGCCACAACTATCACGGGCAGAAGTAATATATCTCCATCATCATTTACTCGGATTCAAAGTCATCTGTTAGTTGGTGCCTGCCAGCGTCTGTCACATCCCATTCTTACATGTAAGCCTGCCTGAAATACAAAAGGAGTTAGCTCTCCTTGATCGTAATTCGATCATCCTAATATATATATATATATATATATATATATATATATATATATAGACTAATGCGTTGCTGTTTATCAAGGCCCCACGACCACTCGAGGATAAGGATTAATGAGTTTACCAATTGTATGAAAGACCATTATTACTGGAAAAAGGTAGGATTGGATTACTTTTTTGACATTGGACTTGAAGACAACTCTTGAGTTGGAAGCCATGTTTAGTTTCAGAACAGTTTTCGATGGTTAGTTGTTCTATACAAGTCCTGGAGGTGACTGGTGACGAAAGAAAAAGGTTTAATTTTTATGGAACAATTCTGGTTTCTGATTGGTTGGTAGTAGAACGTGAATTAATTTGATTCGTTAGTTCCTAGCAACATCGTTTATAAATAGAATCTTCTAACTGTAAGGGACTATACTCCATAATGTATAAAAAATACTGCAGCAGCAACTATGTTGTAGTAAGGAAGGAAGCACCTCTGTGGTATTGTGTTTCACAGATGGGAAGTTTTTGGAAAGAAACTCTGTTCATAGATGTTCCATGTGACTATCATGTTTGACATAATGGTTTGTCAATTTAAGTAGAACAAATATATTTTTATGAGTTTTGGACAATTCTTGCTACAAATTGTGAGAACAGTTAAATTTAGAGTGCATGGTTAGCATGTAATTTTTAATGAATAAAAAGTCATACATTTGATATTTGTTTACATTTTCTTCTTCATTTCTCTCAGACTCCCTCAAAATTTTATCCATCTGAGGCATGACTTCCACTTTCATCAGACTTGATTTTATTTGTTTGATCAAATAAACCGTTGAAAATATTAGTTGTTGTTTGATATGGTTATACACCTATGCTTGGGAATGTAGTCAAGGGGGATAAACAAGTTTAACTTAATTATTTATTAATTCAGACGGCACTTAATTACTTTTGAAAATGTCTAGTTGTTTGAATATCATCATCAGCCTTTTTATGTGTACTCCTTACATTAGAGGAGTTCAATTCTTTTCTTTTTTTTTTTGGAAAGGGGTGAACAGAAATGTCTTTCACCGTCTAATGGTTTGCGCATTTGTTAAAAATTAGACTTATAGCTATGTTTGGGAAAGTTTTTTTTCAAGGGTGATAATTTGTTCCAAGTTAGATTTATATGGTTATACAACCAGGGTAATCAAGGGCGATAAGTAAGTTTAACCTATTTATTTATTAATGGCTGAAAATGAATAGTTTCGGGGGATTTTTTCCTTGGCACCAAAGTGAATAGAGTCTACTCCTTTTCCCTGTTGACAGCAGTATGTTGATATTCCTGTGCATTTCTAAAAGGTCCACCATCTTATCTCTTTCAGAAGGAGTTAGTTTATTGCTGATCGCTTGAGATGACCCTACCGGGAAATGCTAACAGGACTGCCTAGGCATTTTTTTTGCAGGGTCAGCCAGAGTGCTTTTCCTCAGGGCTCTTCAATCCCACTTTCTGACCCTTGTGTCACATTTTCCTGCAGTGGGAGGGAGATAAATAGCAACAAATAGTGTGATGTTAACTTAACAAAGATTTAAAATGATTTTCTTTTTGTTTGATTGTAATGATATCTGACACAATGTTGGTCAAATGATTCATTGCCGATCTGGTTTATTTAGAAAGATAAATTCAAAATTAAATCTTTCCATTGAACAAATTAGATTAAACTTTTTTTTTTATCTCCCCTAACTACCCACCCAAGCATAGGTATATAACCATATAAATCTAAATTAGAACAAATTATCAGCCGTGAAAGAATCATTCCAAACATAGATATAAGTCAAAAGATGTGTGGCTGAGCTTCAAAAAACATCCACAATAAAAAGTTGTCTAGCTGCAATAATTTTTCTTTTCTCTCTCTCTCTGCCTAAAACTAAAAACTTTCATGAGCAAAGTTTTTTCCTACAACTATCCGTCTATCAAACAAAATACTGCAGGACTACTTCCCAACTGACTACAACATTCTTTTGTTTGTTTGTTTTTTTTTTCAAGTTCCATGGGAACAAATTTTTGTTGAGCCATTCTTTTAAATAATCGGATTCTGCCAAACTGGCACTCATTAATCTGAATTCTTGAGTTGTTTTTGGGCCAGATTAAGTGGTGACTTCTAGTAAAAATAAAAATTTTAAAAAAAGGTCTTTTTTTTTTTTTTGTTATTAAAGTAATCTTTTACATATCACCCTAGAATTTTGATAGAATTTTAACATGTTAAGAAAATTTCTTTTATTTAAAACTAGCAGGGAGATCTGATGTTGCCCGGGATTGAATGATGATCAGCAAATATTTCACATTTTATTGTCATCAAAATCAGTGAAATCACCCATTTTTCAATCAATTGTCTACTCTAGTTGGGGACTCACCACAGTGCATCGGAAGAAAGTTGAACATGCCTCCCATAGTAATTTAGTTTACAATATATTGTAGTCTATATAACACTGTAGAGAACCTACTGTTGATTTTATAAAATTATTTTAGAATATATAATGGCTTGAATTAAAGTTTAAAATGCAAAAGTCAAGTATCATGGTTCAGTTGTGCTCTAAGCAGAAACATTCATTTTAAACATGCCTATGTCATATCAAAGAACCTACTGTTGATTTTATATGCCTGGATTTTCTGCTTGTGCGGTGATAAAACTTCTCAAGTGCACTTGTGATGTTAGGCTGTGTAAAGTGTTAACTTTGGTCAAAATCGCCAGTTTCTTCTATTTTTTTTACTATCAATACTTAATAAAGACATGCAGATACAAAACCTATCTCAGAACACTGCCAGATACATAAAGTACACTTGTGTGAAATTTCATAAAAATCAGCTGAACCGTTTCAGAGTTTATAGGGAATGAACTCTCACACAAATGCAAACAAAGTTCCTTTTATATAATAGAAAATAGATAGACAGATAGATGAATTTTTCAAAAATGTGAAATGCTGCATTGCATGTTTATTGGGTTGCATAGTTATAATGTATGCTAATGATAGGTTTGCTGTGAGTGAGAAAAACTAAAGAAGTGGGGAAATACGTCTGGTTTGGAGTTTTGACCACCCAGAATTTGATTTTTCTATTTATAAAAGTTAGTGCCTCTTTGAATGGTTGTTCATGCTAAAATAATGACGTGTTCTGTTATAGTATCACAGTTACTGTTTGCTGCGAATTGCCCGGAACTAGATGTAATCCTTCCAGCCATTGACTCTCTGAAATAAAACTGCTTAAACCTTTGTTCGTATCATTCAGCTAACCAAATACAAACAACCCTCACATCATGGTGGCAGAGACATTTCCTTTATTTATCACCCTACCAGGAACTAAAATTATTCAGGTGAATTGATTGACAAATATGTACGGCATTACAAGTACGATATAAAATAATGTACCACGCAGAAAAAAAAATACATGCAACGCCATTTTTTTTCTACGGACTGTAAGTAACTTTTCATCATATATCGATTGTATTGTCTTTATCATAACACATATCATACAAATTGTCTATATCACACATATCATACAAATTGTCTATATCACACTTATCATACAAATTGTCTATATCATACATATCATACAAATTGTCTATATCACACATATCATACAAATTGTTTATATTACATATATAGTTCGAATTGTCTCCGTCGCACATTTTGCTAAAATATATTTTTTTAAAAATTAGAAAAAAAACAAAAAAAAAACCCAACAAATATGTGCATCTTCTGCCAACGATGAACTGGTTTGATCCAGATCTTAGTGAAGCCATGGCACTTTTTAAGCAAACAATGACTTTATATATAGAAGATGAAGAGATAGTAGATGAGATAAAACAAGCCAGAAAAATGTCGTAGCATAGCGGACCAAGGCCTAAGATACCTAAATGCTAGTGGCCTCACCGAGCAACAAAAAAAGTTACCTGAACACCTGTGGAACTTTTTCAACTGTTAACTTTAAAATACACAGATTGCACCTTATGCAGTATCGCCAGAAGTAAAATGAGTCCCTAGATGACTTCGAGCTAGAACTTTGGCACAGAAATGTGATTTCAAAGATTTAGAGCTGAGTGAAAGGCTTATAGATCTCATCCTATTTTCAACTCTCTATGATGCGCTCTGGAATGAGCTCTACAGCAAGCCCAAAGTTTACAGCATAATCAATGTACTGACTGAAGGCTGAAAATATAAAACTCTTACTGCTGGAAATGATCAGCTTAATCAACTTGGAATGCTAAAAACAGAGCAAATATATAACATTAACCGAGACAGGAAATGTGGAAACTGTGATGGGAGCCACAAACCTCGGCAGTGCCCAGCATACAGTGATGAGTGCTCTGCATGTGGAAGCAAGGGACATTTGGCGAGCTGCTACGGAAAAACTAAATTAAAGGACCACAGAAAGAAAAGCAGATATAGGAGTAATTCCCGCAACCAGCACCGATCGCCAGGAAGAATTGGACATAAAAGAAAGGTAGAAAATATCAACCACATCAATGCTAGCAGTGATGATGATGAATACCTACATCATTTCTATTCTATAACTATCAGCACTAAAAGCATGGATAATATAACCAGGGAACCCAGGGATGAAGCCTACACGACCCCGAATATACAGCCACTTCACCTAAAGTGCACAACACAACAAATTCTTCACATGAAAATCGATTCTGGTGCATCCAACAATAAACTCCCATTGAGAACCTTCCAACAGATGTATGGAACATCACGAAAGGCCCTCTCCATGCCCACATGTGAAACTTACCTCATACAGAGGTGACCAAATTCGATGCCTTGGAACCATCACCTTCCCATGTTAGTATAGGGACTCAGGCCGACTTGTAAGAGAACGCGTGTACTGGATAAACATCAACAAAGATATTGAAAGGATGTGCAAGTCGTGCACACTTTGCCAGGAACCATTAAACCCACAAGATATTCCATCTCAACCTTGGAAGATCATTGCATCAGACATATTCGAAATTGATGGGAAGCAATTCCTGGTCACCGTTGACAGGTACTCAAAATATCCAGTTGTTGATAAGTTAAAGGTTACTACATGTAAAGCATTATCGGAAACAAAATAAAGCTGTTTGCTTTCGTTATTTTTATTGTAAAATGGTCACTTCTTCATAGTTAGTATAAATGAATTTAGAATATCGTTTATTTCTACTGAATTGAGTTTCTTAAAAGACACCCAGTGGTGAAGCTCTATTTGTAGAGTTGACCCTTAGTTACCATTACTCTCAGGTTCACTTTGGTCCAGAGTGATAATACCTGCTAGGGCATCTGGGGCTACCAGATTAGGCTATCTGAAGATACTGGCTTCCTGACCAAAAATGCACGAGGCGACTGGGGACATCTGTGAATTTAATATGCCCTTGACATTTCCTCCTAGGGTGAATGCCATACAACAACTGCATTTACATAGCAATTAGGGATTACGGTTACACAAATTATAAAGTTGTCGTCATCATCATCATCATCATCAGTTTAATGTTCGTTTTTAACATGCTGGCATGTGTTGGACAGCTTTAATAAACTGATTTCCAAAATAAAGTTCTTTATATTTAAAAATATTTATTGATGGTGTTTGGTTTGGTTGCTTCGTAGAGGAAAATTGTTGCAAATTGTTGTGAACTGATTTCCTCTTTGCAACATAATCAATTTATGATTATGCTGTAAACTGATTAATAAACTCATTTCCAAAATAGCCTATCTCCAATAAAAATAAACATTTGTTAATTATTTTTATTTTGTGTGGATGGGAACTGACTGACATCACGCAATTGACATTGCGACTTCAGACCAGCACAGTGATCAGATGACCACTGCCTGTGCAGTGAAAACATACATGCGCACGTTTACAATTTGACACTAAATAGTTAAATTCTCAAAAACGTGCCTTCTACTTTATTTAGCATGTCTCTTCCACATGGCAGCATAAAAGGGTTTTCTCCAGGAAATTTAATCTACGTTGGTTTTGAGAAGTCATTGCTCAGGGTCATCTTCGACCAAGTCATTCAAAGTCTTTTTTGGCATTTTCCTTGTTTACCCTTAATTCGAATGTGTGTGTACATCTGTTTATCCAACCAACTCTGTTCAACATGTCCATACTATGATTGCGGTTGCAATCCAGAACTGACTCCAGTCTAGACACCTTCAACCTCCATATTTGTGCCATGATCAAAAATTGATTATGCTGCAAAGAGGAGATAAGTTGAGAATAATTTGCAACAACTTTCCTCTACAAAACAACCAAACCAAACACCATGAATAAATATTATAAATTTGAAGAACTTGAAGCATAAAAACTTTTAACAAAATAACTGGATTTAGTATTAAATAACCCAAAACAGTTGATGAGCCGTAAAAACCAACAATGAAAATCTATCATTTATGCTGGTTTTAATGTGAGGGCATTTATGATTGAGTCATTCCAAGTCTTTCTTGGCCCTTTCTTCACAGCCTTAATTGAGATGTGTTCAATTACATGTGTTCTTCATGGTCTTTTACTATTTAAAAAAAAGTACTTATCTAACCATAATTTGAATTCGTTTGATCAATTGCAGTCTTGACAATCTCCACTGAACTATTTTATAAAAAGTTGAATATTGAATGCAGCAGCGAGTCCGGGAACACATATCATTTCTCTGCCTTTTCTTCACTCTTAATTGGGATGTGTGCGGACATCTGTTTTTTCCATCAGAACTCCATTCAACATATCCATACCACTGTAGGTGGTTGCAACGCAGAGCTGACTCCAATCTGAGCTCCTTCTACCTCAATAACAGGAAGTCAGAACTAACAAATTTTATATTTAAAAAAAAACTTTTTTGTTTAATCTGCCTCTTTCCCATCAGATGTGAATTGGATGGTGGCCATGGTGACTTAAAGTGATTTTCTTCATGAAAATATAATTTACGTTGGTTTCATTGTTTTCAGGTTATATATATATATATATATATATATATATATATATATATATATATATATATATATATATATATATATATATATATAGTAATTTATAAAATATATATGGCGATTAAGCTACACTGAATATTCTGTGTTTCATCCACTCTAAGATTCTTCAGGCTTATGCGCAAATTTTGTGGTTGTCTGTCGTTTTTATATACACACCTTCTATTGAGATTTTAGTTAGCCAATCAGCTTTCTAGTATCCACCGCGCCCTTCCTATCAGCTAATGGACATGCACTTATAGGACAAAGACCCCTTTTGACCTCTGGTTGAACTGATTCTTTGTGTGTGTTCTATTTAGCCTGGATATCTAGTGTCTTGACCTGTTGTAAATCTCTATATATATATATATTGAGAATAAAAGTGTAACAAGTTTATATATATATATATATATATATATATATATATATATATATGTTTTGAAAACTTATAAGGCAATTAGGTTACACAGAATTTTCTGCATTTCATCCCTGTGAGGATTCGTCAGGCATTTGCATGGAATCGATATTACTTCACATTTTTTTGTATACATTTATTGGGGTTATCTAGTTAGCCAATCAGATGCTTTCTTATTCACACACACATAGCCAGTGGCTGTGCATTTATTAGGTAGATGTTCACTTGATCTCTAATTGACATTTTTTTTTTGTTTTTGGCAGGGCTAGGTTTCTCTTTTCTTCATGTATTGGTATTGTCGAAGCAAATACTGAAAGTAGATACATAAAATTTTATGTTGATACATAAAATAATAATAAATAATATAACACACACACACACACACACACACACACACACACACACACACACACACACACACACACAAGCTTGAAAATTAGGTATATTTTTAATTCTCAATTTGTACATTTCATGATATTACAATTTTTAGTGTAGGGTTCAAAAGATGCATTCAACATAGATTTGGTGAAAGGTATAAGTAATGTGATATATTTCAACACATTTAATCCACCCTGCTACTCAATGAGAAATCCTTTACACTCCTGCTTCAAGCCATAAAACTCTTATTTTAATCTTTAATATATTTTCAATGTATGTGCTAAAAAGCAAAATTATGTCTATCCATAATAAATATTTTGCTGAAGACAAATCCAAAAAACGCACTATAAGTTTACCCACAGTAGAATTTTCATGACCTGTTGTTCTCTCATTGTTGCTTAGCAACAACATGGAAAAAATAACTTTACCAATGATAGATAAATTATAATAACGGTTTCAATTATCGATAACTATCAGGGGCACTCAGAGACAAAACTTAACTAAGATCATTCCCGAACTTATACACTAAAGTTCTGTAAATTTTAAAGAAAATTTGTTCAGTCATTTCAGAGTCTATGAGGAACGAACTCACACACACACTCACACACACACACAGAGACAAAGTTGCATTTATATAATGGTAGATAAGGTAAGATGCATATATAAGGTCTATTTCCAAAAGAAGCTAGACTGCTTCCTTGCTGATTATAATTTAGTCGTCAACAAATTCTTGTGATGGACTGCGAAAATTTGTTCTGTTTTTGAGCACCAACGAATTAATTAACCAATCAACAAGGATTTTATCACTCAATGAGGAACCCCTTCCTGTACTTTAGCATTCTAACTCTGTCCCAAGCTATCCGCTGCTATGTGGGACCCATGTGTTGAATCAGGTCGTCTTTCCATCTCATTCTTAGTCTTCACTTTGGCCTTTTATATTCATGAGGTGTCTATTCCATTGTCCTGATGGACCATCTGTTGTCATGTTGTCTGGCTATGTGCCCTGCCCATCTGTGTTTGGATGTCTTGATGGCTGTATTGATGTCAATAACTCTTAGATCACGTCTTATGAAAGACCACTTGGATATAAGGGTCAATGAGTTTGTCAAACGAGCGGTGAGACAACAGTGAGAATTGATAATGATGGACAGAATCTTATTTTTTTAGAAGACAGCTCAACAAGAATTTGTTAACATTAGACTTGAAAAGGACCCTGTTGTAGTTAGTTGAGAAGTACGATAAGTTCTTGGAAAGGAACTTTGCTCATTGAAGTTCCATTTAGTTTTAAGTAGACAAAGGATGAAAAGAAAAAATTTTTTAAATTTAATCGCAGTTCATTTCATTGCTCATCCATTCGATTTGCCAATCATTTGCATCTCATCAACCTTTAATCTTGAGTAATTCTTGTTTTTAGTAAGTGGTGACCGTAATAGTAAACAGCATAAAAAATAATTTATTGCATGTATATATGTATTTGCAGGCATATATATAATATTTTTATTTATATAGACAAAAGTTACATAGTTGCAACACTGAACATGCTGATGTTTCGGACAATAAAGCTTATATGCCACTAAAGACATCTGGTTTGGGAAACAGACGCCTTCAGTGGCACATAAGCTTTATTACGTCACCTGATGAGGACTTTTGGTTCTTGTCAACCAATTGTCCAAAACATTAGCATGTTCAGTGAAGCGACTATCTAATATTTCTCTATATAAATAAAAAATATTGTTTTGCTCTTTTTTATGGAGTACTCTCAATATCTTTGTTTGAATTCATTAGTTTTCCCTCTTGAATACCTTTAACTTAGTGTATATATATATATATATATATATATATATATATATGTGTGTGTGTGTGTGTGTGTGTATGTCTGTGTGTGTATGTCTATATGAATATATATGTGTGTGTGTGTGTATGTCTGTGTGTGTATGCCTATATGAATATATATGTGTGTGTGTGATTGTATGTCTGTGTGTATGTCTATGTATATATGCATATATATGTATGCATATATGTGTGTATGTTCGTATATGTATGTGTATATATGCATTAAGTTGAGGAAACCCCTCTGGGTGAAGCAAATCTCTGATTTAAAAAAAAAAAAAAAAACATAAAGCGGGAGACCAGTATCCGCATTAAGCTGGTCTGCAGTTTGATTTGTTGCTGGCTATCTTGCTCATGCTTGTTGCTGGATCTCAACATTTTGAATGGAGAGAGAGAGACTTAGCTGTCGTACAAAGCTAAAACTCTGTAACATCATCTTTGTATAGATACTTCCTCAGGCATTTGTCTACAAAAATTGTCCGTGGCGATGGGAAAAGTGTCACGTATGTAGCCCTGAAAAGCTGGAAGCATGTAATAATTGATCTGCCATCATTCTATATATGCATATGTGTGTGTATTTATGTATGTCTACATGTTAAAATATGTACTAGTGTATGTATGTGTATGTATACCTATTTGTATATGTATGTATATATGTATGTGTGTATATATTTTTATTTATTTATTTATTTTTGTGTATATATGTTTATGTGTGTCTGTATGTATATACGTATATATATATATTTGTGTGTATGTATATGTTTATGTATATATGCATATATATGTATGCGTATGTGCATATACAGTGATGATCATATTTATTGGCACGGTAAAATAAAAGTTAAATTTTGTCTAATAAATTCTAAAAAAGGGATTAAATTAAAGAAAATAACAAAGTATATTATGTATTTTTAACTGGCCTTTCCGATGCAGCAATCGGATTTTAGAAAAAATAGATAACAAAGGAACAACAAACATAATTGCAAAAAACCCTTGTTCAAAATTATTGGCACGGCTTTGTTTTTCTTTTAGTATCAGTATAATATCAATCAATTTCCGGTTTACGTGCTTTCTGAACTTTTTTATAGCCATATTATGCTTGTTTAACGCTAATTCAGTGAATAATTTTTTTTAGATAATTTTTAGATAGCGATTTATTTAAACTATTATAAGTGACTAAATTATAATTTTCAATCGCCATGGTTAAAACTAAGGAACACAGCGAAGACGTCGGGAAGCTTGTTGTAGCATGCCATACCAATGGGGAGGGCTATGATAAGATTTCAAAGAAGCTAAACCTTCCCAAATCCACTGTTAGAGCCATAATAAACAAGTTCAAATCGCAAGGCCACGTTATGAGTTTAGAGGGTAGAGGGAGAAAAAGGATTCTTTCCCCAAGAGATGAACGGAAAATTGTTCGACAAGTAAAACAAAACCCAAGGATCTCTGTTGGGGAGATTGTTGATGAACAGAGCACCTCTGGAGTGAATGTATCTCGACATACAGTTGGTAGAGCTTTGAAGAGAGCTGGTTTAAAAGCATGTCGTCCGAGAAAGACTCCCTTATTGAAGCCTATGCACCTGAAAGCAAGGCTAGCCTTTGCAAAACGTCATATTGATAAAGATGTTGCATTCTGGAAACGTGTTCTATGGACTGACGAAACGAAAATAGAGTTATTTGGCCATAATAAAGTGTCTTATATTTACAGAAAATCTGGCGAAGCTTTCCTGCCTAAGAACACCATACCCACAGTGAAGCACGGTGGAGGCAGTTTGATGTTTTGGGAATCCTTTGCTGCCTCTGGACCAGGGCGACTTGTTAAGGTCACAGGTAGCATAAAAAAGGAAGATTATGTTAAAATATTGGATGAAAACCTGAAAGACTCTGCTAAAGAGCTCTCACTTGGTCGTCGTTGGTGGTTCATGCAAGATAATGACCCAAAGCATTCGGCTAAACTGACTAAGAAATGGCTTGAGGACAATCATATTAATGTTTTGGAGTGGCCATCACAAAGCCCAGACCTTAATCCAATTGAAAATTTATGGAGAACATTAAAATTGAGGGTAATGCAAAGGAAGCCTAAGAATCTTATTCAATTGGAGGATTATTGTCAGGAAGAGTGGGCTAAAATTACTACTGAAGAGTGCAACAACTTGGTTGTAAACTATGAAAAGCGACTGAGGAAGGTAATCAAGGCCAAAGGCTATACAATTGATTATTAAATAAATCGTGCCAATAATTTTGAACAAGGGTTTTTTGCAATTATGTTTGTTGTTCCTTTGTTATTTATTTTTTCTAAAATCCGATTGCTGCATCGGAAAGGCCAGTTAAAAATACATAATATACTTTGTTATTTTCTTTAATTTAATCCCTTTTTTAGAATTTATTAGACAAAATTTAACTTTTATTTTACCGTGCCAATAAATATGATCATCACTGTATATGTATGTGTAGGTATATGTAGGTAACTTTATGTGTATATATGTATATGTGCATACATGTGTACGTATATGTATGTGAATATGTATGTATATGTGTGTATGTTTTTGTATATGATAGTATATATGTGTATGCATATATACGTATATGTGTGTGCATGTGTGTATGTATGTATTATATGTATTGTGTATGTATGTATGGATGTATGCATGTGTGTATGTTTATGGGTATGTATGCGTATGTATGTGTGTATATGTATATATATATATGTATGTATGCCAAGGACCGTCTTCAATGTCATGTCTGCTTGAGCGTGTGAATTCGCTGGCAGGACTAATAAAAAAAAAAAAAAAAAGAAGGTTATTTTCGGGCTCATGGACTTTCAGTGACTGGGGGAGTGGCACTCGTCTGACAAGAAGTTTCAATCATCATCATCATATATGCATATATGTGTATATATATGTATATATTTGTGTGCATGTATGTGTGTATGTATATATATTTATGCCGTTGTGAACACGTCTTCAATTTGAAAGTTGCACAAGCACTGGCAGGAATGACTGTCTCTTCTACGAATTGTGTGTATTGAATTGCAATATTTTTTATGCATGTTAGATTCATTTGATCATACCGATCATCGTCATCGTTGTCATGAACACTCCTTCATGTATATTCTACATGTATGTGTATTTGTACGTGTGTATATGCATATGCATGTACATGCATCTATGTGTGTATGTGCATGTTGGCATGTGTGCATACATGTGTATGTATGTTGGTGTGCATGTGAATGTATGCATGTATGTGTGCGTGCATGTGTTTGTTTGCATGCATATGTGGAGTTCAGAGGGCTCCCGTAAGTTGTGGTGAAGGCAACCCATCTAGGAGAAGCAAATCTCTGAATTAAAAACTATAAAGTGGGACACCAGTACCTACATTAAGCGGGTCTGCAGTTTGACTTGTTGCTGGCTATCTTGCTCTTGCTTGTTGCTGGATCTCAACATTTTGAACCAAGAAAGAGACTTAGCTGTCGTACAAAGCTAATGGCGATGGAAAAGTTGTGACACGGGTAGGCCTGAAAGGCTGGAAGCATGTAATAACTGATCTGCCATCATTATATGCATGTATGTATGTGTATGTATGTATGTGTATGTATGTATGTGTATCTATATATGTGTATGTATGTTTATATATGTACATGTATATGTATGTATATAAACATATGTATGTATGTATGTATAGATGTATAGATGTTTATGTGTGTATGTATGTATGTATATGTATGTGTATGTATGCATATATGTATATGTATGTGTATATGTATATGTATGTGTATATGTATATATGTATGTATGTGTGTGTATGTATGTATGTGTGTATGTATGTATGTGTGTATGTATGTATGTTTATATATGTACATGTATATGTATGTATATATGTATAGATGTTTATGTGTGTATGTATGCATATATGCATATATATGTTTGTGTATGTATATGTATGTGTATGTATGCATATATGTATATATGTATATGTATGTATGCATATATAAATATATATGTTTGTATATGTATGTATGCATATATGTATATATATGTTTGTATATGTATGTATGCATATATGTATATATATGTTTGTGTATGTATATGTATGCATATATGTATATATATGTTTGTGTGTGTATGTATCCATATATGTATATATATGTTTGTGTGTGTATGTATATGTATGTGTATATATGTATATGTAGGTATGTGTATGTGTATATGTGTACGTATATGTATGCATATATGTGTACATGTCTTTGTATGTATGAATGTGTGTATTTTTATATATATGTATGTGTATATGTGTGTGTATATATATATGTATGCATACCAATGACCGTCTTCAATGTCATGTCTGCTTGAGGGTGTACAAGTTGTTGGCAGGACTTAGAAGTCATGTTCAGGGTCATGGACTTTCAGTTGCTGAGAGAGTGGCACTCGTCTGACAAGACGCTGTAATCATCATCATATATATGTGTATATGTACAAGTGATATATATATATATATATATATATATATATATATATATATCTGTGTGTATATGTATATATCTGCATGTGTATATATATATATATAATTTCATGTATATACATATATATTATAAGCTGATATATATTGTGTATAAATTTTCCATATTTACTTCAGTGGTGCTCACGATGTGAGTAGAGTTTAGTAGTAGTAGTAGTAGTAGTAGTAGTAGTAGTAGTAGGAAAATATAATTATAAATGGCAAAAGTGTCGTTAAAATTGGATGATTCTAATTTCGGTGATTAAATAAAGCACTTAAAAACGGCCGACATAATTACACTGCTGCCAAGTCATTTGTAGACTTAAAATGTAAGACAGCAGTGGAACAAGTGAGAGATGCCAATAGGCTATTTTCGTACATGGATTCTGGATACATTATTGACAATACCGAAAGCGTTGCTGGAGTAGACAGTATCAATAACCACATAATTAAGCAAGATACAAAACAACGGCTATTTTATGACCATAAATAAGTAATGAAACAGCTAATCGGTAAATTTAGGAATTGAAATAAACTTATTTCTTCCAGAAGGAATTGGAGATGATAAATTAGATGTGTACATTGGAAATTGCACTGAACTAGGTTTGTTCTTTTGTTTTATGGCATATCAAACATTTTTAGATGATTTAATGCTTATCCAGTAATTTTAGAAAAAAATGTTCTGCTTCAAATGCGTTTTATCTTCAGATATTTATTTATGGTGTTTGGTTTGATTGTTTTGTAGCGAAAATTACTGTTTTTAACTTTGCTGAACTGAGTTTTGTAAAGAGGAGAAAAACAATAGCATCAATGTTTGGTGCATTTTAAGTCATGAATCCAATATCTTCAGACAGCGTGATTTCGTAGCACAGGACACTAAACTAGGATACTATAACAAGCAACATACTCAGATAATAACAGCAGTACTAATAAATGGTCAATTTTTCTGATTCTTTCTTTAGGGCATAATAGTCCAAGGCTTCAACTACTTATATGTATTATTTACCTTCTCTGCAGGACAGTTAGACACAAGGTCAAGTGGGGATTTGAAAAGTCGGTGTACTCTGGCCTTAAAATTTTTAAAAATACCTGAGCAGCCCATCGGAATGTCTTGGCTGATTAGTAATAACCCCTTCTAAAAGGGTGGAGTTCCTAGGACTGAACAGAACCCCAACTTAGCCCAATAGCAACAAAGCTATTATCAGATTGAAAATGTGGGACCAGAAGAGATACAGGGCATCTTGGAGGATTTTACTTCTTGTCAAAAGGCCAAGGAGAATAAATTCACAATTACGTATAGGTAGGACTTTGGAATCTTTCTGTCAAACTCTAGAGTCCACAAGGATCCACGGTGTAATGTACTTGGCAAAATTAAGTTAAGTGAAACTCTTATGAAGGTTAAAGGTTCAATACTCTGTGCAGGCGATACTAAGAATATAATTTTAAATTACTTAAATCTTTTACCCGGTCATGGTTGATGGAACAAGAGTATGCTACCCGCGTGGATTAAATAAAAGATTCTACTTAATAGCTTAATATTCTATACAGATTCCCAACTTCAACAGCAAGACTCCAGAGTTCAGAAAGATTCCTGATTTTGACAAGATACATCTGAAGAAGGTTAGAGATTACATCAGCCGAAATGTGAAAATAACACTTAAGATGAGAACAGTAGTCTGAATAATCAAAATAAGGCATACTTATACAGGGTGACCCCCCCCCCCAAATAACAAAAGCTAAATGGAGGCCATCTAGAACATATGCCGTAGAATGGAGAAAAAAGGCCAAAGACCCTAGTGTTTTGATATGATGTTTTGAATATAATAAACTAGTTATGACCAAAGTTTCATTTCATTCGGACAAAATACTAAGAAACAGGGCCTAATTAGAGTTGGGGCCCGTTTTTCTTTTGGGGGGGTCACCCTGTATTTATATCTGTATCATTATACTAAATGTGAGTTAATGTTTGTTTCCCTATGGTTTTATTTCCTATATATATATATATATATATATATATATAACTGAAAGAATACCAATCCCAGGACAGATAAAATTCCAAAATTCCACAAATAAAACAGTTTTGTACCATTTTTATGTCTTCTTGCAAAGATTAAAATTAAGATATGATGCTACTAAACTATCTATTCCAATTTTGATTACAATTCATGATTTTGATTCTAGAAAATGTCTAAAATTTAAGGCTTATGTTTAGCCCCATTTTACAGAAATTTTAAATATCTGACCTATCTTGTTCTTGAACAAAGTAGGTCAATTGAGAAAAAAAGGACTGTAATGACTAATAATGGAGGCAAAACTTGTACTTGACACTCACAGAAACAAATATAATTGGTCGAATTATAATAATTTATGAAAACGTTTCTGTGTTGTTGTTGTTGAAAGGATTAAGGTGACTAAAGAAGAACATGAAATTCAGGGAATCTTGTTTAATTAATGCCCTTATGATGATGGATCAAATTTAATGTAAATCTGAAATATTTGAATGAGAAGTTGTGCTCACATTCTGTCCTCTAAAATCCCTTTATAATCCCCCACCCCACCAAAAAAAACCCCTGAAGTTTAGGGAATATTTCGTAATTGATGTCTAATACCTATTGAGATTTCACAAAAATCTGAGATGTCTGCATTTTCACAAAAAGACTCCACTGCTTCTTTGCCCCTTTGCATAAAACAAAATTAAATTAAACATAGCCCACATTTTGACTGTGTTCGAAAATTCATAATGATCGGTTAATTAGTTTAAGAGTGACTCCTATACATACAAATATATGAATTAAAAAAAAAAAAACGAAAATATTATAAATACACCAAGCCTCAAAGGAAAAACAACAACAATTTCTCCTGACGACAATCGGATGTCCAATAGAAAGCGCTTGAGAAAAGTATGGCCAACCAACAACTTTTCGGCACCATTCTATATACTATGCCTACCGAAATTAAAAAGACTGCTCAGCAAATAGAAAAGATATTCAACAAGATCGGAAAAAAAGAAAAACTCTGTCGTGTTCAATCAAACGTGTCTTAATATATAAACATTACATATACTTAACTGTATATAAAGACTAATTAGAAGACCCGGCATTGTCTGAGATTCAATATGGAATCCTGTGTCCTCCCGACACTTGCAAATAGCACCATATTATCTTTTTAATTCTTATTTTATGTTTTAATATTCAACGTCTTCTTTCACTGGAGATTATCGATTAGCGATGCTTATCAAAGACATTCTCAGGCAAAACCTATCTAAGAACACTCCCGGCACATGTGAAATTCTGTTAAATTTCATAAAAATCGGGCCAGCTGTTTTCAAGTTCATATAACTCTCTCTCTCTCTCTCTCTCTCTCTCTCTCGCACACATCACAAACAAACACACAAAGTTCCTTTTATATAATAGTAGAGATTTAACATGGCATAATCACGTTGACACATGTTCCCACTGGATCACCAAAGTTAAGCAACATTGAACCTGGTCAATACTAAATGGGTGACCATTTGAAATTTCTAGGTGCTGTATGTGCTCTCCGCTTATCTTAGCATTGTTTCCAGTCGTCCTGGACTTTTTCTTGTCACTGGATTCATTCAGGAGAGGCATGATTGGGGATTGCACAACCCTTGCTTCACAATTACATGCGCAGCTGCCCCTACAGGGGGTATCCTTTGTCTTTCGAGACTGAACGAGGCATCGAGAGATTTAACAATTAACAATACGTGGACTTTTGTTCTCATCCATACTCATAGACGTATACATTTACGAACACCCTGATGATGATGATGATGATGATGATGATGATGATACGATCCTTTCCAACCATTCCTTAGCAGGCCCCTCCCCTGGGATGTTTGAATATTATTATTGGATAATAGATTAACATAATCAGCTGTGAACGTTTTGTGTGCATACGACAGTTGCTAGGCGCCTTTTTTATTTGCCAACAAACTTGTTGATCCAGATCTGCATTTATTAAAATTCTGACCGATTGTTTGGGCGGGTTTTATGGAATCAGTGAAAAATATTTCAGCCAGAATCTATAATTCTTTTTACATAAAACAGAAATTGTTCGTCTGCATGTCTCCTTTTTTTTTTTTTTTTTTACACATTTTCCCATTCAATAAAACCAATGCCAATTATAATTCACAATGCTAATCATAACAATAAAAAAAATTTTTTAAAGGAGTTAACATTCTCCTCATCATTGATTGATTTTTCAGACAAATTATTGGACCCTGACTTCAGAACCAATCAAGTGTAAGGGAAATAATTCTTTCTTAAACGTTACAAAAATAGCATTCTTGGTGCTTCTGAATAGTTGTGTGCCTATGAAATAGGCGCACAACTTTAATTTAAGAGAGTGACATGAACAGGGGAGATAATTCAAACTTTTTTGAGAAGGAGTGATAAAAGAGGGAGATTTGCGTGCCACTGTTTCCTTATAGTGGACACATGCTCATTGTGGCTGCTTATCCCTGTCTCTCCATCACCATACCAGATATTGTGCTTCTATTTTCATATTACAATATTCTAAAAGTATAAAAAAAATGTCAAAGGAAAAAAAGAAAATTCTTATCATTCACATGTATTCCATTAAGCTAACGAGTACTGCTTTTTAAATTGATCATAGATGTAAAATTCATAAGCATTCACATTTGTCTCATCTGCCAGTTGGCAGCCCTGCAAGGTGGTTTGGTCACACAAGATCCAATCAACCTCCAGGTTATATTAATTTCAACTGGCCCTTTAAAGATTTCTTCCGAATCCCTTTGGAAATTGCAAGCATCAATCAAATAGTTTCCTGACACTAATAAAGAAAGACATGCTCACTCCGGCCTCTATCACCAGTTTCGAATAAAGCTATCTTCTGATGTGACCTTTGACCATCAATACACCTGAAGATGGGTGGAGATTACATACACAGAAACGTTGTAGAAATAGCACTCAAGATAAGAACAGAAGTTCAAATAATCCCCAAAATATGAATTATCATTCCTGATTTCAAAAATTCAGAAACAAAACTATCTTCTCTTGAAGATAGATTTCTCTTAAAAGACTTTCAGCAGCCAACCAACTTTCTTACTTACATTTCTTATCTACATGTCTTAACTTTCAGCAACCTACACCGTTAGGTGTAGGTCACTCAAATAAATACATTAGTTTATAGAGAATAGCTTTGTTTACCTTACATTTGGTGACCTTTTCTTATTTTATTTTATTTAATTTTTCATAAAATATTGTCAAGGTACTTCTCAGAGCACTCATCATTGTTTAGACAGAGTTAATGGTGTGGGTCACTTTATTAAATGCCGATATTGTTGATTATAGAAGGGCTTTGTTTTTGTTTTGTTTGACATCCGTTTGTATACGGCATAATAATGTTGACACAACGATTCCATCAGATCACCAAAGTTAAGCAACATTGAGCCTGGTCATTACTAAAATGGGTGACCAATTTGGGAATTCCAGGCGCTGTACATAGGAGGATGCCAACACCTCTCTGCGAAAGTTGGAAAAACCTAACACCATCATCTCCCCTAACAGGGATATACATGCGACTGGGGACCACTTGTGAATTTCATACTCCCACGGAACTTCCTCCTTCAGAGGAAGCCAGTTAAACTCAAATAGGGTTAGTGCCATTTCACACACATCCATTTAATCACAGAATATTATATAAATGCACACATCAAATACATATTACAACGAACAGGTAAAAACATTATGTCCATGTACATTCATACATTCTTGAAATGCTTATTTAAAAAAAAAATGAAATAGCATCACATCCAGTTTACTGTTTAACAATCAAGAACAACAATAAATGGATTACTTTAAATGATAAAAACGCAAAATACATAATCGCTTAATTGCTTATTCCTTTTATCATCTGCTTCCATGCATATAACTTGTTACAGGAACAATTTGAAGACAAAATGCGGTACCTATGTGTGTAAACACAGCACGTGAAATATTGCAGTATGGCAGTTATTAATAAAATAACAGTAAAGCTTTGGAAATTACTTGTGATGGAAAAATATTAATATGCACTGAAATTTCTGGAAATTAATCCGGTAGAATTTTAATTAAAAACAAAAATTAAAAGCAGCAATTTTACACTTGAATGGCGCCAAATATAAACATTTGACTTATCTCCCCTGAATCAGAAAAATAGCATAGTTTTAGGACGTCGGATAGAAATTTATCAAATAAATAAATTTAAAAAAAAAACAAACAAATACTTGATTACTTTCCATAAATTTCAGTGTAACATAATTTTTTTTCCCCATAAGTAAATTTTTCCTATTATTTTATTTATAATTATTATATTTCACACGTGTTTTCATACATAAGTAATAAAAAAAAAAGCTTACTTCAAAAACTAAATACACTAGATCAGAATTCATTGTTTAGCTTTTCTCCTTTCTAACTCACTTCCATATAATAGTCTTCAGTAATACATTAAAAGACATCCAATGTTGAGGCTCCGTTTGGGGGCTGTGAGGAATGATAGGTTGCCTCTTAGTTACAATTGCTCCCAAATTCACTTTGGCTCAGGTTGGTAATGTCTGTTAGGGTATCTGGTGTTATCAGATCAAGTTGTCTGAAGATACTGGCTTTTTGAGCAAAAATGCATCAAATATTGATGTTATTGTGTTTTTAAAAAATTTTTTTTTTTTACTTTTCCCTTTTCAAAACTCAATCATGTTCTGCAAAGTTAAAACAATTTTTCTACAGTCAAACCAAACAATAAGTAAATATTTGAAGATATAAAGAACTGGAAGTGTAAAAACTTTTTTCCAAAATTACTGGATTCAGCATTAAATAACTTGAAAAGAGTTGATATGCTATAAAACAAAACAGCAACTCTTCCATATAAACATTCATTGAATGTTCTTAATATCGCCAGCCTAAATAGCTTAGTTGTTTGAGTGCTAGACTGAATAACAAAATGTCCATAGTTCAATCCTGGATTTTTGCATACAGTATATTTTGAAACTTCCAGTAATTTTTTTTAATTTTAAATACAACAGCATAAAATAAAATGAATTTTTAAAGTCGTTTTATAATTATTTAATCAAATCCATCCTTATCATTTTCTCCATGTTTTCCTTAACTTTAAACTGTGAACTAAACCTGCTTTTTTTAATTCCATTTTCACCCTAAACAAGATACAGTGCCACTTTGATGTAGGGGGCTACTATCAAGGACAAAAGTTGCAGGGATACTATGTAGGGAGTTGAGAAGCAAGATGTCTGTACACATTACACTTGAATTTCTGCATGTCAGTACAGTTGGGAAAGCAGGAACCTGGAAGGGAATTCCAAAGTCTAGCGGTTCTGGGAAAGAAACTATTAGAGTAGAAGGCTTTCTTACATCTAGGAATCTCTACTGTGTAGGGGTGGGATTTTGCTGTTTGTCGGGGGTATTTATGTTCAAGGGTTTGTAGTTCGTCAAAGCATTCACCATTAAAATGTAGAAGAGGCAGAGAGATGCAACATTTTGTCGATGGAACAGAGGTTGAAGCTTTGATGATAGTTTAGGACCTATCAGGTTGACGGCTCTCTTTTGAACCCTGTCCAGGAGCAAGAGACTAGTAGCAGATGCACCAGCCCAAATGTGACAATAGTACTCCATACATGGGTGAATGGTAGCCTTGTAGAGATACAGGATACTTTCAGACGTAAGTAGCTTTCTAGCACAGTAGAGAGAGAGCCAATATTCTTGGCAGCGGCCTTGGCAATGCTCTCAGTGTATCTGTTTCAGCTCATGTTCCCTGTGAACGTTAAGCCGAGGAGTTTGAAAGAAGTACTTTCAGTTAATTTATCTTTAGTCATAGCTATTGGTGATTGAGAAGGTTTCTTGCAATTATTGAAGGAAACAAGCTTCTTCTTGGTAGCATTGAATGTGACCATCCATTTTTGTCCCCATTCCACTACAGATTGGAGGTCTTCCTCTAATGTTTTTGCCATTTCCTTAGATATGTGTTCATTTTTTTCCCCTCTCATGTTTATTATAGAGCGTGGTGTCATCAGCAAATACTCATCTCAGAAACAATTTATCAAGGAGGTCATTTATGAATATTAGAAATAATAAAGGTTCAAGGATAGACCTCTGAGGTACACCCGCATTTATATCATATTGTTTAGATGTATGACCGTCAAGGACAACCTAGATTTTTCTCTTATCTAAGAAGGATTTAATTATGTTAAGTATTCGTCCAGTTATATTGTAAGGTCTGATTTTCCTGAGAAGACCATTGTGCCATACCCTGTCAAAAGCCTTAGATATATCTAGAGCTACCACTCTACCCTCAAGTGCTTTGTCCAGTGTATGGTATATACGTTCAGAGATTACAGTTAGGATATCTGATGTAGAACGGGCTTGTCTAAATCCATATTGTTGGTCAGTCAGAAGTTTGGCAGCTGTAAGGTAATGGACTAGAGCTTGGTTAATTATGGACTCAAATATTTTGGTGAAAAGTGAGGGGAGGCTAATGGGGTGATAATATAATGGATCAGTTCTTTCGTCAGAATTCTTGTAAACTAGTACCACAGAAGTAGTTTTTCAACTGTCAGGAAAGCAAGATTCGTTAAGGCATTTGTTGTATAGTTAAAAAAAAAATTATTTTAATAGCACAGCCAAGATGATCCACATGCTTTTGAGGTGTCTTTGTTTTTTATCATGCACCTGAGAAGGGGTGATTTTCAGATCATCTAGTGTGGTGTCTGTCTGCAAAGGAAAGTCAGGGAGGGAGTGGTTTTCTGGGTCCAATGTGGAGTTTAAGGCAAACCGACTGGCAAGTATGTTAGCCTTCTCGATTGCCTCATGATTATTGGATAGTGGGGGAATTGTTGATTGCCCATTATTTACTACATTACTAATTACTGTTGTAGATTTTCCAGAAATCACAAGTTCCTAATTTCTGTGCTTCGGAGCGTTTTCTGGTGGTTTCAGTGCATTCTCTCTTAGCTGTCACTATTTTTTAATTCTCACCGATTCTTTCAATGTGACCATACTATCAAAGTTTCCCGTTCTGCACACATACTATTCAATTTTCCTCTGAGGTCATCAGATCTAAGCTGATATTTAAGATTTACATTACACATTCATCATATTATTTCCATATCATTTCTCTTCATGCAACACATATCCTCAAATCCCACTTTCATACATCATCACATATCGTACACGTTTTGCACATATATATGTATTATCCATATCTGAGTTCTCATCCATCTATAGTCTTACACTTCTTGCATGCAAACTGGTTATTCTTCTCTCAACCTGCAATTCCACTGCACTTCTTGCATTTTTTTTAACATCAGTTGGCATTGAAAATGTTCGGAATCTCACTTCCCTGATAAATTGCCTCTGTGGTACCAGTTTCCAAGAGCTCTGATGAAAGAATTTACCCACAAAAGTACCGACTCATAAGTCTCATCCCATTCCTCACTGAAATATTTGAATAATCAATTAATCAAGCGATAATACACAACCTTGAAAATATGAAACTTCTTTCTGGCCAATACCATGCATTTAGGCAATCTTATTGGACTGCGGATATCCTAATGGTCATCTCTAAACGCATATACCATAAACTGGATAAGTCACTAACTTGAAATTAATATAAAACTGAAGATAGTTGGGTTGCGGAACCTGTTTATTGCCAAGACATAAAATGGATGAATGAATGCATCTAACTTAAATAATGTGTTGTATATATTAATTCTAGAAACATCTCTACACTTCTATAAGACTAGACAAATGCTAAACCATTAAAGAAATATTTAATAATAAAACTGAATTGAAATGAAACTTGAATGGTTGCACTTGATTTATCTGAGGCCTTTGATTTATATATATTTTATTTTGCAAAACAAAAAGTTTAACAAAACAAAATTAGGAACAAGGCTAATCAAAAAAGTGGAGAGGTGGGTATATGGTCATCTTTGTCACTATAAATCTGATTTATCTACTCTAATCCTAGCTAGAATTCTCAGTCACCATAATACCACAAATACACCAGGGGTCGTCCTTCTTAAGATTCCCAAATCAAATGTTTTTTTTTTTAAATTCATTTCTAGTAACCCTTTTTTCTGAATGTAAACAGATTAAAAAAGTTTTCCACATGTCTGATTACCAAATATACCAAATTTCAAGTCTGTAGATAAAAAATTTGTTGAGTATATAGGTTGAAAAGTGTCCTCTTACATATACACACACACATTCTCACTTTTATAGATATACTAGCAGGCCACATAAATAAAATATGCATAAATATATTTATATTTTAATTCATGCAGAATTCTTATTTATTGTAATTATACTGTAAGTATTAAACGTAACATTAAAGGCCAGTGAGCATACAGGATGTCCCAAGAGATGGACCCCATTTGTTTGCAGAAAAGTTCAAGGTCTGTCATGTAGTGTGGAGTACAGCATTATCCTGTTGGAATAACCATCCATCCCCACACAAACGATGGCCCCTCCGTGATCAACGATGCTTTCTGTAGCATGCTAACATAACCAGCCGCTGTCTGATGATCCTGCACCACCTGGAGCTCTATTATCCTTTTGTAAGAAAAGGCACTCTATACCATTAGGGAGCCTCCACCACTATGATTTGTGGAGGAAATTTCAGGAAGCATGTTTTTGTTATGCCAATATTGTTGGAAGCCATCAGGGCCATCTAGATTGAATTTTTTTCTCATCAGAAACAGGACTTTCTTCCACTTCTCAACGTTCCATGTTTGGGATATTTTTTAGATGGTGCATATTTAGGATAAAAAGTTCTAACTAGCACACATGTACCTGTACATATATTTGTATAAAAAAATATATATATAAAAATATACATTATAATCTATGGAGCATATAAAAAGTAATCTACGGAGCATATAAAAAGTATTTGTATGTATGTATATGTATATATTTGTATGAAAAATAAATTATTAGTACTATAGTAAATTCGAGAGCGAGTTGATGCAGTGATTGCAGGTGATTAAATGACTTACTGACTAGATGGTTTTCTAACGAATGATAAAAAATATTTTTTTGTATAGTTTTAAAGGTTAAAACTTCAAAGACTATATATATATATATATATATATATATATATATATATATATATATATATATATATATATATATATATATATATATATATATATAACTGACCTTGTCTCTGTTTGTACAGAAAGTCTCTGCCAAACTCCTCTCTTAAAGTTTTGGTCTACAAACTTTAATCATGATATATAGGGGAGTTGGATCTGTGGAACAATTTCGATTTTGTTTTTAGCTGATAAAAATAGTTGTCAAAATTGAAAATAAAATGTTGACCTTGGCAGAAAAGTTGAATAAAGCTGTTACTTTTGTGCATGCACAGAAAAAAAAAACATTCATAACTTTTAGTCGCTTAATTTTTAACCTTTCATATCCATCTGTCAATAGCTCAAACGGTAACAACACAGGAGTGCTAAATAACGACTAAAACTTGAGTGCTAAACGTTTTGGTTTCAATTTTAGCTGACGGTACCTGTCTTTTTTTTTTATATATAACTTTAGAAATCATTACTATATATTGAATACAATATAATAATCAAAAGAAAATTGGTTTTCTATAATATAAAAGTGAAAATGTGTGTGTGTTTGGGTGTGTGTACATTTTTTGTGTATGTCCGGCAAAGGCTTTCTGGAGGTGGGGGCGTTCTATGGGGTCACTCATTCTTAAAACTTTTTATATGCTCCATAGATTATAATATCTATGATTTACGAAAGAGGGCGGTGTGTATCTTTTATTTGGGCAACTTTTGCATGCTATTTTCACAGTATTTCTTAGTCTCCATGTGTTTATTTGGCTTTTCTGTATATAAATGAAACTGACCCCGTAGCAAATTGAGCCTCCCTGGCACTCGTGCTTGGGGCATACAAAAAGCAACGATGTTTGATCAATGTGGCCAAAAACCGTCATACCAGACAATTGCTATTCATTTTGACACTTCCCTATTTATGGGGAAGTTTTCCCTGACATCTTGGGTAGAAAGGCAGACACTGGCTTGAAGCCAAAGTTAAGTTTCCCCATATGGCGTGATTCTTGACCTCATTAAATTCACACAGTTTTTAATCGTTAAATTAAAACACTTTTCATTCCTCTTCTTTCGTGGCCAAGCGGGTAAGATACCAGTCTTTTTTTTTCCCCTTTCTTTTCCAACTTTGCATCAAGCCTTCGGGTTCAAGCCTACCTTCCTACCAAAACTTTTTTTTTTTTACACCTCCAAAACACTCGGACAATGCCGGGCATCCCTGCTAGTATAATAATAAATACAAAATCTTCATGAATGAAAATATGATATTTCTGTATATTTTATGACCGAGTAATGCTGGGTGGCGCCTGTTCGTATATATATATATATATATATATATATATATATATATATATATATATATACTAGCAAAAGTACCCGTCGTTGACTGGGTTCAAAAACAGCCTACAGAAAATGAACTCTGATTTATGAAAGTATGATAGGTTATGAAAAGGAAGGGTTATAAAGAGATAGCTTCGAATTTGGGGGTATCAAAACCAAAGCAAAATATGATGAAAGTAAAAATAAAATAGATAAACCCCATAATTTATTATACCATACCTGTTCACACTGAAACACTTATCACAATATTCTGTGAATCTATATTAAAAAAACCTTGTTAAACTTTGTGAAATATTTCCATTCTATGGAGGTCAGGCGCTAACGAACACTCCATAATTTTATTATACCATATTTCTTCAAACTGAAACATAATTATCAAAGTATACTTACGCAGATAGATATGAAAAGTCTTTATTAAAGTTTGTGCCTATTTCCATTCCATGGAGACCAGGCGCGAACGCAGACCCCACAATTTTATTATACCATCCCTATTTAAGTTAAAACATACTTAAGTATTCTTATGTACATCTATATCAAAAACACTTGTAAACGTTTTTGTTTTTAATTTTTAAATTTTTTATTTCCATACTTTGTGGACCAGGTGCGAACGCAGACTCCACAATTTTAATGAACCACCATTCTGCCAGATTAAACATATCCATTCCTGTATCTCGATATATCTTCTATCATTATATGTAATCAGCTTTTTAAAAATAGTCAACCATATAGGAGCCTATTTGTGACCAGACACGCACACACACACATACACACATTCAGCTTTATATATATATATATATATATATATATATATATATATATATATATATATATATATATATATGAAATAAAAATTACAGTTAAGTTTACCAAAATGATCCAAGATGGCAAAACTAAAGTATATTATAAATATTGAAGAATTAATATTTATAAAGTAATCTCAACCAAATGTAAAAGCTTGATAAAACCAAATAGGCAATAGTGCTTATAATATATAAATATGATTTTAATTCTTTTTCAAAGTGTTTTTTTAACATGTTTTATTAACTACTTGTTCTTATATATAATGTGATAATATAATTATGTCATCAAGTAGTAGAAACTTATCAAGATAAGAAAAGCTGAACACTATGAAGGGGAACAAAAGCAATAATATTACATAAAAAACGAAGAATAAAATTTATATATAACTTTATTATATCATAAGAATAATAAAGAAAAGTAAAGGTAAAAATTAAGAAAAAAACCTTTTTAGGCCATAGCATTTCGAAGCTCAATGCTTTTTTTTTTTACTATTATCTACATATATCCTATCCTTTCAATTTAACGCTACTTTAATTACTTTTTACCATATTATACTATTCCTTTATTCTCATTTCATATCTAAATGTCATTAAACCAGGTTTTCTATATTTGCATTTTGTATAATTCTGGCCTTTCTCCTTTTCTGATGAGAAGCATTTAGCTTCGAAATGCCATGGCCTTAAAAGTTTTTTTTCTTTTTAATTTTCCCCTTTACTTTTCCTTATTGTTCTGATGATATGATGAAGTTATAACTTTTATTACTAATCTTTCATTCAATATTATATATGTGTGTGTGTGTGTGTGTGTATGTGTGTGTGTTCTACAGCATAATCATACTGACACAGCGATTCTCTTCAGATCACCAAAGTTAAGCAACATTGAGCCTGTCTAGTACCAGGGGTGACCATTTGGGAATTCTAGACACTGCATGTGCTTTCTGCTTATCTGTGGGTGTGTATGTATATATATATCTATATATATTTGTCTAGTGTTTCCTTTTCAGATTAAATATGTTTTTAACTCATTTCAAAGTGTTTTTTAACATATTTTATTAACTGTTTGCTCATATTATAAGCTCTATTTCCTATTTGGTTTTATCAAGCTTTTATATCTGGCTGAGATAATTTTATAAATATTAATTCTTTAATATTTATAATTTACTTTAATTTTACCATCTTGGATCATTTTGGTAAATTCAATTGTAATTTTCATTTTATATATATATATATATATATATATATATATACCTCCTCGACATAACTACCCCCAACAAACCCGACAAGCTAGTAAGTCTCATCCCTTTATAGTAGAGATCCCTAGGTGCAAGAAAGCCTTTTACTCCAATAGTTTCTTCCCCAGAACTGCAGGTCTTTGGAACTCCCTTCCGGGATTCTGCTTTCCCAACTCTACTGATATGCAGAAGTTCAAGTGTAATGTGAACAAACATCTTTCTACTCATCTCCCTTCATAATGCCCCTGCAAATTAAGTCCCTGATAGTAACCCCCTGCTTCAAAGTGGCACTGTGCCTTGTTTGGGGTGAAAATTGAATATATATATATATATATATATATATATATATATATATATATATATATATATCAAATAGACAATTATTTCCGCTCTAATACTACCGTCATGATTTAATGATAAGTAGTAAAAATGCATTTTGGGATAGGTTTTTTTTTTAAGTTAGTTTTTATTCTTTTGTTTTCTTTTTCTTTCTTTCTTTCTTAGTTCTTTCTTTCTTTTTTCTTTTATACTTTATTGTTCCCTTCTTTTTCTGTCTTTCATTTTATTCAAAACCTACATATACACACATTTGGTTTAGTAGACACGTGTATGCAACCATGTGAATTCACACACGCACACCTACACGCATACTCTCTCTCTCTCTCTCTCTCTCTCTCTCTCTCTCTCTCTCTCTCTCTCACTCACTTCTGTGCTGTCTTGTAGACACCCACTCACTAGAATAACCAGAAAGAATCAATGCTTTTTAGAAAGCATAGAGCTCTGACATCAGTGCAAATCAATACCATTCCCTAGGCTCACTGCTTGTACATCTTCAGTTTGACACTCCCTCGGCTACTGGTAGTGTGGCTTCTTCCTCCAACATTGGATCACCTCCAACGCAAAGGTAGGCAAGATTATATATTTAGACAAGGGTGGTCAAAAACTATCAAGTGACATTTTGGACATAAATCCCTCTCTTATTTTTCTCTTTCTGACTTTCCATCGCTGTCTATCTATCTATCTATCTATCTATCTATCTATCTATCTATCTATCTATCTATCTCTGTCCTATCCTCCTCCTCCTCCTCTCTCTCTGTCTCTCTCTGGTTCCTTTTAGAAATGTGACCCATATACAATTTTCTGAAACCGAATCACCTTCCGCATTGTTAAAGGTTGTATAATAAACCAGTCTGACCATTTAATCACAGTAAGCCGTTTTTTTTTTTTTTTTTTTTTTTTTTTTTAGGAGAGTTGTTATTGACTACTAACACGATTACTTACACACACGCACACACTCATATATTTAGGTGTCTAGCTTTCTATACAATAAATTAAAATGTACGTAGTTCCGTCTTGCTTCAATAATCACGTATGCAAATTTATTTTTATGAGCAAAGGACAAACATGGCACTTATATATATATATATATATAAAAAAAACAGTGATTGTCCAGAATTTCATTCATATAAAAAAGAAAGAAAGAAAAATCTGTATGATATATCTACCCGTAACAGAAAGAAAATGTTGTACACAAAAAATCATGTATATTGATTTTTTTAAATAAGAAAATAAAATTCTGTGGCCAAACAAACAGTGACAATATCACAAGACCATCTTGAAAACAAGGGAAATAACTCAAAATAATTAAAACTTGCAAGACACGGGTGGGGTCCTTCTACCCTTATCCCTGAGTAGCTTCCGGGCCTTGATAAGTGGTGATCACTGTGTAAAAAAAAAAAAAAAGACATGTTTAATATCAGGACATTGGAACAGATTTCACTTAAGTTATTTTCTGTGTAAAAATAAAAGTACTTGATCAGTTTATGTGATTTTTGGAATATGATATTTTCTTTTCATCATGCCTTTGATCCTCACCTTGTAACACTGAATGTTTAGCAAGGGGGCATCAAGTACCATTTTTTTTTTTTTTAAATCTTTGGTATGATTTGATATTAGCAGATATTTTTACCATTATGCCAAATAGGTTGATTAATCTTTATAATAACTGATGATAATAAAAAAGTAAAGAATAATCGCATATGCAGATTTAATTTTTATGAGCAACAAAGAGGAGGCTTCCTCTTGATAACTAATGATACAACAGATAAAGAAAACAATTTTTTTCACTTTTAACAGACACACAACAAAATATTTCCTTGTTTTTTTTTTGTGACTAAAGTAGGAATTACTCTTCGAGTATACGGATGCTTTATTTACAGATTTGGGAGGTAGAGGGAATTAGTTTTTAAAGTAAAATCTGTGTATATTTTTTATTTTTTGTAAAACTTGTGTGTTTGTTGTTTAAGTAAGAGTTAACTTATATATATTTTTTATTGTTAATATTTTGGTAAGTTTTACTCCAATTGGTAAAAATTAGGAAATATATTTATGAAAACAACTTGTATGTTTTACACTGTTAAAAAGTTTATTTTATTTTTGAAGTTTGTTCACATGTAAATAGAGACATCTGATTGGTTGATAAAAAAAGGAATGGATAGAGTACACGTTACTATGGCACTAGGTTTTACCATATGAGTTCAACTCTTATGTAAGTTTAAAAGATTTTTGTTTTAACTGAGTACATGTTTTATAAATCTTATTATAAATTTTCCTAATGTGTGTGTGTGTGTGTGTGTGTGTGTGTGTGGTTTATCGCAGCCTACCGGCAACCCACCCAGGCAAGTAAGGTACTGAAATAAAGCTTATGACTCAGCAGATGTTTTAGTGATATTTATATCCATGTTTGGTGTATGGAGATTAAAAAAACATGCAAAAAAATAACGATTTACTAAACAATGTTTTATTTACTGGATATTTTTGATACAAGGACTCAAGTTTGCCCAGCTGGGCAAACTTGAGTCCTTGTTTACATAAATTAATGCAACATAATATCATAAAAAAATTGCATAAATATTCTTTTTAAACAATGCGTGTTAGATATTGACCAGTAACCTAATCAATTATTATTATTATTAGAAAAATAAAACAATTAGATTTTGGAAAATGTGTATTTATAGCTTCGAATATTTAGTCAGGAATTTAAGCAGATATTAAATAAAGTCGATTTCGGAATTTTCAGAATAATTGTGGAATTTGGTTAGAAGTAAACATATTTTGGCTAATGTGAGAGGTCACCTGTTTGTATCCTTGTATACATGGTTGGGTTTTTCTGACATAATAGTTAATTAGCAGGGATCAAACTAGGGAGTTGGCAAGAAACGCATTAGCGAACAGATGTGTGAAAAACCCTGTTGGAAGCAGCAAGGGGAAGAACGAGTGAAGATGTAGAAAGAGACTCAGCATGCTAAACTCTGACATGGGAATCCATAAGATGAATAAAATCCATGTAAATATAACTCGTTGTTATGGCGTTCTTTTAGGACCAATAAGAAGATGTGTGATTCTTTTAGTCTGAGATAAGTAGATATATTGTTATCGTTTGATTGTGAAAAGCTGTCGTTAAAAGTTTGTGTGTCACGTTTGTTAACTACATGTATTTGTCAAGAAGTGGCTGTACACATAATGAACGTTTTATATACAATGACACAGGGCACAATGAATATTTCTATTCTCTGTATACACACATTCATTAGATATCAAAGATACTGTTATATACATCATTAAACGATTAACTCAAGTAAGAAATACAGACATGTGTATATATATATATATATATATATATATATATATATATATATATATACACACACATATGAAAAAGTTAAATTTCAAATATAGAAATTTTATTGTATGCAAGACAAAGAATACAATATAGTAAAATAATTTCCTTTACCCAATAATAAATTTATTACAATACGCGTTGGATCTTTTTACCTGCCGAATACCAAGAACTTCCATTACAGGATTTAGCATGCACTTTCGATTTGAAGTTCAATATCCTTTTTTTTTTTTTTTTTTGCAGCAGCATAAATATCCAATTTCTCTTATTCTATGTAGCTAAAATGATTTAAAAACTTTAAAAACATTTAACTTAATTTTATATGTTTATTACCTTTAGCAAATTAGGTGCAAATTTTTTTTATAATATTTGCTAATATTTATCCTCCGAGGAGATGTATAAACATTGAAAACTCATGGGTTAAGGAAATATATTTTGCTATGCTGTATTCTTTGTCTTGCATACAATAAAATTTCTATATTTGAAATTTAACTTTTTCAAATCACAAATTTTAAATTCTTAAATTATGATTTATTTGCTCTATCTAGTATATTGAGCAATTTTATTTAGCTGAGATAGTCTTATATAAAATATTACATCCAATAATATTTTGTAAGACTCATAATCACTGGATTTGCACACCAGTAGATTTATTGTATTTCATTATTCTGAATAATTTATATATATATATATATATATATATATATATATATATATATATATATATATATATATATATATATTCAGCATTAGTTTAAAGTGAAATCTAATGCTTTTTGTTAACAAAAACAATAATGCATTCATCATAGTTACTGACTCTCTCCTGCAAATACTAAGTAGCACTTTTTTCCTGGACTTTCACAAATATTTTTCTTAATACCAGCAAGAAACCAGTTGAAGCTAAAGATGGAAATTGACATACGCTGTAATTATTTTTTTTTTTTGTATTGTTAGATTTTTAACAAAAAAATCTAAGCAAATGTAATTTGTAACATTTTGAAATAATTAAAAAATAGATAAAGAAAAAAAAAATAGTTATAAACATGCACTTGTTCATTCATTGCACAGGCCGTGATCGTCTCACTTGTGCTAATCTGAAGTTGTTGTTTAATCCATTCAGTACTGCATCAAAGGAATTCTTCGTCCAACCAAAAACCACTAATCCAGCTTAGAAACAAACAATAGATGAAAAACAAACTGTGTTTGTCCTGCCCAGAGAGTCGGTTCTAACTGTTTCCCTTAGTCACCTACTGGAATCGCTTCACTGATGACTGGAAATTTTTGAGTTTGACTTTTGTTAGTGGTCATCATTCAACCACCCAAAAGCTGACTATTCGGTATATCCACTGGATATAACGGCTAGACAGTGTTCATTCAAAGGGGTTTATCTGGAACCTCTCTAGAAACATTATTTTTCTCAAGGTGGGTTGGTCTTGGCATGATTTCCAGTCTAAAGAGGAACCTATTTGTAAACTCATGTTAATATTTTTACAGACATTTGTTATAAGAATATGCATTAGTTGCACAGGTCATGGTCATCCAATACATTGTGCTGGTCCAAAGTTGTTGTTTGATTCAGTCAATGCTGTAACAAAGGAATTCCCCCTTTTATAAAAACCACAACTTCAGTTTATAAAGAAATAGATGTTTATTTGTTTATTCTTTGCAGTATCAAATGGCACCCACTATCTTAGATTAGCTAAAAGCCCCAAGAACCCTACTTACCCGGAGAGGGAAAAGATAAAGCAAACAAACAAACAAACAAACAAACAACAGATTGCTTCAATTATTTAACTCCAACTCTAACTATCTGCCACACCCATAGAAAACCGATTGTACAGCCTACTCTTTCTCATCTTCTGGAATCTTTACGCCTTTGACTAATTCTAACCTTTGTCAGTGGTCACTATTTGACCGCCCAGAAGTTTACTACTCGAGATATCCATCAGAGCTAATGGTCAGACAGTTTCCATTTAAAGAGGCTTATCTGTAGATTGTTTTAGACACTGCTTTTCTCACAAAAGCCAATCCTGGCAGAACTGTCAAGGGCAGTACACATAGACGATGAAGTCGATTGCAGGATAGCCAAGGCTAGTGCTGCCTTTGTACATCTCAGAACCCCTGTATGGGAGTGTAAAGGAATTCAACTGCAGACCAAACTTCAAGTATACCAAGCTGTTATTCTTACCATCCTCATGTATATTTGTGAAACTTGAATTGTATATGCCAGACATGCCAAGAAATTGAACCATTTCCAAATGATCTGCCTCCATAGATTGTTGAAAATCAAGTGGCAAGACAAGATACCAAACAAATACGTTTTAGCCCAGTCAGGCATTCCGTCAATATACACCATGTTACAGCAGGTCCACGTTCATTAGGCAGGTCATATATGCCGCATGCCTGATTCAAGGCTCCCAAAATAGCTCCTTTATGGAAAAGGAAAAAGACCTGTCGGAGGACAGCATAAACGGTTCAAGGACAATTTGAAACAGTTTAGCTTGTATTCTAACTCATGGGAAAAACTAACCCAAGACAGATGTTTCTGGCATGTCGTAACTCACAAAGGGGCTACAATTGCTGAATCTGCATGCAATGAACACAAGAGAAAACGTGACATTAGAAAAGACAGAGCAGTCAACACCTCTGATACAAAATTATCCCATAGGTGCTCAACACGTGGGAAATACTTCAGAGCTTGAATCAGTCTAACAAGCCATCTTCGAACATCACAGAACAATTGCATGATCACAGTCATCTTAGCAAGCGATGAACAAACATCATCATCTATATATAAAATTAGGTATGTGTATATGTTTATATATTTGTATGTACAGGATTTATTCCTAGTATAATAAACTGGATATTATGAATTTTAGAACAAAGCTGCTGGGCATAAGGGCGGGCAATATAGATTATAGTTACTTCAATTTAGTTATATGCGAAGGAGATAAAGAGGGGATGATGGAAGCTCTTTATGAAAATTCAGGTACCTCTGATTTTTATAAAATTTTAACAATATGGTTTTAGATATCAATTAATAAATATTTCACTAATTTTCAGGGCCTGGATAGGACCTTAAACTATATCCGATGGTGAGACCCCAGCTTGCAGGCTTTGGGGAGTGTGGAGCCACCCTTTAATTGCCATTGCTCCCATGTCCACTCTGACTCGGAGTGGTAGTACTTGCTAGGGTCCCAACTATGGGTTAAATAGAAACCGACTTGAAAAAAACAAATATATTCTATTAAAAAATTGTTCTTCAAAATCACTGGATTCGGCATTAAATAACATGAAAAGGGTTGATATGCCGTAAAACAAAAACAACCAACCAACCAACTAATTTTCAAAGAGTATTTAAAGGGTATAATTTGGACACAATTTCCCATTTGAAAAGTCAAAAATTTCAGATTTGTATGAAATTTTATATGTTATTGTTAGGCACCAATTAAACAAGAATCCCTGAATTTCACTTTCTTCTTGAGACACCTTATACCCTAAGCCTTAAATTTCAGACATTTTCTGAAATTAAAATTACGTAATGGATTTTGATCAATATTGGAAAAAAGGATTCTAGACATAACGTTTAGTAGGATTACATCATTATATCTTGATTTAATCCTCTTTGGGAGACAGAAAAGCATAAAAGTGTCGCAAAATTGTTTCTTTCAAGGAATTCATTTTGCCTGTCCTGGGACGGGTATTCTAGTTAGACAATACCATCCTCAAGTTTTGGTGCAGCTACTGAGAAGTCTTGAAAGAACCGTATAAATTCCAAGTAAAGAAGTTGGGTGGCATTTACAATGTATGATATGATAATGACCTAATAAATTGATCTGAATGTTATTTTGAATGAAGGTAGTTCATTTGTACTGTGGAAATAAATTTTGATTAAAGTTCACCTTGAGAGAATGTTTTGAAACTTGTTATTTGCATAGGATTCTGCGAATAGTCAAAGTTTGAATCAATTTTGAGCCTGAGGAATAAGATTAGCTTTGCACATGATTCCATTACAAATTGCTCAGAACAATTTTATTGATCAAATTTTATAGAATAGAGCCGCATTTAACTTACAATGAATATTTAATTATATTGATTTTTTTTTCTATTATCTACTATATAAAATTATGTTGCATGGATTTTAAATGTTGGACCAAAATACAGGAATGTGAGATCTTCGCCTTCTGGTGAGATTCCATTTTTTTTCTTTTAAATCCAGAAAAAGCAGATTTCCACTCAAATCTCAATCATTTTTTGGTTCAAATCCGTTTTCAGTTTAAATATTTTTATTTATTTTTTTTTAAATTCCATTTTCACCCCAAACAAGGCACAATGCCACTTTGATGTAGGAGGTTACTATCGGGGACATAAGTTGCAGGGATACTATATAGGGAGTTAAGTAGTAAGATGTCTGTTCACATTACACTTGAACTTCTACATGTCAGTACAGTTGGGAAAGCAGGAACCCGGAAGGGAGTTCCAAAGTCTAGCAGTTGTGGGAAAGAAACTATTAGAGCAGAAGGAAAATACATACACACACAAAAGATACACACACATTTATAGTTTCCTTCCCGATTTGGGTATGGATTCTAACACTGTTTCCTTTTCACTTATGTATTGTCTCTGATCGTTTTCTTCTTCTGCATTTTGCCTTTTAATATCCTGAAGATGTCCCCTGCAATAGGGACAGAACGCTGATCACCATTTTTCTTTTTTCAAAACAACATATATATATATATATATATATATATATATATATATATATATATATAATTGCAACATCTTGTCAGATGAGTGTCACAGATTGAAATTACATTTGGAGTGGATCATGAGACTCATATATTAAAAAAATATTAAATAAATATAAAAAAATATGTTTATTAAAAAACATCTTCACCGGAATAATTATATAATAAAATATTTACGGGATTCATCATCTAACAAAAGGAGAAACCAAGGAATTATGCCTACTTCGAATTGTTACCTTGTTCTGTGGAAGAATCAAGATACGCATCAGATCCTTTTACTTCATCGCTACCAAAAACTCTCACTTAGAGATTTACCATACAATTTGGATATGAAATTCAATATCTTTTTCATTTTGAACCAATATATAATTTCCCTTACTCTATGATTTAAAAACTTTAATTTTGATTTTCTATGTTTACTGCATTTAGCAAATCAGGTATAAACCATTTATAATATTTGTTAATATTTTCTCCTCTGAGGAGATGGGTAAACATCGAAAACCTATAGGTTAAGGAGATATACTTATTGAAATGTATTCTTTGTCTTACATATAATAAAAATTCTAGGTTTGAAATTTAACCATTTTACATCATAAAATTTAAATTACTAAATTAGCTCATATATATATATATATATATATATATATATATATATATATATATATATATATATATATTATTTTTAAAATGTAATTATCCACTGACACGTGTTTCGTCGTCTACGACTCATCAGAGTGGCTGTATCTAGCGAGATGTTGTTCCCGGCTCGCATTTGGGTAAAAATGCACTTTCGTAAATAATTGAATTCATTCAGAGCATATCGCTAAAACCAAAACAAAACAACATCTATCTATCTATCTATCTATCTATATATATATTAATAATTGCAACATCTTATCAGATGAGTGTTGCTCCTTCATTCAGAAAAGCAATGTTAGGATAGGCCTATATATATATATATATATATATATATATATATATATATATATATATATATATATATGAGCAACATTAAGCCTATCCTAACATTACTTTTCTGACAAGATGTTGCAATCATCATATATCAATTTATATATATATATATATATATATATATATATATATATATATATATATAGGCTCCTTCAGTCTTTAACAGATTATGGATACCCACGAAGGGGTGCCTGCACATTAAATTTTTTTGTGGCATTAGGTGCGCAATCTCCAACCACTCCTGAGTCGACATTGTTAAATACCAGTGTCAAGTGAAGTGTATGTACAGGATGACTGGAAACAAATACCGAGATAAGCAGATGGTCACCGATCTGGTACTAACCAGGCTCAACATTGCTTAAATTTGGTAATCTGATGAGTCCTGGTGTGTTAACACAATTATACTATATATATATATATATATATATATATATATATATATATATGATGATTGCAACGTCTTGTCAGACGAGTGCCACTCCCTCAGTCACTGAAAGTCCATATGTCCAAAGATGACTTTTCAGTCCTGCCAGCGACTTGCATACTCTTAAGCAGACATGACACTGAAGACGGTCATTGGTTCAGAAGAAACCAATAGCACCGGAACCAGTATCATCGTGTACTTTTGTGCGATTAACAAGATTTGCTTTGGACAACAGAGTTCAGTCACACACCTCACGGATCCAAAGATCTCCATGATTGGGTGGCAAGGTTTGGTGTTTCCTACATTCTCTCTTGAGCTTCACTCGGTCTATCTTTGCTACTTCAAAGTGTTCTGCGCCCCTGTATATCAGTGCCCTCCACTGCTTGCGATCATACACTAGGGATTTCCAACTATCAACAGGAACACGAAAGCTCACCAGACTCTCCTTAATGCTATCACGATAACATCTTTTGGGAAAAACAAGAGATGCCGAACTATCCCTTGGCATAGCCTACAAATAAACTCTGTTCACATTTAATATTTTTCTTACCTATGAATGTGAAGCGAGTTGAACTGAATATATGCATTCTGCTTAAATTTGTTTTTTTTTTTTTAACACAAAATGCTTGATATGGAGTTTTGCTTAATTGTGTATATATGCAGCTGCTTTTAATGTATATGTTTGTAAATTTGGGGCAGGGGGGGGGGTGTAGATTCAATAAGTAGACATCTTGCCATTTCAAAAAGGATCCGCCATGATCCTTCAGCAGTTCCATTTTGGTGTGGTGAATGTTTTATACTATGATTAATTAATAAAAGTTCAAAGTCTCTATTAGTAAATTCTGTTCCAATGTCAGAGCAAATACACTTTACTGCTTTGTAAGGAGTGATATCAGCCAAGTATTTTTTAGTTGCTAACAGAGCCTCAAATTTATTCTTTAAGAAATAAACCAATATTAAATCGGAATAATTCTCTACAAAATTCAATGCCTATCTGAAGTTTTCTCTGCCCATCAGTTTCACAGGACTGTTCAAGTCACAATGTAACAATGAGAGGTTTGTCTGGCATCTTATGTCGGTTCTTCACCATTTTTCCTTGTGTAAAGATTTCACAGTTTAGAAAGTTTTATTTTCATCCCATCAAGAATATTTGGCAACTTTTTGATAGTTCTAGAATTTTATGCCAAGTTTTCAAATCATCATAGACGGTTTTTAATGAGTGACTACACTTTAAATATAATCTTTCATTTTCTTAAAGATCAAATGCAGTTTCATTTGGGCACACCCATTTTGACTTATTGGGGCTAAAGTTTATATTTGCACCTTGTTTAATGGTAGTTTCTACACAAGAAAATATATTTTGTAAACGTTGGAATTTAAAGAATGTTTCCAGAATATAGAAACAAAGTACACTTTTATTATTTCTTGGGGTGGGGGAGGATTTTAGCATTGCTTCTCTTCAAAACTATATTATTTACTTGTCTACCGAAATTATTGTATCTACATTGAAAACTTTTGAAATCGGGTTGCCCACAATAATAACAGATAATCTTTGTCTTTTTCTAAGGAGAAAAATTGTTATTTGAAAAGTTGTGGTTTTTATTTGTGGTAAAGGTTTAATTTGATTTTGTTGGTTTTTGGTAGGCATTTTTGAATTTAATGAAACTTGTCTATTCTTTATTTTCCTTTATTATATTTTTGGTTTCTTCATAAATCCTTAGTGCTACTTTGAATTGACTAAAAGTCATAGGTTTTTCTTTCGAACTTTAAGATTTCAACTATGATACACAGTTGAAATCTTAAAGTTTGAATCTACTATATATCAGTTTTCAAGTTCAAAAGTTGACAAAGTAGTTTTGTAGAGACCATTCCACACACACACACACACACACACACACACACACACGGTTGCTTATATATATATATATATATATATATATATATATATATATATAATGGGGGAACTCACACTAATCTAATATTTCGTTTATTCAAGCATTTTTATACTTTTTTCTATGTCAGTATTTAAATGTTTTCTTAGGGTTGGTCCTAGAATGAATTAATTTCCCGCTCTATAAAGAATGTTAATACTGCCTAATTGTCTTCTCTGACCTGATTGGTATTGGTGGGATGAGGTCGGTTTGAAACAAGGCTAGTCATTGGTGCTAACCACCTACTTTCTAGTTTTATTAATTCAGGAAAAATTCCACCAAACACAATGGGTAATTCTGTAAGTAAAAACTTTTTTGTTCCTTATTAAAAATACAAAAAAAAAAAAAAAATGAAAAAAAAAAAAAGAGAAACAATTGACGCTTATTTACGATCTTAAATTTAATATACAAAACCTTTCTATTTATTTAAATTCATAAATATATTTTTCAATATAATCTTAGCTGTTATTGTTTGGGTTTCGGTTTCTGAAGCCATATATATATATATATATATATATATATATATATATATATATATATTGAAAACTGATTTCTTCTGTGAAAAGCAACCATTTATTAAGTCGCTTGACGAGGACTTCTGGTTTTAACCTGCCATTTGTCCAAAATATTAGCAAGTCCAGTGTCACAATCATGTAAATTTGTTGATATTAATAAAAATATATATTGCTTTTTTTATTGAGTATTCTTAATAACTTCATTAAATTCATTAGTTATCACTCTTGAATACCTTTAACCTGGTGTGTGTGTGTGTGTGTGTGTGTGCGTGTGTGTGTGTGTGTATATATATATATATATATATATATATATATATATATCCGGATTAGAAAAATTAATTTAAATAAAGAAATTTAATTTAAGAAATCAATGAATAATAGTATCAATAAAATATATTAAATGGACATAGGTAATTATTGTATGATATTTTGTTTGAATTTTTTTTTTTTTAATGGAGATACGAAAATAGGTAAATATATACATCTTTAAAAAATACTTTGCAAGGATGGGATATAGGTAAAATAATTTCGCTTGTTTTCTTTTCCTTATAAGGGGAATGGTTTCCATAATGTTTTATTGTTAAAGTTTTTTTTTTATTCAAGAAGTTTGAAGAAAAGCTGTTCCTGTGAAAATTTTCAAATGACATAACGTTTGAATTTGTCCGAATCGTCTTGAAACAATTGTAACTAACGATGAAATATACTATTTGTTGCTATCAACCCATTCTTACAAGTCTTGGGTTTTGTTAAAACAATATATATATATATATATATATATATATATATATATATATATATATATATATATATATATATATACTAGCAGGTTGGCAGGTCATATAATCCACTTAAATATGATATTTTGATTTATGCAGATTTTGTATTAATTATAGAGCCAATTCTCTATTGATTATCATATTGTGATTTCAAAAGTTTTAAAAAAAGATATGACTTGGTTGCCATCAGCTAAAATCAAAACCAAAAGATACAGCTATCCATTCGTTACAATCTGAGCTAAATCCATAAGCACACCAAAACTTTAAAAGTAACGTTTTTAAACATATAAATGTATTTTGCCGCATGTATAGAAGATACACATTTAGCCAATTTACATCTGCCAAGTTTTAACCCTTTAGCATCTATTTTTACTGGCTAAAAACCGAATCGAATTTTTTTCACAGATCTGAATCCTTTATATATCAAGTTTCAAATCTGTTGACAAAAATTTGAAAGAGTAGCTTGATAGAGACTGTTCTGCACACAGACAGTCACTTTAATATATATATATATAATGTAGCTATATATCTATCTGTCGGTCTGTCTATCCCACATGTTCAAACTCTATCTCCTCCGAAACTAAAAGTCGCAAAGCGGTGCTAGGGGCCTCAAATAATTGGATTTTTTACAGGCCGTTCTTTTATGGGTTTTTAGCCGGTTAAAATTGGTTTTAAGGGGTCAAAAATGGAGCAAAATTGAAAAAGTCGTTAAACATTTTGTACATTCATGTTTATTTTATCTTTAATTGGTTCATATGCATGTAACATTGGTACAATGGTAACATCACCAGCTTTGAATGTTACAGTTTTGGTTTCGATTCTAGCTGATGGCATCTAAATAGTTATTTTTTTTACTTTCGAAATCACGACTATAATAATACATATGAAATCTGAACAAATTAAAATATCATATTTAAGCGTATTTTAAGCCCCCCCCCACTCCCTGCTAGTACATATATATACTCATACAAAATGTACTTATATCTGAATGGATAAATGTGAACGTTTTTTTTTAATAATACAAAGACCCAATGTTATTTGAATATCTAATATGAAGCAATTGAAATTCATGACATATTACTTAATTGGTGTCTAATTACTGTGAATCAAATTTAATGTAAATCTGAAATATTTGAATTTTCAAATAACGGGTGGTTGTATTCATGTCATGTACATTTTCCATTAGTTCAAATTTATTGAATATATTTTAGTTTTCAAATATATTTTTCAATATAAACTTTATAAACTTAATTTTTAGGGCGGTCCCTTCATATATATATATATATATATATATATATATATATATATATATATATATATATATATATATATATATATGTGTGTGTGTGTGTGTGTGTGTGAGTGTTGGAACGATTAATTGGAATCGGGAATCTGAAAAAATCGACAAATTTGAGGGAATCGGTATCGGAATCAAAAATATTGGTGCTTATTTTCCGATGCCAAAACGATTCTTTTAATTGTCTTGTTTTTATTTGATTTTGTTTAAAGCAAAATTTTCCACTGCTAGTAGTAATGATAAAATAATAAATATTGATTGATTTTAAACTACCAGTAAAACTAAAATCTATAGATCATCCTCCACAAGTGTATTTTTACGCTTAGGAAAATATCTGCATATTTAACATATGTGTTTTTTTACAGAAATCAGGAAAAATAACAACTCCTAGGGTTAAATATTTAGAGATTTATAAAGAATCGGAATCAAGAATTTAGTACAGAATTAGTAATTGTATCGGAATCGGCACATCACTAATATGTGTGTGTATATATATATATATATATATATATATATATATATATATATATATATATATACACACACTCACATACTCACTAGTAATTATTACACAAATCATTACTAGTGATTGTTTCCCCAAATATTCAGCAATTCATACTGCTGTTAATAACCTTTGCAAATCGTTTTATGCTAACCCAACAGTCGTTTACTATTGATTTCTCGCTAGCAATGACTGTTGGTCATCTTATGAATTTTAGTAACAGTAAGCCCTTCCAAGGTTTCAGTAATTTTGCATTCTTTCAGTGGAGATCTGGTTTGTGCTCTCCCTTCTCAGCCTAGTTATTTTCCTCAACCTTTCAAGTGCATTTTGTGTGGTATTGGCTAATGTCTATATATAGGGTCTGTATGTATTCTTTTTTTGGCTGTTGTTATGGATATTTCTGTTAGTTTCAAACGTTTTTTATTTATATTGATTGGTTTCCACATTAAAGGATTTTCCTTAATATTTCATCTGTTTTCATCAGTTTTGTGCATCATATGGTCTCAATCTTCCCTTTAATTCCAATTACTCTTAATATTTTCTTTTCCAGAACTTTTTTTTATCATAATTATGATTAAAATAATAAAAATAAAGATTTTTCAATGTCAGTAAATCAACATTTGTTTTCCTAAGGACTTTTTTTCTTATGTACTTTAAAAACACATAGTGCATGCTAAGATATACTTTAGTTCTAGGATTGAGTTATGTTTGAAAAAAAAAATGTTTTAATTGGCCATAATTTATAATTAACACATCTCTCTTAGCTATATGTTTCTCTCATCCTTTCTCACTCTATGTTGATTCAACCATCTATAAAAGGCAAAAAGCGCGCGAGAGTTTTTCTATGTCCAAGAAAGGCTTTTTTTCTCGGGGGTGGGGGTTACTATCGCTTAGAACTTCTTATATACCGTGTAGATCATAATATGTACGAATTATGAACACGCATCGCGGCTACATTTATTCACATCGAGTTTTACATAATTCTTGCTATTTCAGCCCCTCTTGCGTTGATTCGGCTTTTTCATATAAAAGCGAAACTGGTGAAACTAAGGCATGGTTCTCGGCCCGGTAGCGTCCAGAAAGCAATAGACGTTTAGTCAATGTCGGTTTTCACCGTCATATCAGACAATTGCTTTCATTTGGACACTCCCCTAATAAATGGGGGGAACTGGTTTTCACCAACACGTTGGGAAAACAAAACCAGACAAAGTTGGGTAAACAAACCCCAAAACACTGTCCCACAGTAAAAGTTAACTGCGCTATTTCTATTAAATCTCATTAAATGCGCGCACCTGTCAATTCCATTTTTAATTCTTAAATAAATTGAAACGTATTTCAGTTACTCTTTCTTGCTGGCTGAGTGGGTAACGTGTCAGGGTTTTTTTTCACACTTTATTTTTCACCTTTGCCTCAACTCCAGGCTTCGGGTTCGATCCTACCTACCTACCAAAACTTTTTTTTACCCCCCCCCCCAAAAAAAAAAAAACACACACACACACACACACACTTACAAACGCCCGGGCAACGATTTTTAAAGAAATTTTAATGTTGTTTTTTTTTCTTATATAATATTTAAACAGCGTTATTACTATGCTTATTCTTTTGTTTTGACTTACCCCTGCCCCAACACACACACACCTCTAAACACCCGAACAACACCGGGTACCCCCGCTAGTCTATAATATAAATCTCGCCTATCTATTTAAATGTATGTCAGCCTAAAACTGCGACGGATTTTCGCGAAATTGGTATTGTTTTGAAGCTCGACCCTTCGGACGACAAATATCGAAAAATTGGTCAAAAACATTAATTCCTTCACCCTCAACTGGGCACTTTTCTACAAGGAGGTGTCGCTTTTTTCGCCGATATTTTCGAAAGTCATTCCCTCTTTTTGATTGACTATCCTTAATTTAAACCTTTGCCACTTCCAGTTTGGCGATGGACGTAACAGCAAAGACATCACAGTTTTTGTTTTCATGTTATTTTCCTCCTTCGCGGTTCGTGTTCGAGCCTGCCTGCCTACTACTACTTTATTTATTTATTTATTTTTTTTTGCTCAACACACACCCTCAAATACCGGGGCAAGTTCTCTAGTATTTCTTAATATCTGTGCGGGTGTTTAGAGAAAATGATTATTTCAGTATGTCCATCTAATTTACGTGTCTGTATGCACCACAAGCACTTATGTAAATTAGATGGCAAAATAATAAGTCTGTTTACTTCCATGTAAGAATAAACAGTAATAATATTTCTATGTATAAATCTAAATAAATGCGAAAAAAATTTTTTTCCATTCATCACAGTTATATTATTAGCTAAACGCGCATCTGTTATTTAAATCAGTAATATTCTTTTGTAGAGAGTGAAAATCTTAACACAACCTTTGGTATACTTAATTTGCATAACTATTTTTCTAAACAGTTTCTAGTAAATTAATGTTTGGTGCTATTCATCTGTAATTTTATTGTCTTATTTTACTATATACATGCAATAGTTTTGTCGATATTAATGATAATTAAAGTGATTTAATAAAAAGCTAATCACCCATGCCTTTTTAAAAATTTTATGTTTATCAATTTTCAAGAACAGTAATTTAACTGAAAATTAAAAAATTACTAAAGACTAGCAGGGAGACCCGACGTTGTCCAGGATTGAATAAGGATAAACAAATGTTCTACCCTCCCATACTTTTATTGTCATTGAAATCGATGAAATTGCCCATTTTTTTAATGAAATCAATTGACTATCTGCTCTAGTTAGGGACCCCACCCCTAGTGCAATGTACCTAGAGGAAGTTTCACGTGTCTCCCCGCAGTAACTTAATCAACAATACATTGTAGTCTACATTGCGCTGTAGAGAATCTAATGTTAGTTTTATAAAATTATCTGTAAACAATGGCTTCACTTAAAGGTTAATATGCAAAGGTCAAGTATCATAATTCAATTGTGCTTTAAACAGTAAAAATTCAAATCAAACGTGCCTCTGTCATATCAAAGAACAGTTGTTGATTTTATGTAATTATTTTAACATAATCACTTGAATAAAAGTTAAACGTACAAAAGTAAAGTATCATGGGTCAACTGTGCTCTGAAAATAAACATTCATTTCAAACGCTCTTCAGTCATAAAAGAATCTAGAGGTGATTTTATAGGCTGGGTCTTTCAGCTTGTGCGGTGATAAGGCTTAAATGCTCTTGTGATGTTAGGTTGTATAAAAGTGTTAACTTTGGTCAAAATTGTACTTCTTTCTTTAATCGGATTTTTTTCGATTATTGATTTTCGATACTTATCAGATGCATTCTGATACAAAATCTATGTAAGAACACTCCCAAACACATCAAGTACCTTCATGTGAAATTTAAAAAAATCTGTCTAGCCATTTCTGAATCCGTAAGGAACTCTCTCTGTCACACACAGACAAAGTTCTTTTATATAATAGTAATAGAGATATATAATGTAAATTGCACAATTAAAAAGAAGACTTATTGCTATATTAATAGCTGCTTGATGGAGGGTAGTCTTATTTTGCATGTAATAATATAAAAGTAACTTATTATTTTCAGTTTTGCAAGAAGAATTTCTTGGTGAATATGTCAAAATTTATGAATTTTTTGACGAAATCAAAGTCGAATAAATAGTGAAAGTGGTTGTGACTAAATGAGTCGCAAATACGTTTAGTATGCATTTTTTTAAAAACTTTAATTCAAGCCATTATATATAAAAAGATAATTTTATAAAATCAACAGTAAGTTCTCTAGAATGTAATGTAAACTACAATATATTGTGTATTAAGTCACTGCGGGAAGGCGTACGAATCGATGAATATGAATACCTACAATGTAACATGATATATATAGTAGCAATATACTGATCAAGTTCTTTTAAATATTTCATCAGATGTCCTTGTAAATTCATCATTTCTTAATTTATACGGTTTATTCTTTATTGTCACCAATATGGCTGCAGAGAGAGAAAGGCAATATCAAGAAAGAATGTCAAAGTCTGTCCACACAACATTAATTATATTATTTGACTAGAAGGGAGACCTGACGTTGCCCGGGATTGAATGATGATAAACGAATGTTTCATACTCCTATATTTGTTAAATTGCCCATTTTTTCAATCAAATCGATTGATTGCCTGCTCTAGTTGGGGACCCATCACGGTGCATATGGAGGAAGCTTCAGATACCTTCCTACAGTGACTTAGTCCACAATATATTGTAGTTTATATTGCACTGTAGAGAACCTACAGTTGATTTTATAAGATTATATTTATACTAGCATTTCAGCCCGGCGTTGCCCGGGTGTTTATATGTGTATGTTGAGCAAAAAAAAAAAAAAGTGGTAGTAGGAAGGCAGGCTCGAACTCGTACAGTGGAGGAGGGAAAGAACAGGAAAAAAAACCTGACGTCTTTGCTGTTACGACCACTGCCAAACTGGAAGTGACGTAGGTTTAAATTAAGGCTAAACAATCGAAAGGAGAGGATGACTTTAAAAAATATCGGTGAAAAAAGCGACCCCGCCCCCTGTAGAAAACTGCCCAGTTGAAGGTGAAGATATTAATATTTTTAGCCAATTTTTCGATATTTGTCGTCTGAAAGGTCGAACTTCAAAACGGTACTGATCTTGTAAAAATCCATCGCCTCTATCAAAAGTTTTAGGCAGACGTGCAAACATACATACATACATACATTTATATATTGATAACTAAAAATGTTCGACCCAAACCGATTAAAAAGCTTGCTCTATCTCTGCATACCCTTTATGTAAAATTTCAAATGTTTAGACCAGAAATTGTCTGAGTAATTTGATAGAGACCGCAGAGATTAAATTTTTTTTAACTTTGTCCCCTATTATGACCCCTTAACATTTATTGTTTTGGGCTCAAATCAAGTTATTAAGTTAGATCCATGTTCGAGGAACCTATATCTGAAATTTCAAGTGTTTATACCCAAAATTGGCGGAGAAGTTTGGTAGAGTTTTCAAAGGTCAAATCGTTGAACTTTGACCCCTTAACAGCCAAATTTCTGGCCGAAAACAGATTACAAAGATTTTCCCAAATCTCAGTACCCTGTATATCAAATTTCAAGTCTGTAGACTTAAAATTGACAGAGTTATTGCGTAGGGAAATGTACACAGACACACACATTCACTTTTATAAACATATAGATAGATATAATGGCTCAAATTATATATAAATATAAAATGCAAAAGTCAAGTATCATGATTCAATCGTGGTCTAAATAGAAACATTTATTTCGAATGCACCCATGTCATATCAAATAATCTGCTATTGATTTTATGTGTTGAGCATTTCAGCTTTTGTAGTAATAAAACTTCACAAATGCACTTGTGACATTAGGCTGTGTAAATTGTTAACTTTGGTCAAAATCGCCTGTTCCTTCTCATCGAATTATTTAAATTATTGATACTTATTGAAGGCATTGTGATCCAAAACCTATCTAAGAACGCTACCAGGCGCATACAGTACCTTCGTGTGAAATTTCATAAAAATCGGCCCAGCCGTTTTCGGAGTTCATAGGGAACAAACTCTCACAGAAAAAGTTCATATGGAAACATGGTTGCATTTGTATAGGCATTCGAGATAAGAATTACTTAAGACTTTTACCTGACCGTGAATGACGGAACGAGAACAGTCTACTCTCGTGGATTAGATAAAAGGTTTAATTTAAAATTTTGTATGGATTCTCGAGTTTGACAAGATGCACCTAAAGAAGGTCTGAAGTTACATCAGCTTAAACGTTGTGAGAATAACATCCAAGAGGAACTCGTTGTACTTGTGCCCTCTCAATGTACACATCCCTAACAAACCTGCTTAGCACACAAAATCACACCCCTTCACAGTTGAGGTCCCTAAATGCCAGAAAGCTTTCTACTCTAATAGTTTCTTCCCTCAAACAGCTAGACTTTGAAATTTCCTTCCTGCTACCTGCTTCCCTGGCAGTACTGATATGTAGAAGTTTAAATGTAATGTAAACCAACATCTTGTTAATCTTTCCTAGGCATGGTTCAAAATAGTAGCCCTTATGTCCAAGTGGCAATATGCCTTGTTAAGAGTAAACTTGAGTAAAAAACAAAAAAAAAAAAATGAGGACAGTAGTCCAGACAATCCAAATAATATAAATGTATTTTAGCATTTTTAGTGTTCAGTTTGTTTTATGAGATGTAGCTGTAAACATGCACTAACCCACATTTTAATGGTGCATGTAAATGGCAGACGTTGCAAGTGATACATGTCCGGCCAAACAAAAAGGGGTGGAGCATAGAGAATTTAAAATGTCTCTGATTGGAGTCCGGCCAGCCAAGGGATGTGTTTTTGTTTGAAATAAAATAAGTACCTCATTAAATAGTTTTCAGACTGAGAGTAACCTACTTGAGAAAAGTAATGTCAGAGAATATCTGCAGATAAGATCCTTTCAATGAACACTGTCTTGCATTTATATCTAGTAAATATCTCGAGTAGTCAGTTTATGGGTGGTCGAATAGTGACCACTGATAAAGCTCAAAACCTAAAATTTCCAGTTAGTGGTGAAAAGATTCCAAGAGATGGAAAGGGAAAGTAGTTAGAGCCGGCCTTCTGGGCATGACAGAGGTAATTGATTTTTTTGGCAGGCTGGTGGTTAGATGGGCTATTATGCTTTTCTGCACAAGGTGGGCCCTTGCCTCTTTTAGCTAAAGGATTGTGTTCTGGTTTGGTCAGGCAAAAGTCCCATTTTGCAAGTCTACTATTCGATTTAAGAAAACGAGTACGATTTTAGGAAAGAAAAATGAAGTTTTCTTAATTGTTTTTAAACTGGAATTTTGGTTTTTGTTTGGAGGAAGAATCAAACAACTTTGGACTGGCATAATAAGAAGGACAATCACGGCCTGTGCAGTGAACACAAACATGCATGCTGGGTTTTAGAATGCAACTCTTTGATGATGTTCCAAAAACCTCTAATTAATGCTGCAATCTTAATTTGTTGTCTAAGAGTTAGTGCCATAGTTGTCAGAAAATTACCAAAATTTTAGGGTAGAAATTCCCATCGCTATTTTATATATACATTGAAAATTAAAATACTATCTCAAGCATGACCAATGGCATGCATAGGCTTGATTATGACTGCAGGTAACGTCTTGATTTTTATTTTATTGCTATTCCACATTAACAAGGCACAAGGCCACTTAGTCATGAGAGGCTACTATTTGGGACCAGATTTGCAAGGACACTATTTATGAAGTTGAACAATGAGATGTCTGTCCACATTACATTTGAATTTCTGCATGTCAGTACAGTCAGGGAAGCAGACACCTGGGAAGGAATTGAGTAGACGGCTTTATGGCATCTAAGGATCTCTACAGTGTAGGGGTGGGATTTTGCTGCTTGTCGAGTTTGTTGCGGGTATTGTCATTGAGGGGGTACTAGTGCTTGTAGTTTGTCAAAGCACTTGCCATACTTGAAAGCACTTGAAATACTTGTAAAACAGGCACCAAGGATGCCACATTTCGGTGATGGGACAGTGGTTGGAGTTTAGTTGATAGTTCAGAACCTATTAGGTTGGCGACTCTTTTTTTAACCTTGTCTAGGAGAGAGAGTTTGTCCCAAAGACTCAAGTATAAGTCTTAGTACTGAGAAATATTATGAGAAAGGAAGATATGTATTATTTGGATTCTTTGAACTAATGTTCTCATCTTGAATTTTATTTTCGCAATGTTTTAGTTGATGTAACTGCTAACCTTCTTCAGATGTATCTTGTTGAACTCGGGAATCTTTTTGTTGAACTCTGGAATCTGCACTGAATTTTGAATGGAACCTGTTATCTAATCCACGGGGGTAGGATTCTTTCATTTCGTCAGCCACGACAGAGATGTTCTAAGTAATTCACAATTGTATTTTGAGTGTTGCCCATACTGAGGATTGAACCTTCATCTTCCAGAAGAGTGTAACTTTACAATTGAATTTTACCAATTACTTTATCCACTGCAACATAGGTCCTTGCTCGAAATTCTGTGCAGATTCCTGAGTCCAAGAAAAAAGATTTCCGAGTTCAACAAGATACACCTGAAGAAGTTCAGAAGTTACATCGATTAAAATGTTGTGGAAATAACACTCAAAATGAGAATAGTAGTCTAAAGAATCCAAATAATATGAAAAATCAATCCTTATCTCAAAAATTCAGAAATGTAATAAAAGCAAAATATGTTTGGAAATTTTTTAGATGAGGATTGTTAATATTTTGATTATTTGGAATACTGGTCTCACCTTGGACATTATTCTCACAACGTTTCGATGTAACCACCAATTTTCCTCAGATGAGTTTTGTTGGAATTAGGAATCTGTACAGAATTTCAAATAGAATCTTTTATATAAACCATGAATTTGCTCGGATCTTTCTATCAGCCATAACTGGGCGGAAGTCTTAAGTAAGTCACAATTGTATTCTTGGTATCTCCTGTTTTGACGATTGAACCTTCAATCTCCAGAAGTCTGTCATTTAAAACTGATTATCACTTAACTCTTTTATATGTTGCACCATGGCTCCTTGTGTCTATGTTAAGACACATCTGGAGATGATTAGATGGTTAGAGGCTATAAATCAAACACAGTTCAAAACATTGATCAGTATTAGCACTTCCATAATTTTCCCTAGAGACTTCAGATGAATTCAAATAAAAATTGATTGCTTATTGTCGTGGCCTTGCAGATCGGTAATAATTGAGACAAACACAATGGTATAATTAACAAAATGTGTGTTATAGATGTACACGTCATGATTCTAAGGGCCGTAAGTGTATTTATGATCTCTAGGTAAGTCAACGTTCCTCATCTTCCAGCTCATTAACCCTTATTCTTGGCTGACTCTTGGCTTTGATAACTGGTAACCTTAATAGTTAGAAAAGTGGGGGGGTAATTTTTTTACATTGTTTTTATGTTTTTATTGATTATCTTTAAAGAATTCTTTTTCTTTTTTTACTGTAAACGTAAGATAATGAATTAAAACAAATAGACTGTTATAAGACAAACTAATAAAATTTAAATAATTTCTTTCTTTTAATGATTTAGTGTCTGTTATTAACTAGATACATACGAGGAAGATAAGGCTGAAAAGACTTGCTTAAGGTAGGTAAGTTTTTGATAAGAACCATAATTAAATATGGATTATTTAATTGTTAAAACTTTGTATCCTTGTTAACTTGACTTCTTTATATTATAATGGAGATTTGGTGTCTGTCTGTCACCATTTATATTTGCACTGGCGATATTTGCCCAGTGTTGTCAGATTGGAGATATATTGCTGGTTGAAATGTAGTTTTCTAAAACAAAAAATAATAGTGTTCTTAAACAAAAAATAACAGTATTCTGAAACAAAAATAGTAGTGCTCTAAAACAAAAAATATTAGTGCTCTAAAAAAAATAAAAAAGTAGTAGTATTCTAAAACAAAAAATAGTGTTCTAAATAAAAATGTAATGTCCTAAAACAAAAATATGTAGCTTTCTAAAACTAAACAAAAAATAGTGTTCTAAATAAAAATGTAATGTCCTAAAACTAAAAATATATAGTTTTCTAAAACCAAATAAAAAATAGTGTTTTAAAAAAAAATAATAGTGTTCTGAAACAAAAAAAATAGTTTTCTAAATAAAAAATAGTGTTCTAAAACCAAAAAATAATAGTGTTCTAAAACAAAAAATAGTGTTCTACAACAGAAAATGTAATGTTTTAAAACTAAGTGTTCTAAAACCAAAAAATAGTGTCCTAAAACAAAAAAAGAAAAATGTGGTGCCCTAAAATAAAGAAATGTAATGTTCTAAAATCGATAAATGGTAGTTTTCTAAAACAAAAAAAAGTTTTCTAAAAAAAAATAATAGTAGCTTTAAAACAAAAAACGACTTTAATACAACGAAATTAATCACATCTTTAAAAACGTTTTGTAAGTTTAGTTTGAAAATATTAGAAAACCAAAAATTTTTATGAAGTATTTTATTAAATGATAAAAATCATTTTTGGTTTAAAAATTGTTTTTCTGAAATTTTTGGTGCAATATATCTTTTTCAAAGAAGACTTTATTTTTTTAGTAATTTTTTTTTTAATTTGTGCTAAACCAGCTATATATACATCAACTTCAGATTTACAACAATCGTCGATAACACTGGACATAGGCATATCCGTTTTTCTCTCACCTGAGGAGCTGACCATTTTGCATTAATACCATCAGAAAATTAAAGAAAAAAAATAAAAAGAAAAAAAGTAATAGCCTACTTTGAAAAGGGTGTATTACAATAAAAGTCTCAGAAAATTATTTTAATTGTTTAATAAAATATTTCATAGCATTTCAAATTGAAAAAAAAAGACTTGCTTCTTACAAACAGCTAGAAAACGGCAAACAGCTTTAATCAATCAAAATAAATTTGAACTATTTAAAAAAAAATGAATTATTTTAAATCTTAAAAATATGAATAAAAGTAATTATTTTAATGTTTAAACCTTTTTCTAATACATTTTTTACTGAGATGTTCTTTGTTTAATTTTTATTTTGCTTTTATGAAATGTAGAAAATCTTTAAAAAGAAATGAATTTGATTTCTTTGTTCTAATAATATATTTACGTTATTTTATGGATCTCACTGATAGTTGCCCCTAGTGACTTCAAATGGAATGGAAGAAAAATTTCAAACTTTCTTTCAATACTATCAAAAATTATTCATTATCGTTGTGGGATTACAGTCTGGTGATAATCAGGGCAAACACAGTGGCATAGTTAACAAAATGTGTCCATACAAAAGTTTGTTATAAAAGTACACGTCATGGTTCTGACGCCATAACTGCTATAAATTGTGGTATTTACTTCCTTCCCACCGCAGGAAAATGTGACAAAAGGTTGGAAGGTGGAGATTGTCTCTGGGTCTTTTACTGAAGAAGTTCCAAAAATCAAGCAGAACTTCCACAGTTTTTTCCCATCTGTGGAGCAAGATGCCATGAACCTGCTCCCAACCAACTACAGCATGATCATCTTCAAGTTAATGTAAACAAATACTTGCCGTACCGTGCTTTTGGAAAACCAAGTCTAAAGTAATCTTTTGCCCATTTCATCCACTTGTTTCTAGTCATCTCATTGCAGCGACCATTGTCTAATCAAGAGTTGTTTTAAGCCTTATCCTCGAGTGGCCGATAGGTCTTAATCAATAGCGACCCATTCTCATATAAAAATAAATTGTACCAAACCATGACATAAATTAGATGCCATTTTCACATGAAAGGAATCAACTTTCACTCTATGGCACCCATCACTGACCATTGGGCAAGGAATAAACATCATGCCAAGGTAAAAATTCCAAAATGATGAAGTTAAGATGAGGAGTCGGAAGAATCCCAAAGTTACAATTGTTACCATATGTTCTCATGAAATTTCTTTGAAAAGGCAAGATTACAAATACGCTCTGTGAACACAGTGGATAACATGCAAAATAGAAACCAATTGATAACATTTTTTTACCAAAAAAAGTTTTTCATGTGTCAGCAATCCTTGTTCTTTTAGAATCATCGTAATTGGCCATCATCTCATTCTAAAAAACAAGAATCATCATCATATTCGGTTTAACGTTTGCTTTACATGCTGGCATGTGTTGGACAACTTTTAGAAATTGACTTTCAAACTAATTTATTTCTGGCCAGGTTTTTATTCATCCCTCTTAAGTATATCATTATCACTTCTGCCCATGTTTTCATTAGTCTTCCCCTGTGAACTGACCCTGTTACATAAACTGTTCTACATCTATTAACTGAAATACACTCTGTTAACAGTTTGTTCCCAGTAACTACTCGTCTCTGGAACACAATATCATGGAGCTGCTTCCCAACTGACTGCAATATAGTCATTTTTTTTTTTTACCATATGTTCTCATGGTTTGGTTGGATTTGAAAGAGCAAAATTTTCGTCCCTACAGGCTCTAACACTGAATATATATAGTTACACTTTTTCTACTGTATCATTATGATCGTGGTAGGTGTTCGTCTTAGCTCTAATCCTTTATTCATCTTTCTACTTTTTCTGTGCCAAAAAGCAAACAAAACTTCTATAAACAAATTTTTTTCTAGAATATTCTATCTGTATTATATAGAACACTGCCGAAGAATGCCAAGTAACCTGAACAATTCTTATGATAATCGTTGTTGATGTTTGGAAAATAAAATGTTAAAAAACGTGTATTGAAACAAATTAGGTATTTTACAGATAAAAATATTTATGGTAGAAATGTATCGGATGTGAATAGTTATGGAAACACCCAAACATCCATAAAACTAGAAGAATATTTTAAACACTAACGTTCACACGATATATATATATATATATATATATATATATATATATATATATATATATATATAATAGAACAACAGTTCCTAATGAACCCTACGCTAGATGCCACATCTCCACTATGTCACCTAGCACCTTCTCTACTCTTCTGATGAGAAGCATTAAGCTTTGAAATGCCTTGGCATAAGGAGTCTCTTCTATCCCCCAAATTTTGCTTGTATTCCATTATTCAATAAATGAACCAATCTATATCCACCAATATATAGTTTTGTGACTTCATTTCATACTCCTGTTGTTCTATTGTATAAGCTCCAATGATAATTGTTGAACTTGGCATTATCCAGATAAGTCTCCTCTTGTAGAATTGAACTCTCTCTTTTCCTCTTACGCATTAAGCTATATATATATGTATATATATATATATATATATATATATATATATATATATATATACTAGCGGGGGTATCCGGCGTTGCCCGAGTGTTTGTTTCCGGGACGGGGGGGGGGGGGAGTTTTAAAAAATGTTATGGTAGGTAAGTAGGAAGGATATATATATATATACTAGCGGGGGTATCCGGCGTTGCCCGAGTGTTTGTTTCCGGGACGGGGGGGGGGAGTTTTAAAAAATGTTATGGTAGGTAAGTAGGAAGGATCAAACCCGGAGTCATGAGTAAAAGTAGGAAAATAAAGTGTGAAAAAAAAAAACAAAAAAACATCTGCAACGTTAACAGTTCGGCCACCAAGAAAAGTCCATTCCAGTTGTTTAGGAAAAAAAAAAAAACGACTACGGTAGATCGGCGCGAACGTGAAAATATAATGTGAATTGTCCAGCACGCTAACCACTACGCCACAGAGCACTGCAGCTTAGTTTAGTGATTTTAAATAGCTTCACATGAAAGAACTACGAAGCCAAACCGGTGTTCTCTTCTCAACTGTTCCTTGTGAACGATCCCCAAAAGGTGTTAAGTGGTGGCAGGGGGAGGAGGAATTTATTAGAGAGAAAATATTTTACCACTTCCATTGATCTTAACCGATTTTGGCCGTGACTTCTCAGCAGAAAAAGTATAGAAATCTAAGATTATCGAGGAATCTGAGAAATAATAAACCTATAACACACCTCAGATATTGTTCTGCCGTGTGTGCATATTATATTTGCATGAAATATCTTGATTTTTGATCCTATTAAGGTCAAAATCCGACGCGAAAAAATGAGTTCATTTTATTTATATAGAGAAGATATATATATATATATATATATATATATATATATACACACACACACAAACATCGTGATTGTAAAACACCCCCTCCCCCTGCTTTGACCTTATTAACTCTTTCTTCTGTTTACTTTTACTTTTCACTTTCTCGTTCTTTTCTGAATCACTTTGGCCATGAAAGGTTATTTTGCCAATTGTCTTACTTCGAATTTCGTTCTCTACTTTCTAACTCTTTTCTATTTGAACCTTATATATTTTTTTAAAGAAGACTTTATATGCCTCTCTGGACAAGAATTATTAATTCCAAGGATTAGATTTTACTCCAACAATTCACAACAGGATTTTTCTACACAGACTTTCATTCCTTCTCTAACCCCGAATATTCTTTAAAGGGATTTCAAGGGATATTTTATAACTCTTTTTGGACTCACTAATCGAACCCACCTATTCTGAACTTTTGGATATCACTGGATATTTACAACCATACATATTAGACTTTGCTGAGTATTCCTTCCATTTTATGTATAAACTTATATTTTTCTTTCACTTTTTTTTTTATTATTTCTCAACTATTTTCAAAATAGATACTTATTTATACTTACGTTTTGCTAACATTTTTCCTCTGAGGAGAAGAGCCATTCTTTGAAACTCCATGGAATAAGGAACCTTTCACTTTTATTTTCGCATTCCTTGTTTTGAATAAAATTTTGTAAATTTAATTCTACAATATCTTGACTTTTTCTACTTATATATATATATATATATATATATATATATATATATATGACGTTTATATACACCTAACTCTGTTATATAACATCTGTGGAACAAGATACCACAAATCTGCTTCCCAACCGATTACATACTCAGGCGATTAGCAATAAACTACCCCCTTCTCAAAGAGAGAAGGTAAGGCCTGGGAGGTTGGACCTCCCAAAAACTGCACAGAACTAGCATCACACCGCAATCAACAGGGACCAGGTCATTGCAGGAATAATTTCTGTTGATGTTGGGGGCTGAGGATAAAAATCCCTAGCTGGATTGGAATACCTAACCAAAGATTTGTTCATGATATTAAAATACCCTTGATCTCTTTAATAGGATAAAAAGACTAGACCCCAAAGAAATGAAGAAATGACTGCAATGAGTAGGAGAGTTTAAAGTAGGTCATTGGTTTACTTTCAGCAGCCTAGTAACTCTTGTTTCCTTCATTTTGTCCATTAGTTCTCACATTCTATGAGCAAGTTTTCTGGATTGGAATTTATCCATCTAACACTAGTTTTTGACTTCATTTTTTTTAGCTCCTTACATCAAGTGGCTCCATGCCTTGTCTAGCATGACTTCCATCAAAACAAAAAATAAATGGTGAAAACTGGAAAACAGATTATATGACTGGATTTATAGGCATTAGAAAATACTCATTTAAAAATAAGAGTGTTTTCTCCTCTTAGAGATACTCACAATGCAGTGGGGTCATAATACAATGGTTGGATTTCACGTTGTCATTGAAGATCTTGAAACTCTTCTGCACTGACCAATGGTTCATAAAACTAATGGTGCCATGGATAGCGCTTGGAGCCAATATATGAGAGGTGTGGGAGATAAGTGTGCACTAGTGGTGTCGTCCATCCTACCAGGTAGGATGCAGCTTGCTAAACTTGAAAAGTACTACTTTTACTCTGAGCCCCTGACGTGCCCTAGAACAACAAAATAGAAGAGTTAAAAAGCACGTGTAGCATCTTTAAAACTTCTCTCTCTCTCTCTCTCTCTCTCTCTCTCTCTCTGTTTCTCTTTCTCTCTTCTCTATCTGCCACTTCTCATTCTCCTCCCCTTTTCCTCTTCTCCTTCCCCAATCAAAAAGGATTTCTCCTATGACAACAGAAGACCGAACAGATACAGCTCGAAGACCAAGGAAGTATATTTCAGTTTGAGTTTCAGACCAAAGTTTAAAAATAAATCCCTTTGAATATTAAACTCTGACCCTAACTCAAACTCCAGACACCTGATTCCTGATGATTCACAAGAATAAAAGAGAAAAATGTATATTCTGTCCAATACAATACTGAAAAATAATATATCAACTTTATGGGTGTGTCTTATGTACTTTCTAACTTTTAGCTAGACACGTACATGCATACGGACACAATTATCCTTTATATAATAGACTAGCATAGCTACCTGGCATTGTACGAGGGACATGGATAGCAAAATAAGAGTTAAAAAGTGTACAAAACCTCTCTCTCTCTCTCTCTCTCTCTCTCTCTCTCTCTCTCTTTCCCTCTCTACCTCTCTCTCTCTCTAGCGTTCTCTACCTCCGTCTCTATCACTTCCTCTCCTACTTTCTCTAACAACTGGAAAAAATGATTGATGAATTGCTACATAATAACATTAAAAACTCGCTTTAAATATCACCCCCCCCTATTAATTCTATTCCTAAAAAAAATAATATTTTAAAATATGTGCCAATATTTTGCAACAATACAGAAAAAGAATATATATTAACTTTGTGGGTTTGTCTTGTGCAGTTTCTGACTTTTAGATAGATACGCACGCACAGACAAACAGACAGTTGTCTTTTATGTAATAAACTAGCATGACTATCTGGCATTGTCCGGGTGGGAGTAGAGACAAGAAAATAGAAAAGTTAAAAAGTGTGTAACGTCTTTCTTGAAAAGCTCCTCTCTCTATTTCCCCTATCTTTTCCTATCCCTTCCACTCTTTACCCTTCCAATTCTTTCTCTCTCCTCTCTCCAAGAAAGAAGGATTTCCCCTCCTGCTTTCCTTGGTGTTACCAAGTCAAGTTATCTAAAGATATCAGCTTTATGACCTGAAATTCACCAAACATTGATGTTATTGTTACTTTTTTTCTTTCCCTTGCATGTCTTGCAATTCAAAAACAAAAGCAATTTTCCTCTACAAAACAACCAAACACTATGCATAAATATTTATAGATGTAAAGAACTTGAAGCATAAAACCTTTTATACAGAATTACTGGATTCGGCATTAAATAACCCCAAAAGAGTTGATATGATACAACAAAAATAAAATACAGCCGAACCAATAGCTTTGTAAGTGTGTCTTGTGTAGTTTCTGACTTATCCGGAGACACATACGCATACACACAGACAACTGCTCTTTATATTATGGATGATGTATATTTGCATGAATTGCTTGCTACAGTAAACTGATATATTATGTGGTTTGTAATTAAGGTTAAAATGATTAAACACATTGCCATATTATTAGCGTCTGTAAATGTTTCACTGCGGAAAAAAAAAAAAACTGTTTTGAGGCGAATTAGTTTTGGTGAAATTATTACATTGTCTAATTTTGAGAATTATCATCTGAACACTAAAAAAACTCACTTTGAAATTTGCACAAATCAAACATTATGTAGATTATTGCCTCCATTCCCTTTCCCAATTATGGGCAAAAGACATCTACAATTGATTACTAATAGTTCTATGAACGGAATATGTAATTCATTTATTTTTGGATGAGGGTAAAAAAAAAATCATTTTCTAAGTTTGTAATAATTGTACTAATAAATAAAACATAAAATGTCAGAGAATTGTATTTTCCTAACTTTTTCAGCCTCTTTATTCAGAAGTAAATGAATATTAATTTTATTAATGTTTATATATATATATATATATATATATATATATATATATATATATATAATTCACTTTTTGTGGGAAAGAAGAGCTTAATATTTATTTATTTAAAAACTGTACAGAATGTCAGAAAAACATGGGCTTGAAACCGACGGTACCAATGTTTATCTGAACTTCTGTACACTTATATGTATGTATATATATATATTCAGTGCAGATTAAGTTTATAAGCCAAAAGCTTTTGTAAACTTGGAGTAAATATAAATATGAATATATATATAGTAACCCCAACCAAATAAAAAAGCTCAATACACTCAAGATAAGAAATAGAGCTTGTTATAGAAAAATACAAATTTAAGACTGTAAAAATATACTCTACATGAATTTATTGTCCAACAGAATACTCAAATAAGATATGTTGAAATTTCCTTAATCAGCTTTATTCAGCTTTTTTATTCAGAATTAACGAATATTAATTTTATTGAACAAATCGGTACTACCAATTTTAAATCTAAACAAAGGCGACCTATGCCGAACTCTCATCACGCTCTGTTTATATCTGTCTACCAATGAAAATGGCTACAGTACTGATGTGCTGGTCTTTTTTTGAAATAAATAAATATTACTCTCTTATTTTTCATTTTTTCTTAATAATTGAGCAATTTGCTGGAGTTCTCTAGACTTGAATTTTACCCTACTTTGGGCTCATTAGTAGAACATATCCAAACTCAGGATTCGCAAACAAATCACTTGCATGCGAGGTGAATATTTTGCCACCTGAGATACAAAAAAGTCTGTTGACTTACACAGACATAGCAAACAGCAACTGTGGAATATACAATCGAAAGGTTAATCTGGTCTGCAATTTTGTGGATAGTATACAAATTATAAACTTAGAAATAATCCTGGAAATTTAAAATATAGAAGAAATTGAGTCATTCTTTTAAAAACTTTTGAAATCGTTAATATATACGTTGGGTACAATATAATAATCAATAGAGAATTTGCTCTATAATAATAGATACGAAACTTGCATGAATTAAATATTATACGACTGGGTAATGCTGGGCGGCCTATTAGTATATATATATATATATATATATATATATATATATATATATATATATATATATCTCAATACATATACACACACACATATATATATAAATACATATACACACATGTATATATATGCACATATGTACATACATATATATACACACATATATATATATATATCAATACATATACACACACACATATATATATAAATACATATACACACATGTATATATATGCACATATGTATATACATATATATACACATATATATATAGACATATATATACATATATATACACACATATATATATATATACACATATATATATAGACATATATATACATATATATATACACACATATATATATACACATATATATATATACACATATATACACACATATATATACACACACATATATATATATACATATATATACACACATATATATATACACACACACACACACACACATATATATATATATATATATATATATATATATATGTATATGTATATATATATATATATATAAGATTGTTGATTTATTTATTTTTTATCAGCGATTCTGTGGTATTTTTTCTTCTTTCTTCTCGCTCCCTGAGCGCTTTTAAGAGAGAATTTACCTGCCCTTTGTTCCGCTCAGGGAGCAGGAAGATACAATAGAAAATACCACAGAGTCGCTAATAAAAAAAATAAATAAATCAACAATCTTACATTTATAGTGATAAAAATCATGCATAAAAATTGATAAATCCCTGTGGTCTTGTGGTAAAACACCAGGCTGCTTATCGAGCCGTAACAAGTTCAATCCTTGTCAACAAAGTTTAGCCATACTGATGAGAAGTGATACTTCAAAACATGCATGTCTATAGATAACTTACTTTTATGCACGTAACATTATTCAAATAATAAATTTATATATATATATATAAACACACACACTAGCAGGAGACCCGACGTTGCCTGGGATTCAATGAGGATCAACAAATGTTCCACCGTCTGATACTTTTATTGTCATTGAAATCGGTGAAATTACTCATTCTTCAATGAAATTGATTACCTGGTTTAGTTAGGAACCCAACACAGTGTTCAGGGAGGAAGCTTCTCATGCCTCCCCTCAGTGTCTTAGTCCAAAATATATTGTAGTCTACATTGCACTGTAGAGAACCTACTGTTGATTTTATAAAATTCTTTTTATATAATGACTTGAATTAAGGTTTAAAGTTCAAAATTCAAGTATCATGGTTCAGTTGTGCTCTAAAAAGAAATATGCATTTTGAAAGTGGCCGTATCTTATCAAAAAACTTACTGTTGATTCTGTATGCTAGACTTTTCTGTTTGTACGGTGATAACACTTTTCAAATGCAATTGGGATGTTAGGCTGCATAAGGTGTTCACTTTGGTCAAAATCAAACTTCTTTTCTCATCATATTCTTTTGATTATCAATTTTCGATACTTATAAGATTAAGGATTATCCACTTATTTTGTGCATCCTTTTTAAAATTAATTATGTTTTTAACTCTTTTTCAAACTGTTTTTTAACATGTTTTATTAACTACTTGTTCTTATATATATATATATATATATATATATATATATATATATGTATATATATATGTATATATATATATTTATATACTAGCATAGGTGCCCGGCATTGCCCGGGTGTTTGGAGGTGTATGCTGAGCAAAAAAAAAGGTCAATTTTTTTTTTACTTTGACCTCTATTATGAGCCCTTAACATTTATTGTTTTGGGCTCAAATCAAGTTATTAAGTTAGATCCATGTTCAAGGAACCTATATCTAAAATTTCAAGTGTTTAGACTAAAAATTGTCGGAGGAGTTTGGTAGAGTTCTCAAAGGTCAAATCGTTGAACTTTGACTCCTTAACAGCAAAATTTCTGGCCGAAAATCGATCGCATCGGTTTTCCCAAATCTCAGTACCCTATATATCAAATTTCGAGTCTGTAGACTAATAATTGATAGAGTTATTGCATAGGAAAATGTAAACACACACACACACTGACTGACACACAGATATTTTCACTTATATATATATATATATATATATATATATATATATATATATATATATATTGTTTCTGACAAGTTAAATGTCTTGATTTTGTTTATCAATGTTTGTCACACTTCAGCTATTTCTATCCTTCCTTGTTGAATGTCTATGCAGCGATTGTCCCATTGTGTGGTCGTCCATGTGACCTTATGCCTGACCTTACTACTACCTTTTTTATTTTTGGAATAGCAGCAACACTAACAGCAGAAGCAGCTGACTTGGGTGTTTAAGGATTGCATGTGATTGCTCCTCTCACCCTCTTCCTCCTCCTCTTTCTCTCATTCTCTCCCTCTCTTATTTTCTACCCCCACTCTCTCTCTGATGCGCATCAATTGATTTTAAACTTGCATTAAAAATATTTTTTAACAATCTTTTTATTAATCATTTATTTATTTTTATTTTTCAAAAAATGAAAATAAAAATGTTAAAGTCTTTTTTTTTCTTTATATATATAAATGAGAAGAAAATCAATCCGAGCACAGGTTAAAAACACACACACACAAAAAAAAAAAAAAAAAACGCGAACAGAACAGTTTTGCACCACTTTTATGCCCTACCTATGAAAATTAAAATTAAGATATAATGATATTAAACTTTATGTCTAGAATCCTTCTTCAAATTTTTATTAAAATTCATTATATGAGTTTAATCATAGAAAATGTCTAAAATTAAAGCTTAAGGGATCTTAAGAAATTGAAATTCATGGAACCTTACTTAATTGGTGTAAAATGACTATGGATCAAAATTTAATACAAATCTGAAATATTTGAATGTTCATATAAAAGGTTGCTCCTATGTTATGCTCTCTAAAAAGCCTTAACAGTTCTCCAAAGAAACTGAAATTTGGGGATTGATTGATGTTTAATATTGTCAAAATTTCACAAAAAATCGATGGCTATTTTGATATCGTTTCACATAAAACTAAATTAAACTAAATATAACCCACATTTCCCACCCTTACGCCTGGCAGCTCTATTCCAAAAATCACAATGATGAGGAATGAATCTCGTACGTAAAAACATACAAACACATGCACATACTTTTAAGACGTCACCAAATCAGAACAAAAATCGGTGCTATCTACTCTCTTTTGATATCGCTTGTCATAAAAACTGAATTAAACTAAATATAGCCCACATTTCCCGACAAACCAGCTACAAAGTGTGAAATTTTCTTGGCAAGCATATATCACTCTCCCTTAGTCTAAAATGTCTGAAATTTTCATATTGCTGACCATTTTAAATCTAAATTTTCAAAGAATAACATTTTTATTCAATTTTTAGATGGGGGGTTTGCTATGAAGCTTAAAATAACTCATCGTTTGAAATTCTGAAAAACAGATGTTTTTTTTATTAAAGAACAGTAAAAAAAGAAGTGAATCGGATGAGGACTAAAATCTTTGTATTATTTGAACCACTGTACTCATCTTGAATGCTATTCTCACAACGTTTTGGCCGTATAACCTCTGACCTTCCTCATATGCATCTTGTTGAACTCAGATATATGTACAGAATTCCGAATGGAACATTTTATTTAATCCACAGAGGTACATTCCTTTAATTCCATCAGCTATGACCGGATAAATACCTTAAGTAATTCATAATTGCATTTTTAGCATTACTCATGCTAAGGATTGAACCTTCAACTTCCAGAAGACTGGCATTTTTAACTGACTAGCCTAGCGTTGCCCGGGTGTTTGGAGGTGTGTGTTGAGCAAAAAAACAAAAAAGTGGTAGTAGGCAGGCTGGCTCGAACCCGTACCGCAAAGGAGGAAAAGAATGTGAAAAAAAACGTGACGTCTTTGCTGTTGCGTTTATCGCCAAACCGGAAGTGACAAAGGTTTAAATTAAGGCTAGTCAATCAAAAAGAGAGGATGACTTTCGAAAATATCAGCGAAAAAAGCGATCCCTCCCTGTAGAAAAGTGCCCAGTTGAGGGTTTTGGGCCAATTTTTCGATGTTTCTCGTCCGAAGGGTTGAGCATCAAAATGATACCAATCTCGTGAAAATCCGTCGCATCTGTCAAAAGTTTTAGGCAGACATACAAACATACATAATACATACATTTAAACAGATAGGTGGGATTTATATTATAGATTATTAATTAGCACTTTTATCCGTTGTGCCATAGGTACTTGCAAAATAAAATATGCAAACAACCTAGGTGAGAACGCATGTTTTTTTTTCCAGTAAAGTTCTTGTGTTGAAAATGCCAAAACATTAAAGTAGGACATGACGAAAGACAAAGAAATGGATTTACAAAGAGTGCTTCTTTATTAGTACAGGTGTCGTTTCAAAACTGAAGCCTACTATTCTTTTTTTTTTAACTCACTAAAGTTGAAGCACTACAAAGACGGAAGTGTTATCATTAAAACAAGCAACCTTTTGTACTCCAGAATTTAATTTTCTACATAGTCACCACCATTCTCAATGCATTTTTGGCCAGGAATTCAATGACGCATCTCTGCTTCTGACACACGTCCATGGCAGGGGTTGCTTTCTTAGAGTCACCGTCAATATCTGAAACAGAGATTAAACTTTTAGGTCATGAATGCATAAGGTCAGTCAACATAACAATGTAATTTGTAATCCCCTCTCATCGAATGAGACAGAATAAAAAATAGGAAGCTTTACTTTTGGAACGTTTCTCATAGTTATCAACCTTTTTTTAACTCATGAACTCTTTCATCATATATCAGAATGATATTCCTTCCCTTTCAAAAACATGTTTGACTGTTAGATGAAAGTACAGAATAGTTAACAATCTACTTTTGAAAGTGCAAAATTAGTTAAAAATTTATTATTTAACCACAGAACTTAATAAGATAAAATAGTTGTATTTGACCTAGATCGTGAGTCAACTATTTTGGGTCCATATATTCGCGTAAAGATATCAAGACATGCAAGAAGGGATCAGGTCGATCGAATCATAGCGGCAGATAATGAGATAAGAACGTGATTTTCTATTTACTTTCCGCCTCACAATGGAAGAGATATACAAGATCGGGTTTTAATGTGGAGAAAATCCAGCTTTCCACAAAAAGGGCTCTCAGGATTAAAGACAAAAGCTAAAAATTGCCTCAGTCTAGAAGGATTGTTAGTATCAAAACAAACACTACACTTTGTTCCTAGGAATAGCAATGGTTCTCGACCTTTTTTAACCCGCGAACCCTTTCAGCATGTATCAGTATGATATCCCCCCCCCACCAGTTTCAAAAATATGTTTGACTCAGTATATGTCTTTATAATAACAATAATAACTAATAGTAGCGTAATAGCATTTAATACAAACGCTAGCAGTGAGAAAACACGACTTTTATATTTTTTGTGGCCCTGGGTCCAGTTTGTATCTGTTAATCTGTGGTGCTAATACCCCCTTCCTTGAAATCATGAATCTCACTCCCTCCCCAGGAGATTGCTCACTGTTTGAGAACCACCTGCTTAATCAGTTTCTGCAATTCGGTCATCAAGAATACAAACAACTTTTCTCAGCAAATAATTATATATGTGCTGTAACCTGTGGAAATTCCACAGATTCTTTCTAACTTTATATTTAGTGTGATATAAATCTTCACTAACCAGATTCTGAATGTTGACTACGTTCACTCGTGTTCTGATATTACACCAGTGATACATTTTTTTTTTTTATCATGCTTATATATATATATACATATGTGTCTCTTAACCCTCCGGGGTTTCTGCATGTCCTGGTCAAGAATACCCTGGTGGTGCCCATCCCTCTCCAGGCTCCGAGTACATACAGCACCTGGGATTACAAAATGATCACCCATTTTAGCATTGGTTAGGCTCAACGTTGCTTAACTATGGTGATCTAACGGGAACCGGTGTGTCAATGTCATTATGTTGTTATGTTGTATATATATACAAGAATAAAAAAGCATTGGAAATGCAAAAGGATATAGGGATGGTATGCCAAAAAGTATACAAACAAGATAGCTATGAATGGCTAGGCACATGGAAATAGAATTGCATCCAAAGTATAGCCCTATAGCTTTTCTCCAATCTTCATTCCGTGCCATCATTACAGTTGTAAAAAGCTATAGGGCTATACTTTGGATGCAATTCTATTTCCATGTGCCTAGCCATTCATAGCTATCTTGTTTGTATACTTTTTGGCATACCATCCCTATATCCTTTTGCATTTCTAATGCTTTTTTATTCTTGTTAATTAGTATTTTTACTTACAGTCTTATTTTTAAACTTACATTTATGATAGTATTGTCTTTTTTAGGAGGCGGCTCATTGCCGCCTCCATTAGTAGCAGGTCGCTTCCTGCTGGGTTTTAGGTCTTTGGGTTTTGGGCCTTAGGAGTTGCCTCTTGGCCTCCATCGGTTCTATATTACATAGAGAGTGCTACCACCTCTCTGATAAAACAGTTAGAGTATTATAAAGTTCTAAAATGTTCATACCTTCACTATTAAATTTTTCTTGACTTTCTTGCAGTTTCTTTTGTGGTTAATTTAACTTATTTCCTTTGGCGTTTGGCGAGTTCTTAGAAGAACTAGTCTGATCTACTTTTCTTAGCGAGCGAAGAGATTCAGCTGCATTTAACAATGGTTGCTATAGTGTATTTTTGGCATGCGTGAGAATTTCAAGTTTCCTCCTTATTTTTCAATAGTTTGACAGTAGTCATGTGTCTTTCTGCCAAGAGCGACAGACGTCAGTGTTAGCCATGATCGTCTAGAGGTTAGGACCCCACGTTGTGGCCGTGCTAACTTAGGTTCGAATCCTGGTCACAGCATTGACATTTTGTACATATTTTACAGTCCAAAATCTGAAGAATTATTTGTTTTTATAACATTGTTTTTTGACGTCGTACTTGCTGATAGGTTACTCTTATAACAATTTTGATCAACTGAGATGAAGATTTTGTGGTTTCATTAACGCTGGTGGGTTACTGTTTAAAGAAAAAACCTTAACGTTCACCTCAAATATTCAGCGTCCAAGAAATATACGCCACTGGCAAACTGGAACGTCTGTGAGCATCCGGTGTATTATTTGGAGCTATCCCTTTTGAGAGAAGTTCCGTGTTCGAAGTGGTCTGTCTACATTGGGTATATAGTGTTTAAAACTTGTTATTACACGTAATCTTATTTAATTATGGAGTTAGCTAAAAAGCGATGGGTCACTGCACTTCTCCGTGTAAAGAGCAGTCGATTGATGCTTGAACTGTTGTCAGAGACCATTCGTACACCGAGATACATCGTCTCAAAAGAAAGAAGAAAGAAGAAGAAAGAAGAAAGAAGAACAATTGGCCATTTTTGTACCCTTTTTTTTTGCTCTCTTTTGACATTTTAACCGACGTTCTGACACTCGCTGGATTCGTAAGACACTTCTCTGTAAGAATATGTGCTTTTTGAAACTTATAAGTTGATTTTAGTTGAGATTTGGATAGTTTTGTTTTGTAGGCGTATATAGGCGTGTACGGGCCATCCCTATATAGAGAGTGCTACCGCCACTCTGATTAAACATTAAACATGTATTAAACGATAAAACGACAGAACAGATATGACATTTTCATCCTCGCCTGAAGACCACATGTCTCACTATCTCTTGTCAGACTAGATTATGCATTGATATGAGCATTCTCATGACAGTTTTTTGAGCTTTACTACTTCCGTGCTGGCTCATGACAAATTGAAAGCCAGTATTTAATTTGTGACACTATCACTAAAAGATTGCCCTTCTCTGGTTAACAGACATTTTCTATCTTATTTCTTCGTTTTTCATTAGTTTTTTTTTTATCCTAAATGGATTGCTTTCACCACGGCTTAATCTACCTCTTGTATGGTAACCCTCTGGAACATCAGAAATGCTACACCTTGCCTAAGAGTGATCTGGAACTGTGCAAGTTAGAGGCTTTAGCTCCCTGAGATATTATAACGACTTGCAAACCTAAATACGGCATAATCGCATTGGAACACTGATCACCAAAATCAAGCAATATAGAGCCTAGCCAGTACCAGATGGGTGACCATTTGGGAATGCTAGGTTCTGTATATCATCTTACCATGACCGGGATATATACATTTGATATTTCTTGTAAATGGCCTCCTATGAAGGAAGCCGGCATAGCTCAGCCAGGGCTAATATCACACTAGGTATTATCGATATTTTATATATATCTAAATACATACAGCACCTAGTATTCATAATGAGTCACTCATGTGGTACTGGCCAGGCTCAATGTTGATTAACTTAACAGTGATCTAACATGAATCAGTGTTCCAACGTGATTCTGCCGAAGGTCGTACAGGACAGATAATATTTTTTATTATATTAGTATTTTATTTCAGATGTTATAATTCTATTTTGAAACAATTCATTATAAAAATAAGTAAAGTCGAAAGTAATGTAAACTACTTACCAGTTACCATTTTTATTTCATATAGAGTAGAACGATAAATTTGTCGCCCTAAAGAAAACTACAGGTTTATTTTAAAACTTTTATTGAAAAAAAATCAATTCAGTTAACTTGATTATGTAGTAAAGTTGACATCTATTCAATGTAGCCTCCTTCAGCCTCAATCACCACTTCGATATGGGTCTGGAACTGGGAGCATGCCTTTTCCACAAGTGCCATTGGGAGCTTGGCGAATACTCGGCAGATGGCGGCAATCAGGCTGGCTTTGGTGTTGTGGGAGGTCATGTTGGTGATGTTCTTGACGTATGACCAAAGAAAGTACTTCAGCGGGTTCAGATCAGGGGAGCAGGGAGTCTAGTCATAGCACTCCTTCTGAAACTGAGCCTGGGTCTCTCTACACTTGTGGGCCGGCGTTGAGTCCTGCTGCAACACCTAGGGTTTGCCAGCAGCCACCTGATTGTATCAGGGAATCACCACACTCTTCAGTACATCCAGGTACACTTTGGTGTTAACTTTCAAACCGACTTCGAAGATGTGAGGTGGCATGATGTGGTCCTCACTTGAAACCACACCAAAGACCATAACCGTAGCTGGAAACTTCATTGAGTTGTACCCTCAAGTATTGAACCATCCGGATTTGCATTTTGAGGGTGCTGAAAATAGTCCTGGTGTCATGACTTGGATCAGTAGAGAGCAAGAGTTAATACAATGGCGCATCTCCAATCTCGCTTATTAGACATTGTGTCACTTTAAGACATGATAGAAGGCTCCTTTTGTTCTTGGGATTTGTACACAACTGGCCAACTAGTAGATGGTCTGCAACAAAAAAAAAGAAAACCGGTTTTCATCAAATGAAAATGAAATGATGTCGTCTTTTCTAGGGCGACAATTTTATCGTTCCGCCCTGTATTTTAGAGACCATGCTACATTACTTCCCATCTGAGAGGAAATCTAAAATATCTCAAAGCTCACACTCAATTAAAATACACAAACTTATTAACATACCTTGTTCCCAAATATATAATTGCACAGTCCATCTTGTATTGTGTTGTCCACTCCATCCTAACCAAATAAAGAACCATCAGCAACAGTAGCAGATTTCGTACCTGCTTGCGCTGGCAGCCATAAACCTTAAAACTGATAAAAAATATATTTCATTTTCTCACCTGGCTTCGAAGCCAATGCTCTTTCTTCTTCCCTGCAACCTCTTTCCCACAGAAAAGACGTTGCGAGCCTATCTATGCTCTATCATTATTTTCATGGCAAATGCTCGACTGAACTCTAATCTATGATTCCCCCTTGTCAAACTTTCACAAAAAAGACACTCGACTAGCTACAACTACTACATATGATTGCTCTCACTCTCTATCTATGCCTAAAGCTAAATGCAGATCCCATGAACAAAGCTCCTTTTTTAGAACTATCCACCCGTGGAACAATGTTGTGCTGACCTGCTTCCCGGTTGAATACAACATGGTAACCTTCAAATCCAAGGTAAACAAATTCTTGTTGAACTGTTCCCATAAATAATCAAATTCTACCCAATTTTCCCCATTAACGATTACTACACTACTACCTTAGATTCATTAACCTTTATCTTTGAGTGGCCTTTAGACTTTGATAAGTGATGACTCCCAAATAAAAAAATTAAATGAAAAAAAGATTCACACAATAAAAATACAAGCACAGGCATGTTGTCATTATGAGTCAGTTAAAATATTCCGAAATATTGATTAAAATAATTATCTAAAAAAATCAATTAATTAAATCATTAAAAATTAATTATAAATCCAAAGAAAAGACTTAAAAACAGTAAAAAAAAAATCAAAAAAAATCAAAGTTCATCTAATGTGTCTTGAAACATTTGAAATGTATTTGAACCAAGGCCATACTCATAACAGGCCGAGACATATTCTTTTGTCCAATGGTATTCTGGATCATTTTTTTTTTTTTATATAAATGCCACTCAAGGATTCGGTAACAAAACGAAATTACACAGCCACCTAAAGAAACAAAGAAATTAATTTGAAGAAGGGGCCTTTTATTGAGATATTGGTGTTGCTTTCTCTCTGGCCAGTGACAGGGAAGCTATGGATATTTGGCTTTTAATTTTATCGATCTTCAGTCATTTCTACCTATCTGGTTCTCTCCAAGATTTCCAATCGACACAGTCTCTTCTTTCATCCATGGCTTCCAACGAACTTCCCTTCCTGTTTTATCCTCTCTCCTTCAACAATATGACGTCAATTGAACATCAGAGTACACTAAGCTGACTTTAGTTATCGTCAACTAAAAAAATTATACTTGCCCTATATTTAACAATCAGATGAAATCAGTGCACAGCAAATTGAAAAACTAATTGCAAATCAAAATATTTGCAAAATAAAGCAACCAAAACAGAAAAATAGTCCTCAATGAAAATTAAAAATCTGCATGCATCGTTGCATCGTACAGGGAAAGTAAAATGACATATTATTTTTGCTGTTTCTTTTTTTTTTTTTTTTTTTTTTTACATGTTCACACCTTACAAAGCATATCGTCACTTGGAAGTAATGGGCTACTATTTGGGGCCATGTCTAGGAAAGATTAACAAGATATTTGTTTATGTTACATTTAAACTTCTGCAGTACAGCCAGGGAAGCAGGCAGCAAGAAGGGAATTCCAAAGTCTAGCTGTTTGAGGGAAGAAACTATTAGAATAGAAAGCTTTCTGGCATTTAGGGACAACAACAGTAAAGGGGGTGAGATCTTATTGCTAAGTGGGTTTGTCGGGGATATGTACGTCGAGGGGGTACAAGTGAAACGAGTTCATCAGAACACACATTCCATTAAAATATTTGTAAAACAGGCACAGTGATGCAACATTGCAGCGGTGTGACAGGGGTTGGGGCTTAGGTTGATAAAATGGAACCGATTAAATTGACAACTCTGTTTTGGACTTTATCTAAGAGTGAGAAACTAGTGATAGATGCACCAGCCCAGATATGGCAACAATGCTCCATGCATGGGCGAATGGTGGCCTTGTAAAGGTACAGGATACTCTCAGGCGTGAGTAGTCTTCTAGCTCACCCACCTTCTGTGCAGCAACCTTTGCAATGTCCTCTATGTATTTGTTCTAATCCATATTGTCCGCAAATGTTAGGCCGAGGAGTTTGAAGGTAAAATTCTCATGTATGGTGCAATTTGTCATGGATGTAGGGGGTTGGAGAGGCGTCTTGTAATTGTTAAAGGAGATCAGCATAGCATTAAATTATCTAAAAGGGAGAGGCTAGTGATAGATGCACCAGCCCAGATATGGCAACAATGCTCCATGCATGGGCGAATGGTGGCCTTGTAAAGGTACAGGGTGCTCTTAGGTGTGAGTAGTCTTCTAGCTCGATAGAGGAAACCCACCTTCTTTGCAGCAGCCTTTGCAATGTCCTCTATGTATTTGCTCCAGTTCATATTGCCCGCAAATGTTAGGCCGAGGAATTTGAACGTAGAATTCTCAGGTAGGGTGCTATTTGTCATGGATGTAGGGGGTTGGAGAGGCGTCTTGTAATTGAAATTACACCAGTTGCAGTGTAAGACAAAACTAATCACAAACATTTGGTAGTCATTACAGAGCTAAAAAGTTCAAGATAACCAAAGATTTTATCAATGATAAAAATAAGTTCTTGTATTCTTGCATCAACAATATGCAATTATATTGTCCCCTGGGGTCGATTAAAAAATATACCAACAATACAATGGCATCAAACAGTTTAAACTTCATAAGTCAAGAAAACAAATTATCTTCAACAAATCAAAGTCACAGATCTGTCTTTTAATAATAAAAAAAAAAAATCATAATCTTTTATTTGCAAAATGGCACTTTAGAATATTCCGATATTTAGCAAGTGCTGATAGTGAAGCCTCTTTTTCTGAGTTTGATTTTCTTTACCATCACTTGGGAAAGTGCTGACCAGAAAATAACCATGACATCACCCTCTACCAAGGATACTTAACTACCTTCATTATCTGTCAGTTGTTAGACAAATCGAGACTGAAAGAAATCCCACCATCAGCGTTAAATTACCTGGACTCCAAAGAGGTTTGCCAAAATGTAAATCCATTCAAGGGCCTAATACAGAAAGAAAGGATTATACAGTTAGCTGAAAAAAAAAAAGGTTTGCTTTTAATACGGGCAAATTACATTAGTATTATTGTACTTTATCCGCTATGCCACAGATCTTTCCACATAGTGGATAAAGTACTTGGTAAAATTCAGTTGTATGTTGCACTATTCATGAAGTTGAAGGTTCAATTCTCATTGCAGGCGACACTCAAAATACAATTGCAAATTACTTAAGACTTTTACCCAGTCATGACTGATGGAACAAGAGCAAGAATGTGAATTAAAAAAAAGTTCCATTGGAAATTCTGTACAGATTGCCAAATTTTCCTGAATTCGACAAAATTCACCTGAAAAAGATTGGGGGTTACATCGATGAGAACAGTAGTCTGAATTATCCAATACGAATTGTCCAAATAAGTCGGCTCAAAGATATGCCAATAATACTACACGGTTTAAATTTCATAAGTCAAAAATCCAAATTATCAAATGAAGGTCACAAATCTAACTTTTCATTAACTTATTTTACCCTCCAGGACAAAAATCACACTGACTTTTAATAAAAAAAAGTTCATAGCCTTTTCTTTCCAAGAAAAAACTCCTATAAAATGGCATAGGTTACTTTGTTAAAAAATTAAATCAAATAGTAATATATAAAATGAAATCAATAAAAGAGAGATAGAGAAGCAGAAAAAAGGAATTTGGAGCTGGGCAATAACTCGTCCTTACTCCACTTGTGCTTAAGGAATTTGGGAAGAATGAAGAGTCATGTACCTTGGTGACTGTGTCACGAAGTGCGTCTATACGAGTCCAATTTTTGTTGCCAGAAAAAAGAGGAAGCAGAAAATAAATGACTACATTAGCAGTTTGGCATGACACATGAAGGGGATAACAGACCACCGACAGATGAACCGAAATGAAAGAATAACATGAAAGCATTTAATACAAATGCTAAGTCTGAAAAAATCAACATGGACGATGCATACTGCGATTTTTTTATGGCCATGGATCTAGTTTGTGTCTGCTAATCTGTGGTGCTAATACCCCCTTCTTTGAAATCATAAATCCCCCTCCCCCTAGGAGATTGCTCACTAGTTGAGAACCACTTATTTAATCAGTTTTTGCAATTCATTCATCGAGAATACAAGCAACTCTTCTCAGCAGATAATTATATATGTGCTGTTACCTGTGGAAATTCCACAGATTCCATTTTAATTCTATATTCACTGTGATAAATCATCACTCTTCATATTCTGAATGTTGACTATGTACTAATATCACACCAATCTCTATATATTTTTTATCACTTATTGTATATTAAACGACAAAAGGACAGGACTGATATAACATTTTCATCCTCATTTAATCATTCCATCTCATTAACCCTTATCCTCGAGTGCTTCCTTGCCTTGGTAAGCAGTGAGCGAAATTGTAAATAAAACAATGAAGTAATATCTGTTTTACTTATCATGATAATGGCTGCATGTTTGTGTTGACTTGAATTTCTATGGCTTGGCGTTGTATTTTGTTTATCCAGCCCTGCACGCCATTCTAAGAACTGACACATTTTGACCTTTTCATATTCCACCGATTTCGTATCTTGAAATCTGTGCATAATTTCTCTGACATTTGGCACTGATGTTTTGTGACATTGACCACACTCTTTGGCGGAAATTGTGTTCTCTTAAATGTCACTGGACAATAATTATATGCATGCCTCTAATTTTTTCCTTCGTCATCTCTAATACGTTTTCAGCAAGATTCACTTTAAAATGGCTTCACTTGAAATAATTTGCTAGCGGATTCTACAATTTCCGGATGGATTGAATCCGTTTTGTAAAGATTTTCATTGAACAAAAAAAAAATTTATCACCAAAAAATTTAAGATAAAAATAAACATTATTTGCACTTATGCTGTTCTAGTTTAAATACTGGTGCTACAACGATAAACATTTCAATCAAATAATAAACTGCAGGGACGAGTTGCAAAAGCCTAATGTTATCATTTCTCCTAGCGGGGATATACATATGACTGAGGACTGCTTGTGAATTTCATAGTCCCATGGAACTTCCTCTATTGGAGGAAGCCAGTTAAACCTGCACAGGATTAGTGCCGTTTCCATACCAGGGTTACAGAGTCAGAATCAAAGGGAGTCGGAGATTTTTGAAGGAGTTGTTATTGGAGTCTGAAAGTCCCTCTTTAACTATAGATATTCATTAAAAAAATTTTTTTTTTTTTTAAGGAACCAATTTAGGTTTTTAGCAAAGTAACCGCCTTTATATTTAGTATGATTAAACGAATTTTGAAAACGGTGCTCTTAAAATAGTTTAGAAATATGTTTTTATTTTTATTTTTTTAGTAAATAGTGAGTAAATTTCATCACTTGATTGTAAACTAATTGAAATGGGCATTATAGTTGGCTTAAAACTCAATACAACGCTTAGGCTTTTATTACATTAGGTAGGTGCATTAATGGCGGAGACTGATAGAGGGACATTTGGGGGGGGGTCCAATTACTTTTTGATTGTATTTAAAAGATAAAAGGCTAAAGTTAATCTCTAAAAGAAATAAAAATCTTTTTACACTTTTATATTTTTAATAAATAGTGAGTAAATTTCATCACTTGATTGTAAACTAATTGCAATGGGCATTATAATTGGGTTGTGTTAATAACTCAGTACATAACTTAGGCTTTTATTATATCGTATGACGATTTTAGCGATGAGAAATTATATTTAGTTAATCTTTCGTTTAATGTAGGAGTAATAAACCTCATGGCATTACAGTAAAGATAATAGAACGTGCGTTTCATAATTTATTTAACGTTAACTTTGGTTTTTTATATATAGAAAAAATTTCATTCAAAACTGTTACTGTTGTACTCCTATAAATTGAAAATATCTCCCTCTGTTTTCACTCTAATTTACATAGCTTCTATAATAATTATTATTTTAGAAATTGACTAAGATATTTTATAAAACCTTTTTCTGTAATCTGTAACGAAAATTAAATATTAACTTTTATAGAATTTTATTGGGTAGTATAGGCATACTTTTGGTAACTTTTTTTCATGAGACAAGATGGCTACCTAGAGTTAGTAGTATTTACTAAAACTCTCTCAACTGTTAGTAGTATTTACTAAAACTCTAGTAGTTAGTAGTATTTACTAAAACTCTCTCAACTGAAGATGGATTCGATGTGAGTTGGGATTTTTTTGCGGGGGGAGGGTGGGGGTAGATTTTAGATGGTACATCGATGTGCATTTTTAGTCGCGTGCAAGCGACTCTATAAGTTACTCCGTCGGTCTGTTGGTCGGTCGGTCTGTCGGTCTGTCCGTAACTCTTTTGTGCTTGGCCTTTTTGGTTAAGATCAAAAGTCTGTTCTTAATAGATGCAGTTCTTAGCTTTTTAAGCTTTTCTTGGCCCATTGGCCAAAATCAAAGTGTAGTACCTGTTCTTACTACATGCTGTACTTATGTTTGTAACTTTTCCTTGGCCACATAGCTAATATAACGTTTCAAATTCCCTAAATCAAATAATTTTTCTGATATAAAGTGGGGGATCATTTTTCTGTATTAATTTTATGTAAAATGACACCCTACTTTACAACCAGTCAGTCTCAAAGCCATTCAAGTCATTCTCCAGATCATTCAAGTTGTTTTTGAAGAATTCTAGTTATTTTTTAAGCATTCAAGTCATTCTTAAGGTCATTCAATTCATCCTTAAGTTCATTAAAGTTATTCTAAGTCATTTACTTTTTATTTATTTAAGTCATTTCAGCCCATTTTTCGGTCATTTTAGTTTATCTTTAAGAATTTCATGTCAATCCTACATTCATGCATTCATTCATTACACGAGAGCACGCGACTAATGGCTATCAGCCTTGTTTTTTTTTTTCTGATGAGTCCACGAGGAAAACATCCTGTATTGGCATACAAATATCGGTTGTTTCCTCATTAATGAAACAGATCTGCAAAATAGATATGCCGAAGTTTTTGTTTTGAAAAAGAAGAAAAAATGATTCATAAGATGAATAAAACGTTGGTTTTTTAATCTAGCAAAATTGTTATTTATATATGCTCTGTTGTTATATCTTAAGAAACATCGAGCTTCGGATTTAACAAAATAAATTGGTATATATAAAAAAATAGAAAATATACACAAAAGCATACATTTTCACACATTGATATATATAAAGAATATCTTGGTAAAAATGTATTTCAAAAAAGGTTTAAAGATTTCGAAACTTATTCTTAAAATTTTAAATATATGAACTCGTTCTGATTCTCTAGTTCTGAATTTTTGTAGATGAGGATTGATTATTCGTATTATTTGGATTCTTAGGACTACTGTTTTCATCTTGAGTGTTATTTGTACAACGTTTCGGTCGATGTAACCTCCAACCTTCTTCAGATTCATTGAAATAGTTTGTTGTTTTACAGCCGTTTTAACAAAGCGTTAACAGTGGTTAGCTTTTTTAAGGAAACAACAATGCACTGACTTCTTTTCTTCTACTTGATCTTATATTGCAAATCGTATTTGAAATTTTTTTTCAAGGCAAAGATTGTAAACATGACTATATTTGAAATTATTTCCAACCATTTATGTACGTGACACTACCATCTATAGCAACATTTTAATGGCTGAAAATGCCCAAGATCTCTTTGATTCTCTCTCCTCTGATCTTGAGCACGTGGTGCAATGGGGAAAAAGGTGGCTGGTTAATTTTAATGCATTTAAAAACAAGCTTCTCTCTTTACATCATCAATGCACTGACCCATATCTGACCTCAATTGAAATGAGGACGCTCTATATTTAGACAAGCTTCTTGGTTTGACCTTCACTCCTGATCTGAAATGGAACACATACACCAAATGCGTAGTCAAGGTTGCTGGAAAAACGGTTGGATCATTCTACCACTACACTGCTGATGCAATTCTTTGCTTCCATAAGATCAAAGTACGTCCTAGGATGGAGTATTGTTACCACATCTGGGTAGGAGTTGCTTGGAGCACTATCCTGCTTTGACATAGTTCAAAACAGACTTCGTAATCTAGTGGGTGATGCCTTTTCCTCTTCTCTGCAACCTCTTTCCCACAGAAGAGACGTTGCAAGCCTGTCTCTGCTTTATCGCTATTCTCATGGCAAGTGTTTGACTGAGCTCTAATCTATGGTCCCCTCTTGCCAAACTTTTACAAAAAACACTCATCTAGCCAAAAACACTATCAATAATTTCCCCCACTCTTTATCAGTACCTAAACCTAAACATGGATTCCATCAACAAAGCTTCTTTCCTAGAACTGCCTTCCTGTGGAACTCTGTTCTACTGGTCTGCTTTCCCGCTGACTAAATACCAAGTCCAATGTAAACAAGTCCAATGTAAACAAGTTCTTATAGAACTGTCCTCAAAAATAATCTAATTATACCAAATTTCCGCCACAAACAATTACTACCCAACTGCCCCAATGACTACAATACACACATTAACTCTTATCCTTGAGTGGCCTCCGGACTTTGATATGTGGTAAACCCTTTGTAAAAAAAAAAACAAAAAAAAAAAACACTATATCCCCAGACGGGTAATGCTGGGTAAATGCTGATAGTCTAATTTATAAAACTCACTATCTGTCTGTCTCCATATTTTCAAACTTTATCTCTTCCGAAACTAAAAGTCACAGAGCGGCGGTAGGAGCCTCAAGTGATTTGATTTTTTATGAACCGTTCTTTTATGCGTCTTTAGCTTTTTTTTTTATTTTATTTTTTTTATTCAATTTTCACCCCAAACAAGGCACAGTGCCACTTTGAAGCAGGGGGCTACTATTAGGGACTTAATTAGCGGGGTCATTATGAAGGGAGATGAGTAGAAAGATGTTTGTTCACATTACACTTGAACTTCTGCATATCATTGCAGTTGGGAAAGCAGAATCCCGGAAGGGAGTTCCAAAGACCCGCAGTTCTGGGGAAGAAACTATTGGAGTAAAAGGCTTTCTTGCACCTAGGGATCTCTACTGTAAAGGGATGAGACTAAGTAGCTTGTCGGGTTTGTCGGGGGTAGTTACGTCGGGGAGGTACAAGTGTTTGCAGTTCGTCAGAGCATTCACCATTAAAGTATTTGTAGAACAGGCAGAGGGATGCAACATCTCGTCGATGAGACAGAGGCTGAAGCCTAGATGACAGTTCAGGACCTATCAGGTTGGCGACTCTCTTTTGAACCCTGTCCAGGAGTGAGAGACAAGCAGCAGATGCACCAGCCCAGATGTGACAACAGTACTCCATACATGGGCGAATGGTTGCCTTATAGAGGTACAGGATACTGTCAGGCGTAAGTAGTTTTCTAGCACGGTAGAGGGAGCCAACCTTCCTTGCAGCAGCCTTGGCAATGCTCTCAATGTATCTATTCCAGTTCATATTCCCTGTAAACGTTAGGCCGAGGAGTTTAAAAGAAGTACTTTCAGGCAATATGTTCTTGGCCATTGCTATTGGTGGCAGAGAAGGTTTCTTGTAATTATTGAAGGAAACAAGCTTAGTCTTAGCAGCATTGAATGTGACCATCTATTTTTGTCCCCCATTCCACTACGGATTGGAGGTCATCCTCTAGTGTTTCTGCCATTTCCTTGGATATGTGTTCATTTGTTTTCCCCTCATGTCTGTTATAGAGAGTGGTTTCATCGGCAAATATACCCATCTCCGAAACAATTTTATCAGGGAGGTCATTTATGAATATCAGGAATAATAGAGGTCCAAGGATAGACCCCTGAAGTACTCCCGCATTTATGTCATATTGTTTGGATGTACGACCGTCGAGGACAACTTTGATTTTTTTTATTACTTAAGAAGGATTTAATTACATTATGCTGGTTAAAATAGTTGTTAAGGGGCCAAAAAGGAGTCAAAATTGAAAAACTCGTTATACATTTTGTACATTCATCTTCGTTTATTTCTAATTTTAATCAGTTCATAGGAGTGTCACGTTGGTACAGTGGTAACGTCACCAGCTTTGAATGCTACAGTTTTGCTTTCGGTTTTGATTCTAGCTGATGGCACCCAAATACGTTTTTTTTTATGTTTTAAATCACGACTCTCTAATAATATATACGAAATCTGGACAAATTAAAATATCATATTTAAGCATATTTTAGGACCAGCCAAGCTCCCCCCTCCTGCCCCCTTCCCCCGCTAGTATGTAATAATTGAATGAAATTAAAACCTATTTAGTTTAATTCATTGTGGAATTTCCAAGTTGCAATAATAATTATTATTAGTTCATTTTAGTCCGGTAATTATTTTAAATATGGCTTCACTTCAAATAATTCTTCCAGTATTTAATCTATAGTATGCGCACTCGGTCTTGTATAGAATTCGAAAGGAAAGGGGGAGAAACAGATAGAAATTGATTTCATCTGACCTACCAAAAGGGTTATTTAACTCTCATAAATTTTGTAAATGTCATTGTCAAAGTGTGTAGGAGTGGGGATGGAGATGGGGTGCGGTCAAGTACAGTAATTATTGTGAAAGGTGAATTAATATTTAAAGGGACAGAAATGTTCATTAATCAGGCATTAATGGTGTCATTGCTAAACACTGGATTAATGAACATTCCTGTCACCCGGCTCCAATTTAGACAAATTTTAGTAGACAACACGTCTATAATCGAAAACACTACTAATAACCATAAACTATAAATAAGTATTATTAATTTTCTTTCTTTTTTTTTTTACTTGGAAGTCACCTCTTATCAAGGCCCAAAGGCCACTCGAGGATAAGGCTTAATGACTGTAAGGTGGTAGTGCAATAATCGATAGTGGGGTAGCTTGGGCAGAATTTGATTATTTATGGGGATGGCTCAACAAAAACTTGTTTACATTGGATTTGAGGGTGACCATGTTGTATTCAATCGGGAAGCATGCCAGTGGAACGGTATGCCACAGGCAGATAGTTCTGGGAAAGAAGCTTTGTGTTTAGATTTAGGCCCAGAGTGGGGGAAATTGTATATAGTGGTTGTAGTTAGTATGCGTTTTTTTTTTTTTTTTTTTTTTTTGTGTGTGTGTGTGTGTGTGTGTGTGTGTGTGTGTGTGTGTGTGTGAAAGTTTGATAAGGGAGGACCATAAACCACATATTAATAAAATTTTAATAATAGTAATAACATCTTTAAAAAATGCTTATAAAGTCACTAAAATAACTTAACATTTTATTAACAAATGAATTACCAATAAAATATACACATATACATATTTATAAAAAATAAAAAAAACTTCTATAAATTTGTCCAGAACCAGTTCAGTTAATTATCCTTGGTGCTGAATCTAGATGGATTTGAAATAACTAGAGCCTATAGTAAATATAGCAACTACATCAACCAGTTCTTGCCACAAGCAAGAAAATGAATTAGGAAGATGGAAATAATCCAAACTAGAATTAGTAGACATGAAATGTGCTTAAAAAATATGCTTAAAAGACGGAATGCTCGGCTGACTTTCAGCAAGAACTGAAATGTACAATCTGTGGCAGATTTCCTCTCGCTAAAGCTGGTTCGGTGAACCACATGAGGTTACACAAGGTTAGATAAGACCAATAATTTTATGAGGATGTGCTGCCACCCAGACTGTGGACTGGTATGTAAATCTGCAAACACTTTGACACGACACTCAAAGGTGCATAATATAATTCCCTAAACAAGAAACAACTTATACTGACAAGTTCCCCTGCCACATTTATGAACGATTATGCAAGAGTGTAGCTGGACAGAAGAAGCATCTGGACGCCCGACATCAATCTGAAGAGATGGCAAACGTCTGTCAAAAAGTAGCAAGCATCATATATACAGGGTGGTCCACTTAAAAGTCGCTCAGAAAAAATGTAGAGAGGAGGAACATTGTTTTATTATTTAAATTATGTCATAAACTCGTGCGAATGATCTGTGTAACGTAATCTTGTTGGAAAAAGAATTGCATTTTGTTGTGTGGTGTCAGTTGGTTGGAAAGAGAAAGATTATAGAGATCGGTCTACTCTTAAGTGGGCATCCTGTATATATATATATATATATATATATATATATATATATATATATATATATATATATATATATAAATATATTAAAAACAAAAATCAAAAATATTCAATATAGAGATTGTTCATTTTATATGTTCAGTTAAACATTCGGACATTTTGAAATAATAAATTTCTCATCAGACGGAAAGCATCTTATTAATTTCTAAGCTTATATGGTAATAAGCTTTAAAATATTATTTGAAAAATGTGTTATATATATATATATATATTTTCCCCAAAACCTCTGGCCTTGATAGAGGGAAGACTAAAACTTCTTTTTAATCATCAAAGATTCAAAGCTAAAACACTAACAAGAAGCAAAATGGTTCGTGATTTTCTTTTTGCAGACGATGCTGCACTCGTGGCCACTTCATTTGAAGAAGCACAAGAATTAGTTGACAAGTTTTCCAATGCCGCAAAAGCATTTAGTTTGATGATTAGTATTAAAGACAGAAGTTATCTACCAACCAAAGCCCACCCCGTTGCAGCAAGGTGGTGTGAATATTCCGAGACCAGAATATGTGGAACCGCCTCAGAAAATCTTAGTGAATAGACATCCTCTAAAGTATGTTCTCGGAAGTAAGGTGAATTCGTCAGCATCACTTGATGATGAGATATTGAGCAGAATTTAAAAGGCGACTGATGCCTTCGGCAAACTGCGGTCAAGAGTATGGAATGAAAGAGGTTTGACTCTATAGACCAAAATCTCTGTTTATCGTGCAGTGATTGATTCGATACTCCTGTATGGATCGGAAGCCTGGACCCCATACCGTAGGCAGATTGAGCAACTGGATACATTCCATAAGTGTTGCCTTCGCAGTATATGTGGATTAACATGGAAAGACAAGGCCCCTAACTCGGGATTGTTTGCTAGGTGCGACATTTTAAGTATTGAGGCCTTCCTGATGAAGTCTCAGCTTCGGTGGGCTGGTCACCTTGTTCGCATGGATGAAAACCGTCTTCCTAAGCAACTAGCATACAGTCAACTGAAAGAGGGTAATCGAAATGTGGGTCGTCCATTTCTGAGGTACAGGGATAAGCTGAAAGACGATCTTAAGCACACAGGCCTGAACCCAAAAACCTTTGAAGAAGATGCTGCGGATAGAAAATTGTGGAGGGAAAAATGTTTTGCGAGCATTAACACATACATTGACACACGGCTATCAAATCAAACAAATCTTCGTAGAGCAAGAGTAGGAACAGCACCTTCCCAGCCTGTATCCTGTGAGTCGTGTGGGTTGGTTTGTGGGAGCAGAGCTGACCTCGTGTCACACATGCGGCACAAGCATTGAAGGCAGAGTGAAACAGAGCAAATTTTTGGCCCTCATGCGTCGAACATGACGGGAGAGTCCATTATATATATAAACTAAATTTATGATGGAAAATAAAGTTGAATAAATTACAATACTTATTCATCCTTCAAATTCAAACAAAGAAATTGTACTAATGAAAAACATGTCCAAACACTCAAGTCTTTTCTGATAAATGTAACATTTTTAGAGCTTTTTCTTATATTGTGGGTTCCAATTTTAAAGAGAATACTCTATCTTTCTACATATATATCTAATATATAAAAGGCT